>NC_090280.1:38716503-39027336 GCF_037392515.1 Haliotis asinina
ATACTACGATTAAAAAAGCGGAGTGTTTGAATTTACTTTGAACGTTTGTGGACTTACGTACCCTCTCAGGAGGACAATAATTTTACAGTACTTTAACCCCCCTCAAGGATACAGCCACGAACAATCTAAGTTACTAATTCAAAATTCCAATAATAAAATATTTATCTATTTACAATTCATTTAACAAATCTAATTCTTTTAAAAACCCAATAATTAAATGACCACTGTTATTGTTAAAAAGATCCTTCATAGTTCGGAATTTAAAATAGTTATCCCTTGTGATGGAATATTCAACACAGTCAAGCAAAACATGCTTGACCGTGATTATTTCATCGCAAGGGATGCAGAACGGAGGATCCACACCTTTCAATAAGTACTCATGAGTATATCTCGTATGGCCAATACGGCATCGTCACAAGATGACCTCTTCAAACCTGGTTGAAATAACCTGCTTTAACGGCTTTTGGTATAGTTAACAGTCCAAACGTAAACAAGTTGGTATTTGTGTTAATGATATTTTCATCTTGTTTTCTCGTAAAACGCTTTACAGACGTCACTCCTTGATGTTTCAGTTCTGTAACAATGTCTTCCTCCGACATATAAGCCAGACAACGAGATCTGTCTCGGACAGTGTCTTTGCAAGTATTGAATGATCTGTGTGCAGAGACAACAACTGGAGTGTTAACGAACTGTTTTAATCCTAACAGATCTGTGTGCAGAGACAACAACTGGAATGTTAACGAACTGTTTTAATCCTAACAGGTTGATAGACTGTTGCCTTCGGGCACATTCAATAAGGAGTGAACCAGAACGAAGCCTTGTTACGTTTGTCACCTCACCACAGACACCTTTGATGCCCTTAGAAATGGCAAATGGATTCAGTTTCAATGGACTTCCATCTCTTGCTCCAATGACCAAGAATCTTGGCCAAGTATCCACTTCTGCGGAAGACACTTCATCATCAGATGATGTTCAAAGATGTCTGCGTTTATTTTTCTTTGAAAAAGAGAGTAGGTTTAGAGCCATGGTAGATTAATAATATTCCGCATCTCTGCTCTCCACCCGCCATCGAGTGTCAACAAGGACGATCCTACAGTGGAAACCAAACTGCACGATCAGAGCTACAGGGATGTTATACTCCAGAGATACAGACGTAAATAGCTAAGACGTCTGAAATGTCAGGCTGGTTCGGCCCATGCCATTCCTCTTAAGAAGCTCAGAATTTAGAGGTCAGTATCTAAAGATTGGCCCATGAGCCACCGCCTTCTGGCATCAGACTCTAGGCAAACATATATAACACGAATTTAGAATGTGAACTTTCGTTATCAAAGATTCACAGTAATTATAGTACATACTTTCCAGAATGTTGTCCATTCACAGGGCATGGCATGACCAGCCGATTGGTTGAATCGGGCCCATTCAACCACCCGTCTAGGTGAAGTCAGGGCCAAAGTGGTGTGTTGAGCAACAGGAACACGGTTGCATGCTCCTATTGCCCTCAACCACGAGGATCCCCTCCTCCACCGACACAGGGCAGCAACCCACGGCAAACGGGTTGGTGGACCAAATATCCCCCCGGGTCCACAACATGAGCTCTTATAGTAACCCAGCACCCACCACGAGGAGGTGGCTCACCACGGGTGCCTTTAAATGCTAAAGCACGGAGTACTTTTAAACAGAATAAACGAGAATCTTGGCAAAATTGTGTATCTGAAATGAATTTTCGGACACCCATGTCCAAGGTATGGAACATGGTCCAAAAAATTAAAGGTAAAGGCACTAAATCTACTGTCCATCATCTTAAACATGGAGATCAGTTACTTACTGATAAATCAGATATCGCAAATAAACTAGGCGAAACCCTTGCTAAACACTCTTCTAATTATTTACCTAAATTCCAACAGTATCAAAAACAACAAGAAAAGACAACTATTAATTTCAATTCTGATAATGGGGAAGATTATAATGAAAAGTTTCCTATTCATGAACTCCATACTGCTCTTGATCAAGCTCATGACACTGCTACAGGAGCTGATAACATACATTATCAACTCCTGAAGTACTTACCAGAATCCTGTCTAGAAACTCTTCTCAGTATTTTTGATGATATTTGGACATCGGGTTACTTTCCTCCCTCATGGCGTGATGCCATAGTAGTACCAATACCTAAACCTGGACGTGATCATTCGGATCCATCCAATTATCGTCCGATTTCATTAACTACCTGTGTTTGCAAGACCATGGAACGCATGATAAATAATCGACTTGTTTGGGTGAGTGAGTGAGTGAGTTAATATTTATCGTCACATCGGCAATCTTGCAGCCATATCGTGACGAGAACAAGTAATACTGACATTGTAGAATGAATGAATATAAGAAAATAAAACCCTGCTGACAACGAACAGTAAAAACACTAGTAAGTATCACAGATATCCATTTAAGACTAGTAATTAGATCTAAAACAGTTTAACTATAGGGAACAATACAATATAAAAATGGGCTATGGATTGCTAACAACTGAAGGTAGATCACCATACAAGGGACCATGGGGACATACATTCCTTTTGCTACCTGCATGGACCCCAGCTGGATTTACACCATCCTCCAGTCGCTAGCAATGTAGTCACATATAGCCATACATTTAAAAGAACACATATACTACGATTAAAAAAGCGGAGTGTTTGAATTTACTTTGAACGTTTGTGGACTTACGTACCCTCTCAGGAGGACAATAATTTTACAGTACTTTAACCCCCCTCAAGGATACAGCCACGAACAATCTAAGTTACTAATTCAAAATTCCAATAATAAAATATTTATCTATTTACAATTCATTTAACAAATCTAATTCTTTTAAAAACCCAATAATTAAATGACCACTGTTATTGTTAAAAAGATCCTTCATAGTTCGGAATTTAAAATAGTTATCCCTTGTGATGGAATATTCAACACAGTCAAGCAAAACATGCTTGACCGTGATTATTTCATCGCAAGGGATGCAGAACGGAGGATCCACACCTTTCAATAAGTACTCATGAGTATATCTCGTATGGCCAATACGGCATCGTCACAAGATGACCTCTTCAAACCTGGTTGAAATAACCTGCTTTAACGGCTTTTGGTATAGTTAACAGTCCAAACGTAAACAAGTTGGTATTTGTGTTAATGATATTTTCATCTTGTTTTCTCGTAAAACGCTTTACAGACGTCACTCCTTGATGTTTCAGTTCTGTAACAATGTCTTCCTCCGACATATAAGCCAGACAACGAGATCTGTCTCGGACAGTGTCTTTGCAAGTATTGAATGATCTGTGTGCAGAGACAACAACTGGAGTGTTAACGAACTGTTTTAATCCTAACAGATCTGTGTGCAGAGACAACAACTGGAATGTTAACGAACTGTTTTAATCCTAACAGATTGATAGACTGTTGCCTTCGGGCACATTCAATAAGGAGTGAACCAGAACGAAGCCTTGTTACGTTTGTCACCTCACCACAGACACCTTTGATGCCCTTAGAAATGGCAAATGGATTCAGTTTCAATGGACTTCCATCTCTTGCTCCAATGACCAAGAATCTTGGCCAAGTATCCACTTCTGCGGAAGACACTTCATCATCAGATGATGTTCAAAGATGTCTGCGTTTATTTTTCTTTGAAAAAGAGAGTAGGTTTAGAGCCATGGTAGATTAATAATATTCCGCATCTCTGCTCTCCACCCGCCATCGAGTGTCAACAAGGACGATCCTACAGTGGAAACCAAACTGCACGATCAGAGCTACAGGGATGTTATACTCCAGAGATACAGACGTAAATAGCTAAGACGTCTGAAATGTCAGGCTGGTTCGGCCCATGCCATTCCTCTTAAGAAGCTCAGAATTTAGAGGTCAGTATCTAAAGATTGGCCCATGAGCCACCGCCTTCTGGCATCAGACTCTAGGCAAACATATATAACACGAATTTAGAATGTGAACTTTCGTTATCAAAGATTCACAGTAATTATAGTACATACTTTCCAGAATGTTGTCCATTCACAGGGCATGGCATGACCAGCCGATTGGTTGAATCGGGCCCATTCAACCACCCGTCTAGGTGAAGTCAGGGCCAAAGTGGTGTGTTGAGCAACAGGAACACGGTTGCATGCTCCTATTGCCCTCAACCACGAGGATCCCCTCCTCCACCGACACAGGGCAGCAACCCATGGCAAACGGGTTGGTGGACCAAATATCCCCCCGGGTCCACAACATGAGCTCTTATAGTAACCCAGCACCCACCACGAGGAGGTGGCTCACCACGGGTGCCTTTAAATGCTAAAGCACGGAGTACTTTTAAACAGAATAAACGAGAATCTTGGCAAAATTGTGTATCTGAAATGAATTTTCGGACACCCATGTCCAAGGTATGGAACATGGTCCAAAAAATTAAAGGTAAAGGCACTAAATCTACTGTCCATCATCTTAAACATGGAGATCAGTTACTTACTGATAAATCAGATATCGCAAATAAACTAGGCGAAACCCTTGCTAAACACTCTTCTAATTATTTACCTAAATTCCAACAGTATCAAAAACAACAAGAAAAGACAACTATTAATTTCAATTCTGATAATGGGGAAGATTATAATGAAAAGTTTCCTATTCATGAACTCCATACTGCTCTTGATCAAGCTCATGACACTGCTACAGGAGCTGATAACATACATTATCAACTCCTGAAGTACTTACCAGAATCCTGTCTAGAAACTCTTCTCAGTATTTTTGATGATATTTGGACATCGGGTTACTTTCCTCCCTCATGGCGTGATGCCATAGTAGTACCAATACCTAAACCTGGACGTGATCATTCGGATCCATCCAATTATCGTCCGATTTCATTAACTACCTGTGTTTGCAAGACCATGGAACGCATGATAAATAATCGACTTGTTTGGGTGAGTGAGTGAGTGAGTTAATATTTATCGTCACATCGGCAATCTTGCAGCCATATCGTGACGAGAACAAGTAATACTGACATTGTAGAATGAATGAATATAAGAAAATAAAACCCTGCTGACAACGAACAGTAAAAACACTAGTAAGTATCACAGATATCCATTTAAGACTAGTAATTAGATCTAAAACAGTTTAACTATAGGGAACAATACAATATAAAAATGGGCTATGGATTGCTAACAACTGAAGGTAGATCACCATACAAGGGACCATGGGGACATACATTCCTTTTGCTACCTGCATGGACCCCAGCTGGATTTACACCATCCTCCAGTCGCTAGCAATGTAGTCACATATAGCCATACATTTAAAAGAACACATATACTACGATTAAAAGAGCGGAGTGTTTGAATTTACTTTGAACGTTTGTGGACTTACGTACCCTCTCAGGAGGACAATAATTTTACAGTACTTTAACCCCCCTCAAGGATACAGCCACGAACAATCTAAGTTACTAATTCAAAATTCCAATAATAAAATATTTATCTATTTACAATTCATTTAACAAATCTAATTCTTTTAAAAACCCAATAATTAAATGCCCACTGTTATTGTTAAAAAGATCCTTCATAGTTCGGAATTTAAAATAGTTATCCCTTGTGATGGAATATTCAACACAGTCAAGCAAAACATGCTTGACCGTGATTATTTCATCGCAAGGGATGCAGAACGGAGGATCCTCACCTTTCAATAAGTACTCATGAGTATATCTCGTATGGCCAATACGGCATCGTCACAAGATGACCTCTTCAAACCTGGTTGAAATAACCTGCTTTAACGGCTTTTGGTATAGTTAACAGTCCAAACGTAAACAAGTTGGTATTTGTGTTAATGATATTTTCATCTTGTTTTCTCGTAAAACGCTTTACAGACGTCACTCCTTGATGTTTCAGTTCTGTAACAATGTCTTCCTCCGACATATAAGCCAGACAACGAGATCTGTCTCGGACAGTGTCTTTGCAAGTATTGAATGATCTGTGTGCAGAGACAACAACTGGAGTGTTAACGAACTGTTTTAATCCTAACAGATCTGTGTGCAGAGACAACAACTGGAATGTTAACGAACTGTTTTAATCCTAACAGGTTGATAGACTGTTGCCTTCGGGCACATTCAATAAGGAGTGAACCAGAACGAAGCCTTGTTACGTTTGTCACCTCACCACAGACACCTTTGATGCCCTTAGAAATGGCAAATGGATTCAGTTTCAATGGACTTCCATCTCTTGCTCCAATGACCAAGAATCTTGGCCAAGTATCCACTTCTGCGGAAGACACTTCATCATCAGATGATGTTCAAAGATGTCTGCGTTTATTTTTCTTTGAAAAAGAGAGTAGGTTTAGAGCCATGGTAGATTAATAATATTCCGCATCTCTGCTCTCCACCCGCCATCGAGTGTCAACAAGGACGATCCTACAGTGGAAACCAAACTGCACGATCAGAGCTACAGGGATGTTATACTCCAGAGATACAGACGTAAATAGCTAAGACGTCTGAAATGTCAGGCTGGTTCGGCCCATGCCATTCCTCTTAAGAAGCTCAGAATTTAGAGGTCAGTATCTAAAGATTGGCCCATGAGCCACCGCCTTCTGGCATCAGACTCTAGGCAAACATATATAACACGAATTTAGAATGTGAACTTTCGTTATCAAAGATTCACAGTAATTATAGTACATACTTTCCAGAATGTTGTCCATTCACAGGGCATGGCATGACCAGCCGATTGGTTGAATCGGGCCCATTCAACCACCCGTCTAGGTGAAGTCAGGGCCAAAGTGGTGTGTTGAGCAACAGGAACACGGTTGCATGCTCCTATTGCCCTCAACCACGAGGATCCCCTCCTCCACCGACACAGGGCAGCAACCCACGGCAAACGGGTTGGTGGACCAAATATCCCCCCGGGTCCACAACATGAGCTCTTATAGTAACCCAGCACCCACCACGAGGAGGTGGCTCACCACGGGTGCCTTTAAATGCTAAAGCACGGAGTACTTTTAAACAGAATAAACGAGAATCTTGGCAAAATTGTGTATCTGAAATGAATTTTCGGACACCCATGTCCAAGGTATGGAACATGGTCCAAAAAATTAAAGGTAAAGGCACTAAATCTACTGTCCATCATCTTAAACATGGAGATCAGTTACTTACTGATAAATCAGATATCGCAAATAAACTAGGCGAAACCCTTGCTTAACACTCTTCTAATTATTTACCTAAATTCCAACAGTATCAAAAACAACAAGAAAAGACAACTATTAATTTCAATTCTGATAATGGGGAAGATTATAATGAAAAGTTTCCTATTCATGAACTCCATACTGCTCTTGATCAAGCTCATGACACTGCTACAGGAGCTGATAACATACATTATCAACTCCTGAAGTACTTACCAGAATCCTGTCTAGAAACTCTTCTCAGTATTTTTGATGATATTTGGACATCGGGTTACTTTCCTCCCTCATGGCGTGATGCCATAGTAGTACCAATACCTAAACCTGGACGTGATCATTCGGATCCATCCAATTATCGTCCGATTTCATTAACTACCTGTGTTTGCAAGACCATGGAACGCATGATAAATAATCGACTTGTTTGGGTGAGTGAGTGAGTGAGTTAATATTTATCGTCACATCGGCAATCTTGCAGCCATATCGTGACGAGAACAAGTAATACTGACATTGTAGAATGAATGAATATAAGAAAATAAAACCCTGCTGACAACGAACAGTAAAAACACTAGTAAGTATCACAGATATCCATTTAAGACTAGTAATTAGATCTAAAACAGTTTAACTATAGGGAACAATACAATATAAAAATGGGCTATGGATTGCTAACAACTGAAGGTAGATCACCATACAAGGGACCATGGGGACATACATTCCTTTTGCTACCTGCATGGACCCCAGCTGGATTTACACCATCCTCCAGTCGCTAGCAATGTAGTCACATATAGCCATACATTTAAAAGAACACATATACTACGATTAAAAAAGCGGAGTGTTTGAATTTACTTTGAACGTTTGTGGACTTACGTACCCTCTCAGGAGGACAATAATTTTACAGTACTTTAACCCCCCTCAAGGATACAGCCACGAACAATCTAAGTTACTAATTCAAAATTCCAATAATAAAATATTTATCTATTTACAATTCATTTAACAAATCTAATTCTTTTAAAAACCCAATAATTAAATGACCACTGTTATTGTTAAAAAGATCCTTCATAGTTCGGAATTTAAAATAGTTATCCCTTGTGATGGAATATTCAACACAGTCAAGCAAAACATGCTTGACCGTGATTATTTCATCGCAAGGGATGCAGAACGGAGGATCCACACCTTTCAATAAGTACTCATGAGTATATCTCGTATGGCCAATACGGCATCGTCACAAGATGACCTCTTCAAACCTGGTTGAAATAACCTGCTTTAACGGCTTTTGGTATAGTTAACAGTCCAAACGTAAACAAGTTGGTATTTGTGTTAATGATATTTTCATCTTGTTTTCTCGTAAAACGCTTTACAGACGTCACTCCTTGATGTTTCAGTTCTGTAACAATGTCTTCCTCCGACATATAAGCCAGACAACGAGATCTGTCTCGGACAGTGTCTTTGCAAGTATTGAATGATCTGTGTGCAGAGACAACAACTGGAGTGTTAACGAACTGTTTTAATCCTAACAGATCTGTGTGCAGAGACAACAACTGGAATGTTAACGAACTGTTTTAATCCTAACAGGTTGATAGACTGTTGCCTTCGGGCACATTCAATAAGGAGTGAACCAGAACGAAGCCTTGTTACGTTTGTCACCTCACCACAGACACCTTTGATGCCCTTAGAAATGGCAAATGGATTCAGTTTCAATGGACTTCCATCTCTTGCTCCAATGACCAAGAATCTTGGCCAAGTATCCACTTCTGCGGAAGACACTTCATCATCAGATGATGTTCAAAGATGTCTGCGTTTATTTTTCTTTGAAAAAGAGAGTAGGTTTAGAGCCATGGTAGATTAATAATATTCCGCATCTCTGCTCTCCACCCGCCATCGAGTGTCAACAAGGACGATCCTACAGTGGAAACCAAACTGCACGATCAGAGCTACAGGGATGTTATACTCCAGAGATACAGACGTAAATAGCTAAGACGTCTGAAATGTCAGGCTGGTTCGGCCCATGCCATTCCTCTTAAGAAGCTCAGAATTTAGAGGTCAGTATCTAAAGATTGGCCCATGAGCCACCGCCTTCTGGCATCAGACTCTAGGCAAACATATATAACACGAATTTAGAATGTGAACTTTCGTTATCAAAGATTCACAGTAATTATAGTACATACTTTCCAGAATGTTGTCCATTCACAGGGCATGGCATGACCAGCCGATTGGTTGAATCGGGCCCATTCAACCACCCGTCTAGGTGAAGTCAGGGCCAAAGTGGTGTGTTGAGCAACAGGAACACGGTTGCATGCTCCTATTGCCCTCAACCACGAGGATCCCCTCCTCCACCGACACAGGGCAGCAACCCACGGCAAACGGGTTGGTGGACCAAATATCCCCCCGGGTCCACAACATGAGCTCTTATAGTAACCCAGCACCCACCACGAGGAGGTGGCTCACCACGGGTGCCTTTAAATGCTAAAGCACGGAGTACTTTTAAACAGAATAAACGAGAATCTTGGCAAAATTGTGTATCTGAAATGAATTTTCGGACACCCATGTCCAAGGTATGGAACATGGTCCAAAAAATTAAAGGTAAAGGCACTAAATCTACTGTCCATCATCTTAAACATGGAGATCAGTTACTTACTGATAAATCAGATATCGCAAATAAACTAGGCGAAACCCTTGCTAAACACTCTTCTAATTATTTACCTAAATTCCAACAGTATCAAAAACAACAAGAAAAGACAACTATTAATTTCAATTCTGATAATGGGGAAGATTATAATGAAAAGTTTCCTATTCATGAACTCCATACTGCTCTTGATCAAGCTCATGACACTGCTACAGGAGCTGATAACATACATTATCAACTCCTGAAGTACTTACCAGAATCCTGTCTAGAAACTCTTCTCAGTATTTTTGATGATATTTGGACATCGGGTTACTTTCCTCCCTCATGGCGTGATGCCATAGTAGTACCAATACCTAAACCTGGACGTGATCATTCGGATCCATCCAATTATCGTCCGATTTCATTAACTACCTGTGTTTGCAAGACCATGGAACGCATGATAAATAATCGACTTGTTTGGGTGAGTGAGTGAGTGAGTTAATATTTATCGTCACATCGGCAATCTTGCAGCCATATCGTGACGAGAACAAGTAATACTGACATTGTAGAATGAATGAATATAAGAAAATAAAACCCTGCTGACAACGAACAGTAAAAACACTAGTAAGTATCACAGATATCCATTTAAGACTAGTAATTAGATCTAAAACAGTTTAACTATAGGGAACAATACAATATAAAAATGGGCTATGGATTGCTAACAACTGAAGGTAGATCACCATACAAGGGACCATGGGGACATACATTCCTTTTGCTACCTGCATGGACCCCAGCTGGATTTACACCATCCTCCAGTCGCTAGCAATGTAGTCACATATAGCCATACATTTAAAAGAACACATATACTACGATTAAAAAAGCGGAGTGTTTGAATTTACTTTGAACGTTTGTGGACTTACGTACCCTCTCAGGAGGACAATAATTTTACAGTACTTTAACCCCCCTCAAGGATACAGCCACGAACAATCTAAGTTACTAATTCAAAATTCCAATAATAAAATATTTATCTATTTACAATTCATTTAACAAATCTAATTCTTTTAAAAACCCAATAATTAAATGACCACTGTTATTGTTAAAAAGATCCTTCATAGTTCGGAATTTAAAATAGTTATCCCTTGTGATGGAATATTCAACACAGTCAAGCAAAACATGCTTGACCGTGATTATTTCATCGCAAGGGATGCAGAACGGAGGATCCACACCTTTCAATAAGTACTCATGAGTATATCTCGTATGGCCAATACGGCATCGTCACAAGATGACCTCTTCAAACCTGGTTGAAATAACCTGCTTTAACGGCTTTTGGTATAGTTAACAGTCCAAACGTAAACAAGTTGGTATTTGTGTTAATGATATTTTCATCTTGTTTTCTCGTAAAACGCTTTACAGACGTCACTCCTTGATGTTTCAGTTCTGTAACAATGTCTTCCTCCGACATATAAGCCAGACAACGAGATCTGTCTCGGACAGTGTCTTTGCAAGTATTGAATGATCTGTGTGCAGAGACAACAACTGGAGTGTTAACGAACTGTTTTAATCCTAACAGATCTGTGTGCAGAGACAACAACTGGAATGTTAACGAACTGTTTTAATCCTAACAGATTGATAGACTGTTGCCTTCGGGCACATTCAATAAGGAGTGAACCAGAACGAAGCCTTGTTACGTTTGTCACCTCACCACAGACACCTTTGATGCCCTTAGAAATGGCAAATGGATTCAGTTTCAATGGACTTCCATCTCTTGCTCCAATGACCAAGAATCTTGGCCAAGTATCCACTTCTGCGGAAGACACTTCATCATCAGATGATGTTCAAAGATGTCTGCGTTTATTTTTCTTTGAAAAAGAGAGTAGGTTTAGAGCCATGGTAGATTAATAATATTCCGCATCTCTGCTCTCCACCCGCCATCGAGTGTCAACAAGGACGATCCTACAGTGGAAACCAAACTGCACGATCAGAGCTACAGGGATGTTATACTCCAGAGATACAGACGTAAATAGCTAAGACGTCTGAAATGTCAGGCTGGTTCGGCCCATGCCATTCCTCTTAAGAAGCTCAGAATTTAGAGGTCAGTATCTAAAGATTGGCCCATGAGCCACCGCCTTCTGGCATCAGACTCTAGGCAAACATATATAACACGAATTTAGAATGTGAACTTTCGTTATCAAAGATTCACAGTAATTATAGTACATACTTTCCAGAATGTTGTCCATTCACAGGGCATGGCATGACCAGCCGATTGGTTGAATCGGGCCCATTCAACCACCCGTCTAGGTGAAGTCAGGGCCAAAGTGGTGTGTTGAGCAACAGGAACACGGTTGCATGCTCCTATTGCCCTCAACCACGAGGATCCCCTCCTCCACCGACACAGGGCAGCAACCCATGGCAAACGGGTTGGTGGACCAAATATCCCCCCGGGTCCACAACATGAGCTCTTATAGTAACCCAGCACCCACCACGAGGAGGTGGCTCACCACGGGTGCCTTTAAATGCTAAAGCACGGAGTACTTTTAAACAGAATAAACGAGAATCTTGGCAAAATTGTGTATCTGAAATGAATTTTCGGACACCCATGTCCAAGGTATGGAACATGGTCCAAAAAATTAAAGGTAAAGGCACTAAATCTACTGTCCATCATCTTAAACATGGAGATCAGTTACTTACTGATAAATCAGATATCGCAAATAAACTAGGCGAAACCCTTGCTAAACACTCTTCTAATTATTTACCTAAATTCCAACAGTATCAAAAACAACAAGAAAAGACAACTATTAATTTCAATTCTGATAATGGGGAAGATTATAATGAAAAGTTTCCTATTCATGAACTCCATACTGCTCTTGATCAAGCTCATGACACTGCTACAGGAGCTGATAACATACATTATCAACTCCTGAAGTACTTACCAGAATCCTGTCTAGAAACTCTTCTCAGTATTTTTGATGATATTTGGACATCGGGTTACTTTCCTCCCTCATGGCGTGATGCCATAGTAGTACCAATACCTAAACCTGGACGTGATCATTCGGATCCATCCAATTATCGTCCGATTTCATTAACTACCTGTGTTTGCAAGACCATGGAACGCATGATAAATAATCGACTTGTTTGGGTGAGTGAGTGAGTGAGTTAATATTTATCGTCACATCGGCAATCTTGCAGCCATATCGTGACGAGAACAAGTAATACTGACATTGTAGAATGAATGAATATAAGAAAATAAAACCCTGCTGACAACGAACAGTAAAAACACTAGTAAGTATCACAGATATCCATTTAAGACTAGTAATTAGATCTAAAACAGTTTAACTATAGGGAACAATACAATATAAAAATGGGCTATGGATTGCTAACAACTGAAGGTAGATCACCATACAAGGGACCATGGGGACATACATTCCTTTTGCTACCTGCATGGACCCCAGCTGGATTTACACCATCCTCCAGTCGCTAGCAATGTAGTCACATATAGCCATACATTTAAAAGAACACATATACTACGATTAAAAGAGCGGAGTGTTTGAATTTACTTTGAACGTTTGTGGACTTACGTACCCTCTCAGGAGGACAATAATTTTACAGTACTTTAACCCCCCTCAAGGATACAGCCACGAACAATCTAAGTTACTAATTCAAAATTCCAATAATAAAATATTTATCTATTTACAATTCATTTAACAAATCTAATTCTTTTAAAAACCCAATAATTAAATGCCCACTGTTATTGTTAAAAAGATCCTTCATAGTTCGGAATTTAAAATAGTTATCCCTTGTGATGGAATATTCAACACAGTCAAGCAAAACATGCTTGACCGTGATTATTTCATCGCAAGGGATGCAGAACGGAGGATCCTCACCTTTCAATAAGTACTCATGAGTATATCTCGTATGGCCAATACGGCATCGTCACAAGATGACCTCTTCAAACCTGGTTGAAATAACCTGCTTTAACGGCTTTTGGTATAGTTAACAGTCCAAACGTAAACAAGTTGGTATTTGTGTTAATGATATTTTCATCTTGTTTTCTCGTAAAACGCTTTACAGACGTCACTCCTTGATGTTTCAGTTCTGTAACAATGTCTTCCTCCGACATATAAGCCAGACAACGAGATCTGTCTCGGACAGTGTCTTTGCAAGTATTGAATGATCTGTGTGCAGAGACAACAACTGGAGTGTTAACGAACTGTTTTAATCCTAACAGATCTGTGTGCAGAGACAACAACTGGAATGTTAACGAACTGTTTTAATCCTAACAGGTTGATAGACTGTTGCCTTCGGGCACATTCAATAAGGAGTGAACCAGAACGAAGCCTTGTTACGTTTGTCACCTCACCACAGACACCTTTGATGCCCTTAGAAATGGCAAATGGATTCAGTTTCAATGGACTTCCATCTCTTGCTCCAATGACCAAGAATCTTGGCCAAGTATCCACTTCTGCGGAAGACACTTCATCATCAGATGATGTTCAAAGATGTCTGCGTTTATTTTTCTTTGAAAAAGAGAGTAGGTTTAGAGCCATGGTAGATTAATAATATTCCGCATCTCTGCTCTCCACCCGCCATCGAGTGTCAACAAGGACGATCCTACAGTGGAAACCAAACTGCACGATCAGAGCTACAGGGATGTTATACTCCAGAGATACAGACGTAAATAGCTAAGACGTCTGAAATGTCAGGCTGGTTCGGCCCATGCCATTCCTCTTAAGAAGCTCAGAATTTAGAGGTCAGTATCTAAAGATTGGCCCATGAGCCACCGCCTTCTGGCATCAGACTCTAGGCAAACATATATAACACGAATTTAGAATGTGAACTTTCGTTATCAAAGATTCACAGTAATTATAGTACATACTTTCCAGAATGTTGTCCATTCACAGGGCATGGCATGACCAGCCGATTGGTTGAATCGGGCCCATTCAACCACCCGTCTAGGTGAAGTCAGGGCCAAAGTGGTGTGTTGAGCAACAGGAACACGGTTGCATGCTCCTATTGCCCTCAACCACGAGGATCCCCTCCTCCACCGACACAGGGCAGCAACCCACGGCAAACGGGTTGGTGGACCAAATATCCCCCCGGGTCCACAACATGAGCTCTTATAGTAACCCAGCACCCACCACGAGGAGGTGGCTCACCACGGGTGCCTTTAAATGCTAAAGCACGGAGTACTTTTAAACAGAATAAACGAGAATCTTGGCAAAATTGTGTATCTGAAATGAATTTTCGGACACCCATGTCCAAGGTATGGAACATGGTCCAAAAAATTAAAGGTAAAGGCACTAAATCTACTGTCCATCATCTTAAACATGGAGATCAGTTACTTACTGATAAATCAGATATCGCAAATAAACTAGGCGAAACCCTTGCTAAACACTCTTCTAATTATTTACCTAAATTCCAACAGTATCAAAAACAACAAGAAAAGACAACTATTAATTTCAATTCTGATAATGGGGAAGATTATAATGAAAAGTTTCCTATTCATGAACTCCATACTGCTCTTGATCAAGCTCATGACACTGCTACAGGAGCTGATAACATACATTATCAACTCCTGAAGTACTTACCAGAATCCTGTCTAGAAACTCTTCTCAGTATTTTTGATGATATTTGGACATCGGGTTACTTTCCTCCCTCATGGCGTGATGCCATAGTAGTACCAATACCTAAACCTGGACGTGATCATTCGGATCCATCCAATTATCGTCCGATTTCATTAACTACCTGTGTTTGCAAGACCATGGAACGCATGATAAATAATCGACTTGTTTGGGTGAGTGAGTGAGTGAGTTAATATTTATCGTCACATCGGCAATCTTGCAGCCATATCGTGACGAGAACAAGTAATACTGACATTGTAGAATGAATGAATATAAGAAAATAAAACCCTGCTGACAACGAACAGTAAAAACACTAGTAAGTATCACAGATATCCATTTAAGACTAGTAATTAGATCTAAAACAGTTTAACTATAGGGAACAATACAATATAAAAATGGGCTATGGATTGCTAACAACTGAAGGTAGATCACCATACAAGGGACCATGGGGACATACATTCCTTTTGCTACCTGCATGGACCCCAGCTGGATTTACACCATCCTCCAGTCGCTAGCAATGTAGTCACATATAGCCATACATTTAAAAGAACACATATACTACGATTAAAAAAGCGGAGTGTTTGAATTTACTTTGAACGTTTGTGGACTTACGTACCCTCTCAGGAGGACAATAATTTTACAGTACTTTAACCCCCCTCAAGGATACAGCCACGAACAATCTAAGTTACTAATTCAAAATTCCAATAATAAAATATTTATCTATTTACAATTCATTTAACAAATCTAATTCTTTTAAAAACCCAATAATTAAATGACCACTGTTATTGTTAAAAAGATCCTTCATAGTTCGGAATTTAAAATAGTTATCCCTTGTGATGGAATATTCAACACAGTCAAGCAAAACATGCTTGACCGTGATTATTTCATCGCAAGGGATGCAGAACGGAGGATCCACACCTTTCAATAAGTACTCATGAGTATATCTCGTATGGCCAATACGGCATCGTCACAAGATGACCTCTTCAAACCTGGTTGAAATAACCTGCTTTAACGGCTTTTGGTATAGTTAACAGTCCAAACGTAAACAAGTTGGTATTTGTGTTAATGATATTTTCATCTTGTTTTCTCGTAAAACGCTTTACAGACGTCACTCCTTGATGTTTCAGTTCTGTAACAATGTCTTCCTCCGACATATAAGCCAGACAACGAGATCTGTCTCGGACAGTGTCTTTGCAAGTATTGAATGATCTGTGTGCAGAGACAACAACTGGAGTGTTAACGAACTGTTTTAATCCTAACAGATCTGTGTGCAGAGACAACAACTGGAATGTTAACGAACTGTTTTAATCCTAACAGATTGATAGACTGTTGCCTTCGGGCACATTCAATAAGGAGTGAACCAGAACGAAGCCTTGTTACGTTTGTCACCTCACCACAGACACCTTTGATGCCCTTAGAAATGGCAAATGGATTCAGTTTCAATGGACTTCCATCTCTTGCTCCAATGACCAAGAATCTTGGCCAAGTATCCACTTCTGCGGAAGACACTTCATCATCAGATGATGTTCAAAGATGTCTGCGTTTATTTTTCTTTGAAAAAGAGAGTAGGTTTAGAGCCATGGTAGATTAATAATATTCCGCATCTCTGCTCTCCACCCGCCATCGAGTGTCAACAAGGACGATCCTACAGTGGAAACCAAACTGCACGATCAGAGCTACAGGGATGTTATACTCCAGAGATACAGACGTAAATAGCTAAGACGTCTGAAATGTCAGGCTGGTTCGGCCCATGCCATTCCTCTTAAGAAGCTCAGAATTTAGAGGTCAGTATCTAAAGATTGGCCCATGAGCCACCGCCTTCTGGCATCAGACTCTAGGCAAACATATATAACACGAATTTAGAATGTGAACTTTCGTTATCAAAGATTCACAGTAATTATAGTACATACTTTCCAGAATGTTGTCCATTCACAGGGCATGGCATGACCAGCCGATTGGTTGAATCGGGCCCATTCAACCACCCGTCTAGGTGAAGTCAGGGCCAAAGTGGTGTGTTGAGCAACAGGAACACGGTTGCATGCTCCTATTGCCCTCAACCACGAGGATCCCCTCCTCCACCGACACAGGGCAGCAACCCATGGCAAACGGGTTGGTGGACCAAATATCCCCCCGGGTCCACAACATGAGCTCTTATAGTAACCCAGCACCCACCACGAGGAGGTGGCTCACCACGGGTGCCTTTAAATGCTAAAGCACGGAGTACTTTTAAACAGAATAAACGAGAATCTTGGCAAAATTGTGTATCTGAAATGAATTTTCGGACACCCATGTCCAAGGTATGGAACATGGTCCAAAAAATTAAAGGTAAAGGCACTAAATCTACTGTCCATCATCTTAAACATGGAGATCAGTTACTTACTGATAAATCAGATATCGCAAATAAACTAGGCGAAACCCTTGCTAAACACTCTTCTAATTATTTACCTAAATTCCAACAGTATCAAAAACAACAAGAAAAGACAACTATTAATTTCAATTCTGATAATGGGGAAGATTATAATGAAAAGTTTCCTATTCATGAACTCCATACTGCTCTTGATCAAGCTCATGACACTGCTACAGGAGCTGATAACATACATTATCAACTCCTGAAGTACTTACCAGAATCCTGTCTAGAAACTCTTCTCAGTATTTTTGATGATATTTGGACATCGGGTTACTTTCCTCCCTCATGGCGTGATGCCATAGTAGTACCAATACCTAAACCTGGACGTGATCATTCGGATCCATCCAATTATCGTCCGATTTCATTAACTACCTGTGTTTGCAAGACCATGGAACGCATGATAAATAATCGACTTGTTTGGGTGAGTGAGTGAGTGAGTTAATATTTATCGTCACATCGGCAATCTTGCAGCCATATCGTGACGAGAACAAGTAATACTGACATTGTAGAATGAATGAATATAAGAAAATAAAACCCTGCTGACAACGAACAGTAAAAACACTAGTAAGTATCACAGATATCCATTTAAGACTAGTAATTAGATCTAAAACAGTTTAACTATAGGGAACAATACAATATAAAAATGGGCTATGGATTGCTAACAACTGAAGGTAGATCACCATACAAGGGACCATGGGGACATACATTCCTTTTGCTACCTGCATGGACCCCAGCTGGATTTACACCATCCTCCAGTCGCTAGCAATGTAGTCACATATAGCCATACATTTAAAAGAACACATATACTACGATTAAAAGAGCGGAGTGTTTGAATTTACTTTGAACGTTTGTGGAATTACGTACCCTCTCAGGAGGACAATAATTTTACAGTACTTTAACCCCCCTCAAGG
Organism: Haliotis asinina; assembly: GCF_037392515.1. Taxonomy (NCBI): domain Eukaryota; kingdom Metazoa; phylum Mollusca; class Gastropoda; order Lepetellida; family Haliotidae; genus Haliotis; species Haliotis asinina. The sequence continues at coordinate 38,735,197 of NC_090280.1, forward strand.
ATACAGCCACGAACAATCTAAGTTACTAATTCAAAATTCCAATAATAAAATATTTATCTATTTACAATTCATTTAACAAATCTAATTCTTTTAAAAACCCAATAATTAAATGCCCACTGTTATTGTTAAAAAGATCCTTCATAGTTCGGAATTTAAAATAGTTATCCCTTGTGATGGAATATTCAACACAGTCAAGCAAAACATGCTTGACCGTGATTATTTCATCGCAAGGGATGCAGAACGGAGGATCCTCACCTTTCAATAAGTACTCATGAGTATATCTCGTATGGCCAATACGGCATCGTCACAAGATGACCTCTTCAAACCTGGTTGAAATAACCTGCTTTAACGGCTTTTGGTATAGTTAACAGTCCAAACGTAAACAAGTTGGTATTTGTGTTAATGATATTTTCATCTTGTTTTCTCGTAAAACGCTTTACAGACGTCACTCCTTGATGTTTCAGTTCTGTAACAATGTCTTCCTCCGACATATAAGCCAGACAACGAGATCTGTCTCGGACAGTGTCTTTGCAAGTATTGAATGATCTGTGTGCAGAGACAACAACTGGAGTGTTAACGAACTGTTTTAATCCTAACAGATCTGTGTGCAGAGACAACAACTGGAATGTTAACGAACTGTTTTAATCCTAACAGGTTGATAGACTGTTGCCTTCGGGCACATTCAATAAGGAGTGAACCAGAACGAAGCCTTGTTACGTTTGTCACCTCACCACAGACACCTTTGATGCCCTTAGAAATGGCAAATGGATTCAGTTTCAATGGACTTCCATCTCTTGCTCCAATGACCAAGAATCTTGGCCAAGTATCCACTTCTGCGGAAGACACTTCATCATCAGATGATGTTCAAAGATGTCTGCGTTTATTTTTCTTTGAAAAAGAGAGTAGGTTTAGAGCCATGGTAGATTAATAATATTCCGCATCTCTGCTCTCCACCCGCCATCGAGTGTCAACAAGGACGATCCTACAGTGGAAACCAAACTGCACGATCAGAGCTACAGGGATGTTATACTCCAGAGATACAGACGTAAATAGCTAAGACGTCTGAAATGTCAGGCTGGTTCGGCCCATGCCATTCCTCTTAAGAAGCTCAGAATTTAGAGGTCAGTATCTAAAGATTGGCCCATGAGCCACCGCCTTCTGGCATCAGACTCTAGGCAAACATATATAACACGAATTTAGAATGTGAACTTTCGTTATCAAAGATTCACAGTAATTATAGTACATACTTTCCAGAATGTTGTCCATTCACAGGGCATGGCATGACCAGCCGATTGGTTGAATCGGGCCCATTCAACCACCCGTCTAGGTGAAGTCAGGGCCAAAGTGGTGTGTTGAGCAACAGGAACACGGTTGCATGCTCCTATTGCCCTCAACCACGAGGATCCCCTCCTCCACCGACACAGGGCAGCAACCCACGGCAAACGGGTTGGTGGACCAAATATCCCCCCGGGTCCACAACATGAGCTCTTATAGTAACCCAGCACCCACCACGAGGAGGTGGCTCACCACGGGTGCCTTTAAATGCTAAAGCACGGAGTACTTTTAAACAGAATAAACGAGAATCTTGGCAAAATTGTGTATCTGAAATGAATTTTCGGACACCCATGTCCAAGGTATGGAACATGGTCCAAAAAATTAAAGGTAAAGGCACTAAATCTACTGTCCATCATCTTAAACATGGAGATCAGTTACTTACTGATAAATCAGATATCGCAAATAAACTAGGCGAAACCCTTGCTAAACACTCTTCTAATTATTTACCTAAATTCCAACAGTATCAAAAACAACAAGAAAAGACAACTATTAATTTCAATTCTGATAATGGGGAAGATTATAATGAAAAGTTTCCTATTCATGAACTCCATACTGCTCTTGATCAAGCTCATGACACTGCTACAGGAGCTGATAACATACATTATCAACTCCTGAAGTACTTACCAGAATCCTGTCTAGAAACTCTTCTCAGTATTTTTGATGATATTTGGACATCGGGTTACTTTCCTCCCTCATGGCGTGATGCCATAGTAGTACCAATACCTAAACCTGGACGTGATCATTCGGATCCATCCAATTATCGTCCGATTTCATTAACTACCTGTGTTTGCAAGACCATGGAACGCATGATAAATAATCGACTTGTTTGGGTGAGTGAGTGAGTGAGTTAATATTTATCGTCGCATCGGCAATCTTGCAGCCATATCGTGACGAGAACAAGTAATACTGACATTGTAGAATGAATGAATATAAGAAAATAAAACCCTGCTGACAACGAACAGTAAAAACACTAGTAAGTATCACAGATATCCATTTAAGACTAGTAATTAGATCTAAAACAGTTTAACTATAGGGAACAATACAATATAAAAATGGGCTATGGATTGCTAACAACTGAAGGTAGATCACCATACAAGGGACCATGGGGACATACATTCCTTTTGCTACCTGCATGGACCCCAGCTGGATTTACACCATCCTCCAGTCGCTAGCAATGTAGTCACATATAGCCATACATTTAAAAGAACACATATACTACGATTAAAAGAGCGGAGTGTTTGAATTTACTTTGAACGTTTGTGGACTTACGTACCCTCTCAGGAGGACAATAATTTTACAGTACTTTAACCCCCCTCAAGGATACAGCCACGAACAATCTAAGTTACTAATTCAAAATTCCAATAATAAAATATTTATCTATTTACAATTCATTTAACAAATCTAATTCTTTTAAAAACCCAATAATTAAATGCCCACTGTTATTGTTAAAAAGATCCTTCATAGTTCGGAATTTAAAATAGTTATCCCTTGTGATGGAATATTCAACACAGTCAAGCAAAACATGCTTGACCGTGATTATTTCATCGCAAGGGATGCAGAACGGAGGATCCTCACCTTTCAATAAGTACTCATGAGTATATCTCGTATGGCCAATACGGCATCGTCACAAGATGACCTCTTCAAACCTGGACTGACGACCCAAGTAGGTATAACCAATATAAGGTTTTATTTCATGTAATTTATTGATACCCACTTGGGTGTCCCACTTCCTCTGCATCAGATCACGGATATACGCTCTAATTGCAGCATTATAATCAGAGTATGGAATGAGAAGTGGTGTTACAGATTTGTTGAGTGCTGCCTTGGCAGCAAGATCGGCCATTGTGTTCCCAGAAATGCCTACGTGGCTGGGTAACCAACAAAAGACGATGTCGTATTGGCCAGTAGCAAGATCATTATACAATTCAATAATTTCAATTAAAAGTGGATGTTTACAAGAAATATTTTAATCGCCTGAAGGCAAGAAAGAGAGTCTGAATAGATTATATATTGTGTCTGTTTAGGGTGTCTTTGAATGTATTTAAGAGCTGTTAATATTGCGTTAGCTTCTACTGTAAAAATAGAACTATTATCTGGTATTCTAGAAGATATTGTTCTGGATCCAATGACAGTGGCACAAGCCACAGCTCCACCGTCCTTGGACCCATCTGTAAATAAAGACTTATAATTGCTATATTTATGTTTTAATTGATTATATTCCTGTTTATATTGTAATTCATTAGTTTCTGTTTTTTTCACTGTGGTTAATGTTAAGTCAACTTGTGGCCTTACCAACTGCCGAGGAGGAGAAGAAAGAAGACGGGAGGGGGCTATGTTTTCCAGCTGAATGCCGGTTGAAGAAAGAAAGGGTTTAATTCTATGCCCTAGAGGTGGAACCAGATAAGATTTCTTGTTGTATAAATCTTCATAAAGGGGACTGAAGACACAATTAAATGCAGGGTTAGATTCATTAGAGTATAATTTGGTAATGTACTGTAAAGCTAATTTTATACGGCGCTGCTCAAGAGATGGTTCATCAGCCTCAACGTAGAGACTGTCGATAGGTGATGTTCTAAATGACCCAAGACAAAGTCTTAGTCCTTGGTGATGGACAGAATCAAGAAGTTTCAGGTTGCTTTTGCAAGCTCCACCATATACGATGGAGCCATAATCGAGTTTTGAACGGACAAGTGATCGGTATAAATGTAGGAGAGTTGCTTGATCCCCTCCCCACTTTGAGTTGGATACCACTTTTAATACATCGAGTGCCTTCAAGCATTTTGTTTTAAGTGATTTGATATGCGGCAAAAAGGTTAAGTGGGAATCGAAAATTAGACCCAAGAACTTGGCCTCCTTTACAACTTTGATGGGAGAACCATTTAAAAATAGTTCTGGGTCCTTATGCGGCTTATATTTTCTACAAAAGTGTATACAATTAGTTTTTGATTTAGAAAATTTAAAGCCATTTTCTAGACACCATTTATTTATTTTGTTTAAACACAATTGCAATTGCCATTCGATAGTATGCATATTTTTACCTCGACAAGAAATATTAAAATCATCCACAAATAATGATCCATCAATTGAATCATTTAAAACCTTGGATAAACTGTTTATCTTGATGCTAAAAAGTGTTACAGACAAAATGCTGCCTTGTGGAACACCCTGATCCTGATTATAATGGTCAGACAGGGTTGAACCTACTCGGACTTGAAACTGCCTGTCTTTTAAAAATTGTGAGATAAAAAGAGGCAAACGACCCCTTAAACCGAAGTCATGTAAATCCTTTAAAATGCCATGCTTCCAAGTGGTATCGTATGCTTTCTCCAAATCAAAGAATATCGATACTGCATGTTGTTTATTTACTAAAGCGTTTTTGACAAAGGATTCAAGACGTACCAAATGGTCAATGGTACTACGATTTTTCCTGAAACCACATTGAATATTTGTTATAAAATTATTGGTTTCAAGATACCAAGTCAATCGATTGTTTACCATTCGTTCCATGGTTTTACAGACACAACTCGTTAAAGAGATTGGCCTGTAATTCGAAGGATCAGTATGATCCCGGCCAGGTTTTGGTATGGGAACTACAATGGCATTACGCCATGAATCTGGGAAGGTCCCTGTAGTCCATATCGTGTCAAATATATTTAGCAGTGTTTCCAGGCATGATTCAGGTAAATGTTTCAGAAGTTGATAATGAATACCATCAGCTCCTGACGCTGTATCATGAGCTTGCTCAAGGGCTGTATATAGCTCATGTAATGAAAATAGTTCATTATAGTCTTCACCATTGTCTGAGTTAAAATTGATCTTTTTCTTCTCGTGCTGTTTCTGGTATTTCTGAAACTCAGGGACGTAATTTGATGAAGACGAATGTTTGGCGAGAGCTACACCAAGCTTGTTGGCAATATCACCCTTATCTGTCAATACATCGTCACCATCCTTCAGATGGTGGACAGTTGATTTGCAACCTTTACCCTTTATTCGTTGAATCATATTCCACACTTTTGAAATTGGTGTGCGGGAATTTATCTTGGAAACATAATTTCGCCAAGATTGACGCTTATTCTGCTTGAAGGCGCTTCGAGCCTTAGCATTTAGAATTTTAACTTTGTCTAAATTATGGACTGTAGGATGTCGCCGAAAATACTTCTCGGCCTTCTTCCTGTTCTTTCTGGCCTGTTTACATTCGTCATTAAACCATGGTTTACGAACGTGTGGGGTTGCAGAGGACTTAGGTATAGTTTCATTAGCTATATTCTTCAGTTTATCAGAGAATACCTGAATCGGATCCAAACTATTGACAAAAACATCATTATTCAAGTTTTCAGTGCAGCGTGTCCGAAATAATGGCCAGTTGGCCTTACTAAAATTCCACCTAGTTGCAGGTGGGTTATCAGTAGGATTTATAGCTGTGAGAATTGTTGGGAAATGGTCACTGCCACAAAGGTCATCATTGACTGACCATTCAAACTCATTGTATATATCGGGATCTGAGAGTGACAAATCAAGTGCAGAATACGTTCCTGTACCAGGATGTAAATAAGTAGCTGATCCATCATTAAATATGCATACGTTGTTATTAGATATGAAGTCTTCAAGTACTTTCCCTTTAGTGTTAGTATCAGTACTTCCCCATAAAGGGTTATGTCCATTAACATCACCCATGATAATACATGGTTTGGGAAGTTGGTCGTATAGCTCCTGAAGATCAGACGGCTGAACAGTTGAAGATGGTGAAATATACAGGGAACAAAGCGTGAACGTTATTTGTAAAGAAAGCCGTATAGCAACAGCCTGAAGATTGCTTTTAAGTGGAACAGGGCTATGAAGAACACCTTGCCTCACCAAAATAGAAGCACCACCAGTGGCTTTATCACCTGGAGGTGAAAACGAATGAAATGAGTTATACTGGCGCAAGTCAAATCTATCTGTACTTTTCAGGTACGTCTCTTGTAAACTAAAAGCTGATGGTTTAAAATCTTGTGATAGTAGTTGAAGATCATTAAAATTGTTTCTAAGGCCTCTGCAATTCCACTGGATAACATTATGAGAGCAACTCATGGGGGCTCAATAGGAGAGCGTGAACGAGACGAAGTCCCTTTATGCTGGGATGACTGTGAAGGGCTTGTCTCTATATCTAGTGGTTCATAGGTGTTATGAACCTCTACAGGCACTTGTAATGGTAAAGGCACCTCAATATGTTTAAGGGCCCTGGCTTCCTTTCGTCTTGGTTGTTTCTGTTCTTTTCTGGACATTGTTGTTTTCCTTTCAGGCTCATGGTGATTGTTTGGTTCAGGCATCATGTCTGTCTGGGTGGATGTTCCTGTATCCTCATCAGAAATTCTATACAGAATGTTCTGTTTTTCTGAGACCCAGGAAATGGAGGTCTGGCACTCGTGATCAACTGTTGGACGGGAGGTAGATACAACCGCAGAGTAAGTTGTTTGTGTGGAGATTCTATCAGTGACTGGTAACAGTTTCTTTGCCTCAGCAAAAGATATATTATTGGTATGTTTAAGTTTGAGAATTTGAACTTTTTGTTCAAAGACTGGACAGGATCGTGATGAGGACATGTGATCTCCATGACAGTTTGCACATTTGATGGCATTTGTGCAGTCGGCATTCTCATGTTTCTCACCACAACGAGAACATTTTGGGGAGTTTTTGCACGTGTTAGCACCGTGTCCGAACAGCTGACATTTAAAGCACCGGAGTGGATTAGGGATGTAGACTTCTACCTCAATATTAAAGTACCCAGCTTTAATTGATTTTGGTATTGTAGCAAGACAAAACGTCAACAGATACGTGTTTGTTTTGACAGTGTTATCGCCATCTTTTCTTGTGAATCTTTTCACAGAAGTGACACCTTGAGACTTAAGTTCTGCTGCGATATCAACTTCCGACATGTCAAAGAGACATTTTGCCCGATCACGAACAATGCCTCTACACGAATTCAACGTTCTGTGTGGTGACACAGCAATCCTTGTATTTGCAAACTGACGAGCTTTAAGCAAATTAACAGCCTGTTGTTTTCTGGCACATTCCACCAGCAAGGAACCTGTTCTAAGCCGAGTAACGTTTTTCACTTCGCCGCATATTCCTGCAATTGCTTTTGATATTGCAAAAGGGTTCAGTTTTAATGGTTGTCCTTCAATTCCCTGGACAACTAGGAAACGGGGCCAAGAATCTAAATTTGTTGTTTCTGATTCATCATCAGAAGACGAGACAGTTTCTAGGTCTACATGCTTTCTCTTGGATTTAGATCGAGAACCAGAGAGTTGTTGGGAAGCCATAATGAATGGATGTAGATTCGGCATCCCTGCTCCCCACCCACCATGGAGTGTCAACAAGGACGGCGTTAAAGTGGAAACCAACGATGAAACACCAGGGTTACAGGGATGTTATACTCAAGCAATACAGACACAGGTAGCCAATACTGTCAAAAAGAATAAATGTCAGGTTGGTTCCATCCATGACAATTTCTAAAGACAATTAGAACCTGGAGGTCAGTACTGCCAGATTGGCCCATGAGCCACCGCCTTCTGGCATAGTGCTCTAGGCAAAACAATATCATGAATAATTTGAATTTAGAATAGCCAAGACCAGAAAAATAGATATGTGCAATAATACTAACTATGCACAGGGTCTGGCGTGACCAGCCGATTGATTGAACCGGGCCCATTCAACCACCTGTCTAGGTGAAGTCAGGGCCAAAGTGGTGTGTTGAGCAACAGGAACACGGTTGCAGGCCCCTATTGCCCTCAACCAACAGGATCCCCTCCTCCACCGACACAGGGCCGCAACCCACGGCCAACAGGTTGGTGGACCAAATATACCCCCGGGTCCACAACGGGGGGTTGGCGAGCACTTAGCGTTACCCAGCACCCACCACGAGGAGGTGGCTCGCCACGGGTGCCGACTTGTTTGGTACTTGGAAACAAATAACCTTATCAGAGATATACAGTGTGGTTTCCGTAAAAACAGAAGTACTGTTGATCACCTCGTGCGACTGGAATCATTTGTTATAATTAACAAATCTTTTTTGATCTTGAAAAAGCATATGACACTACTTGGAAATATGGCATTTTAAGGGATTTACATGACTTCGGCTTGCGAGGTCGTTTGCCTGAATTTATAGCCAAGTTTTTTAATAACCGACAATTGCAGGTCCGAGTGGGTTCTACCCTGTCTGATCTTTACAATCAGGATCAGGGTGTTCCACAAGGCAGTATTTTGTCTGTCACTCTTTTTAGCATCAAGATCAACAGTTTATCAAAAGTTTTAAACGATTCAATTGATGGATCGTTATTTGTGGATCATTTTAATATTTCTTGTCGTGGTAAAAATATGCATACTATTGAACGACAATAACAGTTGTGTTTAAACAAGATTAATAAATGGTGTCTTGAAAACGGCTTTAAATTTTCTAAATCGAAAACCAACTGCATACATTTTTGTCGTAAATACAAACCACATAAAGACCCTGAACTATCTCTAGATGGGACGCCCATTAAAGTTGTGAAGGAAGCCAAGTTCTTAGGTCTAACCTTTGATTCACATTTAACGTTTTTACCACATATTAAATCACTTAAAACTAAATGCCTGAAAGCACTTGACTTTTTGAAAGTGGTTTCACATTCTAAATGGGGAGGGGATCAAGCTACCCTTCTCCATCTATATCGATCTCTCGTGCGTTCTAAACTTGATCAAACTTGATCATGTCTCCATCGTCTATGGTGGAGCCTACAAAAGCAGCTTAAAACTATTCGATTCAGTCCATCATCAAGGTCTAAGACTTTGTCTCCGCTCCTTTAGAACTTCACCTGTTGACAGCCTGTATGTCGAGGCTGATGAACCATCTCTTTAGCAGCGACGTATAAAATTAGCTTTACAGTATGTAACAAAACTGTATTCAAATGAGTCAAACCCTGCATATAACTGTGTTTTCAATCCCCTGTATGAGGATTTATGCAACAAGAAATCTTCTCTTTTTCAACCTCTTGGTTTAAGAATAAAACCACTTATTTCTGCTGCTAGCATTGAGCTGGAAAACATAGCTCCTTCCCGTCTTCTTTCTTCTCCTCCTTGGCAGTTGGTTTGGCCACAAGTCGACCTAACATTAACGACATTTAAAAAATCAGAAACTAATGAATTACAGTACAAACAAGAATATAATCAACTGAAACGTAAATATAGCAATTACAAATCCTTACTTACAGATGGGTCCAAGGACGCTGGCGCTGTGGCTTATGCCACTGTCATTGGATCCAGAACAATATCTTCTAGATTACCAGACAATAGTTCTATTTTTACAGCAGAAGCTAACGCCATATGAACAGCTCTTAAATATATTCAAAGATACCCTAAACGTAAACAGTATATAATATATTCCGACTCTCTTTCTTGCCTTCAGGCTATTAAACATATCTCTTGTAAACATCCACTTTTAATTGAAATTATTGAGCTGTATAATATTCTTGCTACTGGCCAATACGACATCGTCTTCTGTTGGTTACCCAGCCACGTAGGTATTTCTGGGAATGTGATGGCCGATCTAGCTGCCAAGGCAGCACCCAACAAATCTGTGACCCCACTTCTTCTTCCATATTCAGATTACAAAGCTTGCATTAGAACGTATATCCGTGATCTGATGCAGAAGAAGTGGGACACTCAGGTAGGTATCATTACATTACATGAAATAAAACCGTATATTGATTACACCTACTTGGGTTGTCAGTCTAGATTTGAGGAGGTCATCATGAGACGATGTCGTATTGGCCACACAAGATATACACATAAATATTTGCTTAAAGGTGAGGATCCTCCGTTTTGTATCCCGTGTGATGGAAGAACCACAGTCAAGCATATCCTGCTTGACTGTGTTGACTATTCCATCACAAGACATCTGTATTTTAATTCAACTCTGAAGGATCTTTTTAATAACACAAGCTCTCATTTACTCATTGCATTTTTACAAGAATTACATTTATTGACTGACTTTTAAATAGATAAATATTTAATTATTGGAAGTTTAAATTCATAACTGTGCTTGTCAGTGGCTGTATCCTCAAAGGGGGTTGAAGTACTGTAAAACTATTGTCCTCCTGAGAGGGTACGTAAGTCCACAAACATTCAAATTCAAGTAAATTCTAAATTTCCAGGTTTTTAATCATAGTATAAGTGTTTTTTATTGTATGGCTGGATTTCCCAAATTGCTGACGGCTGAGGGGATGATGTAAATCCAGCTAGGGCCCATGCAGGTAGCAAAGCTACTGTAAGTCCCCATGGTCCCTAGTATGGTGATCTACCCTCAGTTGTTAGCAATCTATAGCCCAGTTTTATATTGTATTGTCCTCTATAGATAAATTGTTTTAGGCATAGGTATTAGTTTTACATTCTTTTCTGTGATGTTCTAGTTGTTTTACTGTCCTTCGTCGACAGGTTTTTATACTACTCATATATTCCATTTTAATGTTACGTTCCCGTCACGATATGGCTGAAATATTGCCGATGTGACGTTAAATTTTAACTCACTCACTCACTTTTGTATGTGTGTGTGTGTGTGTGTATGTGTGTGTGTGTGTGTGTGTGTGTGTGTGTGTGTATGCCCACTGTTTCATTTACCGATAAGCTTAGCCGGCTCTTTGTTTATGGCTGTACAGACGTCAACTTTATATTTTGAAATTGGAATTTTTTTATGATTTGCTTTGGTAAGCGCACACCGAAAGGTATCAGAATCTGGAAAGATGGGTTTTACGTTCAATGTTTATTGAATGTTATATCTGATGCTAAAAAAGCACCCAAAGCTTAATGCCAGTAAAAGTGCATTTCTTTTGTTTGGTGATTGTCATAAACATGAATTCCCAGAACAATACTTGGATGATCAAGTTAATATCGACAAAACGGATTTCATGTATGCGGGTCTGTACATAAACACCGCTAAATCTACCATTAGTCGTACTGTTTGAGTATGTAAAAAGCTAGTCAATGTTAACTACAGTTATGGATTGTATTTTGCTGGTCTACACCCTATGCATGCCGTACGCAAATGGGAACCAATTATACCGTCCTGTTGTCTTTTTGTTTCTAATATGTGGTGTAAATGATCAGCTGTAGAATTCGATGTGCTTGAATGTGTGCAAAAGTACAATGTTAAAAAGTACAAGGATTCTGTAAACGCATTTGCTTGGTCATTACCGTCTTGGACTCGTGTCACTCGGTGCATATATTGAGCGTTATTGCTCCTGGGAAGCCTGCTTAAAACTGCAAGCAGTTCCATGTAAATTTCATTTTCAGAGTCTTCAGTACAGATTAGCTCAATATGATTTTAGTCATAGTATGAAAAACATGCTGAAGTGTAAATCCTCTCCTTTACATCATATGCAATATCTTATCTGTAAATATGATCTTACTGAATATGTTGACATTTGTCGTAAGTCATCTGCATTTCTAACTAAATATCAATAGTCTAAAAGTCTCTGAACTTAACTACAGAGTCCATCTCCACACATATTCTCTCTTACGCAACCCAGCTGCTGGTAACAAACTTTGGCTAATAACTCTCAATGATTCAGACTACTTCCATGACATATCCTATTTTATCCGTGTAACCACTTTTGCTATACAATCTAAAGAATGTTTATGTGACACATATGCTCATGACATTGTAAAAACATGTATATCTGTTCTGTCCACAAACGGAATGTAACAGAGAACGTCTTTGTAACTATCTTATTAATCTGTTAAAACCTTTGCAACCGTTTGGAATGATGGTGTTCCGATTAGAAATCTATTTGGAGGAGTGCCAAATGATAACATTAGATCTTGATACTGATCTGTGGATTCAATGTATGAAAATAACATGTAAAGCTGTTCATGAATTGAAAGGTATATATAAATATTGCCTTTCATACACTTGTGCTTGTAAAATGTAATATCCGATAAAGCATGCATTTATATCTTCAATTTTGAAGGAAATAAAGACTATCTATCTTTGTACCTAACCAATGATAAAGTTGCAAACAGTTGGGGTTTGACTCTTAGACATGAAACACCCTTAGTATTCGTAAAAAATACCAACGTGTTTGTTTGTGGCATAACAATATCGTTATATTTAGCAAGAAGAACAGTGAACCATATCCCGTCTTGAGCGAAATATCCTTACAGAATCTTATATTATTAGATGGTTATAAATGAATATAACTTGTTCATAACTCTTACGTCCTCCTACGTCCAAGATTACATTGCAATACTCATAAAGGATACATCAACCTCTGCAACGTGCAGGTAATGTGTTGATGACATGGGGGACGCCCACATGCGAACTAGCAAATTAAACTAGTATATTAAATTGCACAGTATTTATGGGATATCTCACCAACTCGTGGGCTTATTTTATGATAGCTCGAGTACACTTGCACGTCAAGACTTAAAACGGACGGTGTGGGCTGGACTGAAGTGAAAGTCATACTGAATTAAATAAGGTGACTTACATCGTTGGTGAGTTGTTATTTCTTTAAACAACGATTTGTTTGATATATACCCGAAAACCATTTAGTATATATATACCGGATAAATAGTCATTTTTAATTAGCTTTGTCAACTCAATTAAGAAAGCATGTCTCCATGACAACATATCCTGCTTGTATGCTCAAACAAGCACATTCGTGAACTCATGGAATCAGAATACACAAATATAGATTGATTGTTGTTTCACGCCGCACTAAGCAATACTCTAGGTATATGGCGACAGTCTGTAAATAATAGAGTCTGGACGAAACAACCTCGTGATCAACAGCATGAGATGTTGGTACGTGAAGATTCGGGGTAGAAAATGTCTTCAGTAACTTGTCATTGCCACTAAAGGCCACTTCACTAGCGCTTGTCATAAGAGGCGACTAACGTGATCGGGTGGTCAGGCAAGCTGATTTGCTTGCCACATGTCATCGGTTCCCAGTTGCGCAGATCGATGCTCATGTTGCTGATCACTTGATTGTCTGATGCAGATTTATTTACAGACCGCAGCCACATAGCTGGAATATTGCTGAATGTGGCGTAAAACTAACCTCACTCAAAATGACATGTGCCAGCTATGTCAGCGATTCTGACCACCCAATCCGGTTAATCGACACTCACGACAAGCATGGGGTACTGATGACCAGTTCTAACCCGCATCTTCACCTGTACACAAATTTAGAAAATAAGTAATAATCCGTTTCAAAATTGCCCACGTGCTACATGGATAAAAGTAAAATCTACCGTATCGTTGAGATTTGGCTCCTGGTTTGAATTCATCATCTGGGCTGAGAATGTCATAATTGGTGCACAAAGTAACAACCCAAAGTCAAAAGCTAACCAAATCAAATTAGACATTAAGGGCAGACATAGAATTTATGATACCAATAAGCAACCCTACTCGTTCTCGACAAGAAGCTTTAGAGATTACAGACAGAAATCGGGCATTAACGGAGAGATGTAAAAAAAGCAACAGGAATGCGCGCACGCACACACACATTCACTATCCTCTGACCCTGCAATGAAACCTGGCCCTGTGACGTTCTGCCAAGTGGTTGAAGTATACGCATTATTACAAAATTCATGTGGAAAATATATGCAATGCGGATACAGCTTCCTTACACAATTTTTAGAGCTGAAAAGATTGTGGTCGTAATGTATGAAAGGTGACGCTTTTAAACGTCAATTGTTAACATTTTGTGAAGCGTAACATGAGGCTGTTATGTTTCGCTCATGAAACAACGAGTATTGCTGACGTAGTAAAAATACATATATTCCACTGTTAACCAAAGAAGATTAGTGTGTAAAAAACAAGGCAAAATACGTTCTGTCGGATGGTTGGAATATATACATTATTACACATATGGAAATACGTATAATAGAATTCATATGTAAAATATATGTAATGATGATTTTGTCTCTTTACTAACATGTCGGAGCTAAAAAGACCAGTATTGTCGTAATGTGTAAAAGGTGGCGCTTGTAAACGCCAGGTGTCTTGAGGAGTGTATCCCCGTCAGCTTAACATGAGGTAATTATGTTTTGCTTATAAAACGATGAGTATTGCCTACGCAGTAAAACTAAACATATTCCACTGTTAGCCTAAGGAGAAGACCATTTCACCCGAGTGTCCACACTTTATCTGCCCTAAAGTTTCAGCAGGAACAATTATACCATATTTCAACATATAATCGACACGCTGGAATGAAGGGGAGTGTTATCATACCCAAGTGATATGCCGCTATCAGTACCGCTATCTGGGTTGTATGTGACAATATGCAGTGACAAGTTCGAAAGAAGTTACATATAAAATCTTGAGAGAGCTCGATAAATGTGCAATTAAACTTACAGCTCTTAGCTTGGAACAAGCTGTCATTTCACTGGCATTTTGTAACATAAAATGATTAGTTAGAGATGTGTTTTTAGCAATATCGGAGCACTGATATATATACTATCCCCAAAAGGAAACGGATAGACCGGAAATCTCTTGCAATAATGTTTTATTTCAAACATGTATAACTCGTCCACATACAGACGATGGTGCATGAAATTTTACACCAGTTTAGAAGAATGTAATTTTTTGGGAACGAAGTGGGTACTTTTAGATAACGGTAATGCTGAGACGTCGGGTCTCCGGGCCATCAGGGCAATCTCTTTCAACCTCTTTCGTACATGTTGATTACATAAAATAAGTGGGTGTTAATGGAATCCAATGACCGTATACAGCAGAGCTAATAAACAAGTACAATGGCTATGTATAATACATCAGCCATGATAATAGCAAGCTTGTCCATGATTAATATCACCAAATAGCAAAATTTGACGAACTTCCTAATAGAATTAGGTTGGATCAGGGTGAAATCTATACACACATGATTGTCTTCATGGAGTGTGAGACGGAAGAGGCACCCAATTGCTAGAGTAACGCTCTAGACTGTTCAGAAAGAAGTATATAGCCGTCCTAGATTGGGTGAATGAGGATGATTTAGCAATATGTCAGCAATATCACGGCTGGGGACACCATAATTGGGCTTCACACATGTGGGGAATCGAACCCAGATCTTCGGCGTGACGAACCACTAGGCTACCCCTCCGCCAATAGCCGTTCAAGGAGTTTCGGTTGACACTTGACTCCGTCAGAAATGTTTTGAACTTCCACACCAGTACTTACATTAAGTTCCAAAACTCCATGACTAATAACACCAGTTCAGTTAAAACTCGATGTTACGAGCTTCTGTACCTGAGACTGTTTTTAAATAAATTACGCTCGCATTATACTATATTATCATTGCGACTGGGTAGTCTGTCGGTTAAAGAAAATGAAGAAGATGCAATGGGTACAATGATGGCAGTTGATTGTGGCCACTGCCCTGATACTGTTGGTGTATTGCTGTCGTGTCGGAAAATACAACAAATGCTTTCTCAATGATGACTATTATTGGTTTGATGCTTCATTCTGAGACCAAGGGTTAGAGTGAGTGAGTGAGTTAATATTTAACGCCACATCGGCAATATTTCAGCCATATCGTGACGAGAACATGTTTGATATTGAAATGAAAAATATATTTGTACCTGCTGTCAAAGGACAGCAAAACAACTAGAATATCACAGTTACAATTACAAGTAGTGTGGAAAGTAAAAATATCACTATTAGGACAATGCAATAATACGGACTGTGCATTACCAACAACTGAAGGTAGATCACCATGCTAGGGACCATGGGGAAAATGCATGAGGGATATGTCTCGATTGATAATGTATTGTCTACCAATTTAAATGGGCCTCACACCATGTACCCAAGTAGGGAATCGGAAAAAGGTTTCTATGATGAGTGGACGCTTTAACAATTAGGCTACCCCAACATCCAGCACAACCTTAAACATGGCCGTTGTATAACGTTATAACACTCACTTCCCTAAATGTATTTACACTTGATCTCATTTACTTTGTATAATGAATATCGATCCAAAGACAGATTGGCCCCCGGTTGTAATAGAAAGGCATAAATATTTATGACAAAGGAAACTGTTTAGTCAAACCCAAAGTCATAAAAGGGTGCGTCTACAGTTGATATTTACGCAGTGTAGATAAATCTTCTCTATCGTGTCATTTGTAATATCATCAACGTATTCGGTTTATGAACTCACGTGATTGCTGGCAGACTTTTAATATATCATGTACATATTGCAGATGTATACTATGCAAATATCGAATCTGATATGGCTTCAGATATTTTGTACACGTTTTCTATTAGACAGTATGCTGCATCAAGCTATATGTGGAACCTATTACAGGGTTTATGTTAACACACTGTTGACTGATTTTATTAAATATTTTTTCTGCAAGATATGAACATGGTTAGATAATATGTAGTCTTAGAACAATAATTACGAAAATAATACAGCTACGTTTAGTCATATCTGTCTACAAGTTACAGCTCAGACGGCCACCGAGTGTTCCGGGGGAATGGCTGTTGTTGGATCAGAATACACATTAGTCGCTGATAGATACAACCACACGGTTTTTGCATGGGTAGACCCTAGTGGTGCAGTTGTCGTCATCTGCAGCTCCGACTGCAACGCAGCATCACCTGGCTACACTGCATCCTTGAACGACACCGAGTCTACTCTAATTATACACAATGTCAACATTGTAGATGTTGGTAAATGGTTCTTACGAGACGCAACCGTGATGGATGCTGTTCCAGTCGACGTGTGCCAGTTGACAGCAGCTGATGAGTAAGTCGGCAAGACTCACAAGTTAATATCTTTGCCGGCTTTATTCATGATCCTACCATTCTGCCATTCGAAAGTAAATGATAGTGCTATGTACTAGAAACTGTACTTCAATTAGAAAGTGTAATCCCAAATATAACATTTTTTTCATATGAACACATTTGTATTGGCATTATGCATTCAACGTTATTGTGCAGTAGATCGATAACTCCATTCGATGTACGACGATTCTATCTTGTAACGACGTGCCAAAATCCAAACTCTCGACTGTCACAGCAACACTTCTGAACTCTTGAAGAAAATACTGCAGTTGGTTCCATTCACTGACAAACCTATCTATACTTATTTGCTTAAAGGCTCATTTACAGTTAGATGTCTTTACATGAAATAAATGATGTATCACCAGACACTCAGTACTTTTATTAAGTGTGAAACGTAAAACTGAAGAAGCGATCATTCCACTTCTAGAAATAATCAATGAACGCATACAATAACGATCAATTTTAATCATCAATCGATTCTTTCTTTTAGATTATTGAACTAACATTTCACAAACATTGCTGCAATTAATGCATTTAGCTATTTATGCATTATTCTAAATCTTCCCCATTATGTCTGCTATCAGGTACTCCACACTGCAGTATCAGCAGTGACGAGGACACCAACTCTCTTGAACCTGGAACACAGCTGACTCTGACTGTGGACATTGCAGGCTACTACTGTTCTGTGGAGGCTGGCTTTGATCTCACTACTGGTCATGTGACTGCAGAGTTCGGGAAGAGTCACAACGTCAGTGTTATAACTGACTGAACTACTAACACGACATTCATTGTAGACATCACGATTTGGTGATGTAACGATGGACTTCACATTGTGACAGAAGGTGGAATTGTAATGGTGTCCGGAAGCTACTGAAAAGTGGGTAGAAAAGTTAGCTCGCAAAGCGAAACATTTCTGACCTGATGAGTTTGGTTTAATACCTCTGCTTACAGTTGCAAGAAAACCCGAAGAGACAGATTTCCTAGTAATTCATTAGCTTGGCAGAACCCACGGGAATCTGTATAGTGCTGATCACGCATAATACAACAGGCACTTTCGCTTCAATCTATAATCAGCAAATTTGTAATTGTTCATTAAGACAATATCCCATTCAGATTTAGTTAAGTACTTCATTCGTACGTTCATTCCATTATTCAATGCAAGCTCCTTTAAATCCCTTTCCATGTTAACTTGTTGACTTGATTTTATTCGGTTTTTTTTATGATCAGATCCACCACATTACAACAACAACATCTTGTAACCAGATCCACCACATTGCAGCATTAGCAGCGACACAGACACCACCGCACTGAATCCTGGTACAAATCTCACGCTTACAGTGGACATCAGAAACTACTACTGTTCTCAACAAGCTGGGTTTGATCTCACAACTGGAGTCATTACAGGAACTCTCCTGGAGAACCAGACAATGGACAATGTAACTGACACTGTGCTAACACAGTCTTTGACCTTCACTGTTGATTACTTCGGAGACGTCACTGTCACGTTTTTGTGTGACAGCGTCACGAGGCCACTCATCTGTGACGGAGTTGACAAGTTGACCCGTAAGTATTTGTGCTATTGATATAATTGTCTGAAATATATTGATGGCGTTTGTTTGATGGCGTCTACAAATATTATGTATGTTATATACCTCAATAATTTAAATATCCAAGCCCAAACGTTGCTGGCAGTGGGGTACGCCTAGTGATTAAAGCAGTAACTTGTCACTCAGAAACCCTGATTCTCGGAATCTCACATACGTCTTGTTAATAATTGTCATCAACTGTGTCATCACCGCATCTGTGCTGTGTAGTAACATCAGCTATTGCTTATGTTGTTCAGGCAGTATTGGTGTTTTCTTGTGTTGTTACAGTTTTACTAACCGTGCAAATATTGCTTATATTGTTCACTCGGTCACTATGAACTATTTCTTCTTCAGATACAACGTTGTCGCCTGGCCAGCCGCCAACCACCAGCTCCCCTCCTACTGAAAGTGATACTGTAGCTCTTGCTGTCGGATTATCCATGGGAATTGCCTTAATCCTTGTCATCGCCATAGTTCTCATTGTCCGCCGAAATAAACTTACATATAATTTAGTATAACTTGTCAATGGCTAAGTTACATCTAGTAGAAATTTATGTTACCTTATCCAAATCCTAACTCAATTATGCAAACAGGTGGTGACAAAATTTCCATTTGTTCTCTTCTTGAAATTCTTCTCGATGTTGTTAAGGTCCATAGGTATTCAATCATGTATTGAAGTGTATTACATTGTTCCACTGAGAGGCGGTGGAGCAGCCTAGGTTTTGCCGCGTTCCCTCAACTCTCCAAAGATTGTGGTTCACAACACTCCATTTTTGTGTCATCGCCATAGTTCTCATTGTCCGCTGTCGCCAAAATAAACTTACATTCAGTTAAGTATAACAATTCCCAATGGTTGAGTTACATCTAGTAGAATTTTATTTTCAAATCCTAAGTCATTTATGCAAACAGGTGGTCACAAAATTTCTAGTTGCTCTTTCTTGTTTCACATCCTTCTCGACATGTGTAAGGGTCATATGTATTCAATCATGTATTCAAGTGCATTACATTGTTTCCATTAAGAGGCGGTGGAGTAGCGTGGGTTTTAAAGCGTTCCCTAAACCCTCCAAAGATTGTGGTTCACAACCCTTCACTTTTGTGTCATCTGCAGTGATGTTACTGGACTACTGCGTTACCACCATGAAAATAAACTCACTCACTTGTTTCTGTTGACATTTCATCGAGGGCTGTGCTGTGCTGTGCTGTATTTAGACAAATGTTATAGATATACAGGAGGAGTTCAAGAAGGTACCACAAGACCCTACAATCGGATGGAACTTTCCAGCATAAGCCACCAATACTGAAATATTTACCAAATCCTACAACATACATGTATTCTGTTGTTTGTATTTGAAAGCTTATCATTTTTACTCTCTCAGTCTCTCAAACACTCATCCTCTCTCGAACAACTCACCCACACATCCAATCACTCACTCACATGGTCCTCTCTGAACACTCCCCTGCGTTTCTTCTCTGGTATGAACCACAGCAAGACATGATCGAAGACTGCCTGCTTCATCGAGGGAAACAAATCAGTGAAACGGTGACGTCAGACTATTTTTTCTTTCTGCATACCAACCAGAGGTTTGTCTAGTTTCTGAATCTTAAATTATCATTACAGAATAACTTGAACCGTGCTGGACTTATGGCAAAACGCATCTTAAAGCACCAGTCACACCTAACATATGGGTTTGAAGCCTGCAGATCTGTGAAGACAATTCTTAATTATGAACTGAAAAATGGGGTACAAGGGGCTCATCGTACACAAATATCACTGGATTAGACCCAGTTATTCTAATGCGTTAGAATATTTACCCGCTTTGAGTGATAATAGAGTAAAATCTCCTGTTCTCCAGCATAGTTTAAACATATTTTATTATTATAATCATACATTTTCAGTTTCAAGTGGGGTCACCAACCACATATACACAATATCCTTTGTGTGGAAAATAGACAGTGTCCCGTGTGAAGAGCATTAAGCCACGATCTTGTTGGAATATTGCTAAAAGCAGCATAAAACCATATTCACAAATGCACTCACACTCACTCAGTGATCATTCACATTTACGTATTTCTGTTACTGTTGATTTGACTGACTGATTGAATGACTCAATCACTCACTCACTCATTTACTCACTCACTCAAACATGGAACAACGTTTTTGTGTTATCGTTTTTACCCGGATGCGCTTGCAGTAATCGAGGAATACTTATGAGTGGTTGTTGAAATGCATGTTCCTGCTGTAAATGATGCCATAAAACCTTATTAATATACTGACTGCCTAAGGTCAAGCTGACATATTGCACGCCCATTGCTATAGGTATTGTTAGATAACGGTAGGGGTAACGCTGCTTTGTCTTGCAATTCAGGTCTATAGAAGGTCATCTGAATGTTTAAGGAAGCCCGAACTGGTGCAGTTGTTTGGTGGTCCCAGTGACCAGTCCCAGTCAACATCACTAGAATGATGTTGACAAACATTTTCATCTAAAAGACTCTGGAATTCATTTCTATGGATCAAGGCGTGGCTAAGCTAAATAACACAGCAGAACGGATCTTGCCCCACCTAAAGATTGCTTGCCCTGTTACTCGATATAAGGCTCTGCATGCATGTTGCTGAATGCCGCACTAGGTGACACTCCGGCTTTAGCGCGGATGCCTGTTAAACCAACGAGTAATATTATGATAAAGGGAGGGGTTTGATAGGAAATACGCACACACACCTATCGAGTAGCCACACGACATGGAGTGGGTTAGCCTAATGTATAAAACGTTCGGTCGTCACGCGGAAGACCCGGGTTCTATTCCCACCGTTTGTACAGTATGCAAAGCTAATTACTCGTGTCCTGGGCATGACATCACTGGAATAATGTTAAAAGCGGTGTAAAACCATGGTCACTCACTGCATGGGGAATATGTAACAACAATAACTCTCAGCAAAACGAATGCAATCCGACAACAAAGGGTTTCTGCAATACCACCATGAATGTTACAACGGAAAGGCAGACATCCTGTTCATTGATTGATAGACTGTCCTGAATACTTAGTATCACCCAGGAATATTCCAGTGGCCTGCAAGTCTGGGCCAGACAATCCAGTAATCAACACCATTAGCATCATTCACACAACTGGGATACGATGACATGAGTCAACCAGGCTGGCGAAACCCTCACCGACGTCACCCCCAACACCCAATCTCGTTATAGTTGCCTCTTATGACAAGCACTGAAGGCCAACTGTAACCCCGATCTTCACAGGTTTAAACTTGACACAGTGTCTGACATAAGAAAAGAACAGTCAAAATGGGCGCAGCGTCATTAAATTAATATTAGGAAATTATATTCGATACTATTCAGTTATGTACTCTTTCATTCAGTGACGCAAAGGATCATTGGTCTTAAAAAATACAAAAGAAAAAGGATAAAAAACAGGCTGCAACACCCTATATAAACCTAATTCATGACAGTGAGTGATAGCATCAACGATAACCTTTATTAGAAAAAAATATCCAATTACAAAGACAGTTCTTGATCTTACAGTTAATAAAGGCCTGAAAATATTTGTCCTAATCCACAACGAAAATTGCATTTAACTGGGTGTTGTTTGTTGAGAATGAATTCAAAACACGACAGTACTGTGGAAAACTGCGTAATGATTACATCTATACTTTGGGTGTTTCTTTCGGATGTCTCATTTTCTTATAATCTAGCTGTGTTTAACCTTCCATACAGTCACATAACACACGCATGGTGTTTGCACCAGTAATTACTTACTGTCTTCAGAGTTTTAATGAACCAAGATGGAGGTTGCTGTTGTACTATTCAAATTTACATTATTGCTAAGCTTCTGGATTGGTATATATATAATCAACGATTGTGAAATATACACTATTCAAAGTAAACAACAATACCCCTCTGATAATGCCACACACGTGCTGTTTGCATCCTATATGGAGTAATGACCTGCAAAATTACTCATCGTTGGATACATTAAACCATGTGTCAATACAGTGCTACAGTGCTGGGAATATCCTGTACCCAGCAGCACCTGCTGTTTATTATCTTTATACCCAGCAGTGTAAATGGCTCATAAATTATCTCCTTGATGTGGGCAGAAGTTAAGTGTTATGGTACAAGGACAGGACAAACGGCGCATTTTCATCTCAGGGGACAAAAATGCTTTTTGCTTTGTTTTTTGTTTTGTTATTTCATTTGGTGGAGTCATTGTGACCTTAAAGCCCAGGGTAATTATATTTTCAAACACACAAATAATTGTCCCTTTTCTGAAGCTGCACCCAGATAGAAAAAAAACATCGTTGTTGACAACTTCCTTTTTTACGTTTCGAAGGGTCATAGTTGTAGGGGTTCACCATGGTGTAATCGGTAAGTGCTGAATCTCGTCAGGCTGTCATCTCACATTAAACGGAATCGGAGTGATATAACTGAAAACGGGCGCAAAGTCACACATGTACACTATTTCACATTTTAGACTGTTTTATCTGCATTGACGGACTAAATTGTAGATATCATTTTCTTTTTCAGGGGTTCAATGAAAATGGTAGACAGAAAAAAGTCTAGTTCTGCTCAACCTGATTGTGTCAAACACAGGTTACAAAGGCTCATCGTACAAAAAACAAAACAAAACAAAAACCCAAAACAACAACAAACAAACAAAAATATAACACGATTACTCCCAGTTTTTTTCTAATACGAATATTTACCCGTTTCGTGTGTTAATAGTGACGTCCCGTTGAACTCCTCTGCAATATTTAATACATGGGTGAGGGAGATCTTCGGTTCCCCAGCGTAGTTTAAATTTATTTTATTATGATAGTCACATATTTTGGACTCATCAGAAATAAATTCTTTTGTTGGGTAATCAACCACATATAGACAGTATCCTTTGCCTGTAAGATACACAATATCCTTGTGTGAAGAGCATACCGCCATGATCGTGCTGGAATAGTACTGATACCCATAAGCAGCATAAACCCATACTCACATATACACTCACACTCACTCAGTGATCAATCACATTTGTGTATTTCTCTTACTGTTGATTTGACTGACTGACTCACTCACTCACTCACGCAAACAGGGAACATAGTTTTTGTGTTAACGTTTTCACCCGGTAGCTCTTGCAGTAGTCGAGGAATACTTATGAGTGGTTGTTGAAATCCATGTTCCTGCTCTAAATGATGTCATAAAACTTTATTAATATACTGATTGCCTAAGGTCAAGCTGACATAGTGCACGCCCATTGCTATACGTATTGTTAGATAACGGTAGGGGTAACGCTGCTTTGTCTTGCAATTTAGGTCTATAGAAGGTCATCTGAATGGTAAGGTCCCGAATTGGTGCAGTTGTTTGGTGGTCTCAGTGATCACTAGTATGGCGTTGACAAACATGTTCATCAGAGACTCTGGAATTCGTTTCTATAGATCGAGGCGTGGCTAAGCTACATAACACAGAAGAACGGATCTTGTCCCACTTAAAGACTGCTTGACCTGCTGGTCGATATGGGACTTTATACAAGTGCATGTTGCCTAACGCCGCACTAGGTGACACTCCAGCTTTAGGGCGGATGCCTGTTAAACCAATGACTAATATTATGACGTATGTAACGCTATGTCGTGTCCTCGGCATGATATCACCGGAATAATGTTCCACCGGTGTAAAACCATAGTCACTCACAGCATGGGAAATGTGTATCAAGAATAACCCTCAACACACAAATGTAATCGGAATATCACCATGGAAATTAAAATGGAAAGACATCCTGTTCATTGATTGATTAACTGATTGACTATCCTGAATATCACCCAGGAATATTCCAGTGGCCTGCAAGTTTGGGACAGACAATGCAGTGATCAACACCATTCCCATCATTCACATAATTGGGATACGATGACATGTGCCAACCAGGTGAGCGAGCCTGACTACCCTTGCCCACCCCAACCGCCCAGTCTCGTTATAGTCGCCTCTCATGACAATCACTGAAGACCAATCCTGCATTCCCGATCTTTACTGGTTTAAACTTGATACAGTGCTTGGCACAAGAAAAGAACATGCAAAATGGGGTAACTTCATTAAATCAATTTTATGAAACATGCATTATATTCGACGCTGTTCAGTTATGCATGAAATGTAATCTTTCATTCAATTGATCACCCAGGATCATACTTTTCTTGTGCACATAGAAGAAGCAACACATTATTCCAGAATAGCTGAATTAATCGATATAAAGCGATTCCGCCTAGCTGTGAAACTACTTTTCATATGTGAACAATATATGCAATAATTTCCATTGCGAAAGTATTGCTTTCAGTTTCTAAGGTAACCCACACTGCCGTTGCTCCTTTGGAACCTTTTGCAATTAATATACGACAAAACGAGTACAATTAAACGCAGCATCGTGACAATGTGTCATTGTCTTGTTCTCAGCACTGTTTTGACGCATTTCAGATGTGGCAACAAAGCTACACACATGTATTTAGACTTGACACTATCACGTATTGGAGCCGTTTTGCAGTGTGAAAATATCCCTATTCAAACAATGTAACAAAAGGTAAAACTAGTGCGCTGTTTCCTCTAATTCTCAGTCATCTGAGACTTCAAGTCCTTTGCTGACTCCTGAAAAATCATACTTTGGTCATATAGTCTTGTGTCAAGTGTTTCATCACCGTCTTTGTTATGGTCACAGCAATCTAGGAACAGATGAGGTTGTGGCATTGATCATCATTATCTCGAGTTCAGAAGAGGGCTATTCGACTTAAACAACATTTTACCCCCCCTAAAACATGTACTATATAAAAATAAAAAATACGAAAGAAAACGGATCAGCAAACAGGCTGCAACAACCTATACGAACGCGTCTATTTCATGGCAAAAACCTTATTAGAAAAAATATTTAATTGTATATAAGGACGAAAGATTTAAGGAAATGAAACATTTTATTTTTTCCACTCGCCTCAAGTGCGGTTTGTGCATTGTACATGTAGCCAAATTATCGCAAGGTCAGGTCAAGTAGCGAAAACAGGACCTGTGACAAAACAGCAGGCTTAGACTCAGATTGGGTCGTTTGAAAGTGCGACCTGCTTGCTGTTTCATATCGTTTTGAACACTTTCTAGTGGTATTAGTTGTGCTTGGTTGACCCATATTGTAGACATGTACAACACTGGTGAATCAAATCATGTAAAATAGGCCTATTTCGTATCTGAAGTCATGATAAGCGGCGTAGAATACGTGTCTTTTTAATGTCTGGCTAGACTTCCTAAACTGTTAACAGCTGAAGGGATGGTGTAAATCCAGCTACGGCCATGCAGGAAACAAATGTGCCGCAAGTTCCCACGATCCCTAGTATGGTGATCTACCTTCAGTTGTTGGCAATCTATAGCCCATTGTATATAGTATTGTTCAAATTGTGATATTAGTATTAACGTCCCACAATAGGTTTAATTGTAACTGTGATATTCTAGTTGTTTTACCGTCCTTTGACGACATTTTTTTATAATGTCTATTTATTTTATTTCAATATCAAACATGTTTTCGTCACGATATGGCTGAAATATTGCGGATGTGACTTTAAATATTAACTCACTCATGATAAGCAGATCCTTGCGACAACAAGGGCGACACACATTGCCCTTCTTGTACGTGTGGGTATTTGTCCGTACACAGCAAACAATTGCAGTGTCAATTCATTTACTCACAACTCCCCTGTTTTACCAATGCATGACAAGGATTATTGATCCGACCATGTATAACTTTCTTATATGACTTCTGTTATGACTCTTGGTGACGGCATGGGTGTGTTTCCTGGATTTCATGTTCACATGTTCATTACGACTACAGCTTGTGAGGACCTCGTATGAGTCTTGTTGGACATTTCGTGAGGTATTGTATATATTTCATTTCATGGCTAGTTTTTGTAGAAGAAAGCTAGTCAGTGTTGTGACAGTGTATTAACCAGAAAAGCTATACTCTATTTGATACAAAGTGTTTGTAGAAGGAAAACTGGAGCTGAACATCCAGGTCATAGTTATTTATCATTTGGACCTAATTGCTTTGTCACAGATATACGGAGCGTATTACAATTTCTTTGTTTATTTATTTTTCTAAAACATTATATGATGAAACATGTCAACGGACATATGACTTTCTATCAACAGAGGCCGTTAAGCAACATATTTAGTTGCTTGCTATAAATACGTTGGTGCACATTCAATATTTGTTTACACTTACTCCTATAATGTCTATGTCGTATAAATATTTGATGTTACCCTCCCGATGTTTCTACATATCTGTTGATGTGGCTTGTGCTTCTTTATCAGATGCTAGTAGTGACATTATTGGTTTTCACAATTCACTTTGAATTGTTGCAACCGCCAGATAAGTGAAAATCCATCGGTCAAGAGTAAGTGTTTGGGTTACGATATGTCGTCACATCGGCAATATTTCAATCATGTCAAGACGAAAATATATTTGACATTGAAATGACATATGTG
Organism: Haliotis asinina; assembly: GCF_037392515.1. Classification (NCBI taxonomy): domain Eukaryota; kingdom Metazoa; phylum Mollusca; class Gastropoda; order Lepetellida; family Haliotidae; genus Haliotis; species Haliotis asinina. The sequence goes on from NC_090280.1 coordinate 38,762,418, forward strand.
TATAATATAAAAACATGTCCTCAAAGGACAGCAGAACACCTAGAATATCACAATTACAACTAAACCTATTGTGGAAAGTTAAAACTAATAGGGACAATACAATATGCAAAAAACAAACAAAAAACAAACACACAAAACAACAACAACAACAAAAAAAAAAAATAAATAAATAAAACAGGCTATGGCTCCAACCGTTATGTGTTCTTGGCAATCTTTGCTGAACATGGTGTGTGTTATCTGAATACGTGTACCTGACTTCACTGCGCTATCCTCCACCCAGCTGCCTCACTGTGTGCTTTCGTCTTTATTGTTAAGATGATATTCCGGGTCAGGATTGAATTACCATCCTGTTGCTCTGTGTATCATGCTCACATGTGCCTTGGGAGTTACATATATAAACATATATTTATTAATAGCAGAGGTGTATCTTAGTCACGAGTGCATTTTATTACTGCTGGAGTACACTTCCTCGTGAGCACTGCGACAGATTGTTGAAGGTCGGCTGCAGTCAGTGTGGGATATATTGTATCGTTGAAGTGCAGACTACTGGTGAGTTATAATGTTATCAAATGTGCAAAATGTGGTTGTTTTATGAAAAATGTTAATAGGCATCAGCAACACACGTTTGCATATTTTAGCATATTACTTTTAATCACCACTTTGTTGATTCTACAATTAAGGAGACGGCTGACAATATTTCTCCTAATCCACAAAGGAAATTACGTTTAACCGGGTGTTTTTTGTTGTTGAAAATGTATTCAACAGATGATAGTATTCAAGAAAACTGCGTCAGTGAGAACAGATCAAAGTGAATCATACTACTGCTTCAGGACAACGTGCACATGTCAGTAGTTACAATGACCACTTCTGTAATTTGGGTGTTTCTTTCCCATGTCCCACTTTCGTATCATCTAGCAGTGATAACCTTCACATTGCACACGTATATATGTGCGTCAAACGGACAGAGTAGAATCTTAAGTTTCCATATTCTTTCAAGTAGGTTTCCGTTGTTTTGAAATTAATAATATTTAATGTGACAATATCCTCTATTTGAATTCTGGTGTAAAGAAACACTGAGATCGCCATGTTTAACATAGAATACAGGCAGTGTAATGTAGGTTACTGGATATATGCATACACATTTATTTTTCTACAATCGGTTCATTCAAATGTTACTAATGGATAATATCCATGATGTGTTCCAGTTGTTTTATGCAATGGACACTAACAATGATACTTCCCTGTCACTTTCCTTTTCTGGAGACTAACCTCGTTGGTTTTCGGCAGTTTCCAGACGCTGAAATTAATCTTCATACTTTCAGCAACAGGAAACAGCCGAAAACCAACAGTAATAATTTCCGTGAACGGAAACATATATGATTCTGGCATTACCCAGAGATTGCAATAAGACTCATATATTCCAGTCGGCACATCCGTAGTGTTTCTGTATTGTTTAGGGCAATTATTGGAAACATAATTCCATTTGAACTATCTTCCTCCTGCCTAACGCAGGAGAATAATGTTGACTCGTAGACTGAAAAGTATCTGCATTTCCAGTAGTGTGTTATTATGGAAAGTCGACTTCTGAATTCATTATTGCAAAGTCTCTGGAATGTTATACTGAACGATGTTGATATAAACATTTTTATAACCAATAATACATCAAACACACACCCTGTTTGTCTCTTATATGGCACAATAAAGTGCAATAATTACCCAAATGTGGAATATGGATCAAATGTCAATTCGCAACATTGCAATGCATACCTTGTACCTGACACCACTTGCTGTTTGCCATCTATATACCCAGTATTGTGCATGGCTAATAAATCATCTGCTTTATGTGGTCAGAAATCAAACGTTATGGTACATCGATAGGACCAACGGCGCCTTTTCTTCTGCGAGGACATTTTTTTTCTTTTTTGTGCAATCATTTGTGACCTTATAGCCTAGTGTCTTTATATCTTTAAACTGTCACCCCACACACTTAATTCTCGCTTTTGTCATGCTAAACCCAGAAAAAAAGATTGCTGGTGACAAGTTCGTTTATTGCGTTTCCAAGCTCCACAATGAAAGGGTTCACCGTGGTGTAAACGTTAAATGCTGCACCTCATGATGCTTTTATCTCACATCAAACTGAAATGGGGTGGTATAATGGAAAACTGGCTCCAAATCACACTTTTAAACTATTGCGAATAGTAGGCCCTTTTATCTGCATTGAGTAAACGTACAAGAAGAATCTTTCACTTTTGTTGTTGATATCATTTTCCTTTTCAGTGTTTCAGTGACAATGCTCGACAGAGAGATGATAAACCTCGTTCTGCTGAATGTGATTGTGGCCTTCACATGTGGTAAGCACTGATGTCATATCAATAAGTACACTGAGAAAGAATTCAGTGTTAACAAATCATGCAGCTGCCAATTGTGCTAAAATGTAAGTGGTTAATGTCTGCAAAGGGCATTAGTACGTGACGAAATGTCTTTTGGTGAAAGTTGGCATATGGTATTCAAACTAGGGAGATGGACTCATGAAGTATGGTTAAAACACCAACATAAACCCCTCGTGAAGTTCCAGGTTACAACTGTTACATATGTCATCATATCCCAGTTGCGTTGATCAATGCCCGTGATGTTAATTGCTTTATTATATGGTTCAGATTCAATTATTTACACTCCGCCGTTGTATAGTTGGGAATAAACAGAATGTGAAACAGCCAAAACACAAGCAATACCCCCAACAAACAAATAAATAAACAAAGAAACAAATAAATAAATAAATGTTCTCATAAAGGCGTGAGTAGTGCAATGCCTGAAGTTCAAATTTATACAGATCTCAGTGAATACATGTTATGATTTAAAACGTGTTATTCTGCTCAGTGTACATGTTTTCCTTACTTTCTGTGTGTGAACACATTGCTAAATTGGAAATACTGCACGCTAACCGGACATTTGCTCGTAACGACGTTTATGTGCAATATAACAAGTAAGGCCTATTTTCAGCTCAGACTGCCACTGAATGCCCTGGTGGAATGGCTCGTCTTGGGTCAGAATACACAATACTTGCTGACAGGAGAAACTACACGAGCTTCTCATGGATAGACCCTAGTGATACGATTGTCGTCGTCTGCGAAGATGTCTGCATCCCACCTGGACCTGGGTACTCTGCCACTCTGAACGACACAGTGTCTACACTAGTCATTGATAGTGTTAAGACGACAGATGTTGGTAACTGGTTCTTACTGGATGCAAACGTGGAGGATGCCATCAAAGTCGAGGTGTGCCAGTTGACAGCAGCTGGTGAGTAAAAGGACAAGACATTCTGATCGTCTTAATTAACACCTTGAGTCTCAAAACCTGACAACGTCAAATTGTATTTGTTTCCAATACAATGGTCACAAAACCGTTTATTAAATACCCCTGCCATGAATTAATATGGTCCTGTACCATCAATTGCTACACTTACACTTGACTTCAGCTATATACATTAAGTCCCCCAATCTGACCTAAGGCATGTATCAAAGTAACAGAAGTACAGGGAGCGTATCTACCTATCCAAATGGGGAAAAAACTAAGGATCAAATAGAACATCGTAATGCTCGTTTGTTTCCATTTGTCATATTACACATCAATGGATTATTTTATCGATGACATGAATCAGCTTCCTTTTTTGAGTCACTAATGAAAGTTTAGGTGACTTTATGAATTATGGCCAAACTATCGGATGGTGCCCAATGGGTGTTTTGACGTACTCCGTATACGGAAGACTTTGTCGAAACGTATTTGGAGATTTATTTAATATAATAATATTCACAATCATAATGATTGAAAGTTTAGCTTTTGTGTTTGAAAGGTCGTGAAACCTTGACTATTATACAAAAACGCCCCAAATGTGGATACATGCTGTAAATATGACAAACGTTAGTGTAAAAAGACAACCTTAAATGAAGGAAAAACAAACCTCCAATGTACACAAACGTTAATCTTTGTATTTATATTATACTACTTGCGTGTTAAACAACTTTCTCCACATTGCCTTGCTATCAGGTATCCCACAGTGCAATATCAGCAGTGACGAGGACACAAACTCCCTGGAACCTGGAACACAGTTGACCCTGACGGTGGACATCAGAAGCTACTACTGTTCAGCAGAGGCTGGCTTTGATCTCACTACTGGTGATGTTATTGAAGAGTTGACGAAGAGGCACAACGTCAGTGATGAAACAGACTTAACCATTAACACGACATTCATTGTAGACATCACACGATTAGGTGATGTAACGATGGGCTTCACATGTGACAGAATTTGGTCTCTGACTTGTAGTGGTGTCCAGAAGCTGCTGAAAAGTAAGTAGACAGGTATTTTAGTGTACAGAACGAAAGGTTCCTGAACTAGAGAGTTTGCATTGATGGGTCGTGGGAAAGGTTCAGTTATATCTTGGCATAATAAGTTCGTGTGGGAAGCGATCCCTGAGTACATAATGTATATAAACATTGATGAGCGAGTCCTGGCATTCGAGATGTATAAACTATATATATATGAATGAATGAATTAATATATGTAACTGATAATATATATCTGTCTGTATAGATAACTATATTTCAAATACTTTGTTTAGTATACTTTGTTAAGTATTTGAATGGGAAAAGAACGTTTACTTTACGAATGAATGTATTCATACATTCAACAAATCCCTTCTCATTCATTCATCATTGATTTCCCAATCCCGTACTTACCAAACCTATTGTTATCCATTCATACATAGAACAAATCCCGTATCGTTCACCCATACGTTCAACAAATCCCTTTACATTCAGGCCCTAGTAGTTCACTCAACTCAACAGATGTTGTATAGTGGCCATCATATAATAAGAGACACGTGTTGGCACTACTTTATTATTATCTACACGTTGGTGAATGGACATTTGACAGAATTATTTTTTTAACAATCTTATTTCATTTTGTATTGTACAACTTCATTCATTCATGCATTCATTCATTTTGCATGGTATTGTACGTGTTTCTTCCTTTCATACATACACCATCTATTCATTCATTTAAGAAAATCCTATCCTGCAAATAGGTCCACCATATTGCAATATCAGCAGCGACACAGTCACCACCGCACTGGATCCTGGTACAAATCTCACCCTGACAGTCGATATCAGAAGCTACTATTGTTCTCAACAAGCTGGGTTTGATCTCACAACTGGAATAATTACTGAAACTCTCCTGGGAAACCAGACCATGAGCAATGTAACTGACGTTGTTCTCACACAGTCGTTGACTGTCACTGCTGATCACTTCGGTGACGTCACTGTCACTTTCATGTGTGACAGCGTCCCAAGACACCTTGACTGTGACGGAGTAAACAAGCTGAGTGGTAAATATTTGTATTTGTATGTTTGAAATGTATAAACATTTAAAAGATAATGATAGACCACAAACATTAGTTCTGTTCTAGTCCCCAACATTATAACACCGAGAAAATAGGTTAGAGTTACTGTTTTATATGTTCGTGAAGATAACAAGCCGAGGTCAATATAGATCTAGATGTCACTGTGGAGAGTAGCGCCCCTTGGGTGTCACGATCTGCTGGCCCTTGGACTCTCCTTTTAAACACGACTGGTGCAGTAGTTTTTAGGATGGGTTTATTCATATTTCGAAAATATTTTCTATTAACTACTATAGTATAAACACATGGGAAATATACGTAAATAATGGTGAGTACACCTCATATATTGAGTCAGTGATGCCTCAAAAATGTTGGAAATGGTAACCGTTGGGATCTCCGTGTTGGATGGCGAAAATATCTTATCTTGTGTTCTTAGAATTACTACAGGGTTCAGCAGAAGCTTGCACATCAATGATGAATTGAAGATTGTTCAAATTCGATGTCATAGTGCCCAGTGACAAACGTGCACGTGTGAAGATATAGTAGGTGTTGCATGTGCGTGTGCGTGTGCGTGTGCGTGTGCGTGTGCGTGTGCGTATGTGAATATATACCAGCACCCATAATCGAAATCTGGACCGGACAATCCAGAGATCAACAGCATGAGCATCGATCAACGCAGCTGGGATACGATGACATGTCAACCAAGTCAGCGACTCTGACCACCCGATCCCAGTAATCCTGTTCTTCGTGGTATCTTTTCAGCACCACAATAACATAACGTTTAGACACATTATCTCCCGTGTCTGCTTATGGCGTACAAGCTGTAAGATTACGGACAGAAACAGGGCGTTTGACCAACGAAACATACAGAGATGTAAGAAAGTAATAGAAATGTGCATATGCTCTGTCATCTGACCCTGCAGAAAAATCTGCTTCTGCGTAGACTTGAATACTTGGCATCGATCTTACGATATCGGACGTCTGTGTCTAAGCGTGAATGTACTCACTGAAATTATACTTAAAATACCTTTGCCTTTACGCACTTCGTTTACCAATAGGAGTAATATCATCGACTACAGAAACATCTGCTGTCACCGTATCCAGTAAGTTGAACAAAGCTTCAGTTTGGTGATTGCAGGTGCAGGACATGTTTACGCTTTTCGCAATTAACAATTAGCTAGAATAAAAACTTGAGAATGGTCGTGGGTGACACTCACACACATAAACACACACACACGCGCGTAATATACGCAATTCATCAGTTAGGTTATCTTATCTTGATGAAAAGTAGTGTATTTATGCATTCTGTTTTTTTCTGAGACAACGCCTTTCCTTCAAAGGGTTAACGTTGATTGATTGTTTATTGTTGTTCACTAAATTACTTTTTCTTAAAAATGGTGGACATCATGTATCAACCTTGGAACTGCTTTGGATCAGCGTTCCTTTACGCTAGAAACAATTTCACACAATCCCTGATATCCTATTAGAGACTGTGAAACGTAACTCCATGAAAATCATTATTTCATGAAGTCCCTTGAAATTTTAGGGAATACATGAAATTCCCTGGGGTCCACAGTGATTTCATCATGTCTTAAGGGATTACGTGAAACCCCAAATTATCTGTAACAGATAAACGTCCAATAATCGATCTTGCGAGTTATAAGTATATGCCTCATCGTTGATGAATTCATTCAACTGATACTTTAAATATCACTGCACATTTTCTTTACTTGTAGGAGCAACACTATCGACTACACAAACATCTACAGTCACAGTATCCGGTGAGTTGGACAGGAAATCAGTTTGGGGGCATGGCGGGTGCACGATATATTTAGACATTACGTGATCATCATCAAACATTCTGCGATACATTCACATCATGTTCACAAATATCTGTTTACACCGAATGGAATTTCACCACGTATTCATGAACAAGAATGTGATGTGGTTTCTTTTGAACCCATGATGTTGTACTAAAACTTTAATGCTACGACACATTCATATATTAACTTCTTTGCATGGATTTGGAGGTAGACATATACTCAAGTCTGAATGTAAACGTGACAGTATATTCATAATGGGCAAATCATTTTTTAAGCATTTACTTCGATAGTTTCTGTCTGATTTCAACAAGTAAGTTAATAAGTTAATTAGCCCGTGATTGCATCAACCAAACTAAATCACTGTTCTCGATAACAACACACACAAGATGTGCAAGATGTATGGATATAGCTTCTGTATTGTTAATAACATGTTGCTTCGGAGTGTATGCTTCATCATTCATCTGGTTAAGCATACACTCCGTATAATTCCCAGAAACTGATGTTGACATCCATAAATCTTTCTTTAAGCAGTCCACATCGAAATGTTCTTCAAAGGTTTGATATTTCTTTTGTTTTAGATGTAACAACCCCCGGCCTCCAGTCCTCCACAACGCCCACCAGCCCCTCTCCTGTTGAGGAAAACCCTCCCACAGACGCAACTCTAGGGCTTGCAATCGGATTGCCCGTGCTTTTCATTTTACTTATAATCCTTGGTGTAATCATATACCGCTACCGGCGACAAATAGGTATGTACCTTGTCGCCAGAAAGAAAACACAAACTGAATTACAAAACTCAAACTTTAATAAAGTTGAATGAAATGTAAAAAAAATCCTAGAAATTATGGAGATGTGTTAATCAAGACCATCAACAGCCTCAGCCGACTAAAGTAAAATACGTAGGACCTATGCTGTATCTCTTTCAATCATTGAGAAAGGCCTCATGCTGACTGTGTAGACAGCTTGTTCGACGAAATTATAAAAAAAGTTCATCAATCATGAATGGATGTGTGAGTCCGAAGATTTATTAGCAAAGATTAGCATTTTTGCCGCCATATCAGTGATAATGGTTACAATTTGTTGACTGATTGATTGATTGATTGATTGGTTGGTTGGTTGGTTGGCTGCTTGCTTGCTTGAATGATTGATAGATTGATTGATACACCACGAACGGGAATTCCACTGAGAGCTGAGAGAATACAATGGATACCAATCTTGTACCACAATGGAGTACTATGGAGCACGCCGTTATAATAAAGCAACACTCTATATCAGGGTTTTAGTTACTTTTATATATGGAATATATCGGTACACTGATTATCTCAAATAGCCACCGTCTTGACATCAGTATAGAGTCACACAATGACTGACATTGTGTGACGGTAACTTCAAGTCTTCATTTAAGATAATGAGTAGACAATATTACACTGACACCTGGAAGTCTTATCGAAGTGTGCTCAAAAATACTTCTTTAACATCGGACACAAAAACAAGTGTTTTTTAAAACCCATAAGGTTCTCTGTTGAGAGGTTTTTGTCAAGTTTATGCTCTCTATCTATTGGTCGGTTTTTCCTGTATATCACAAACATATCTCTTGCAGTATATAGTTTTTGTCTAGATTGTATTTTGCATGTGGACATAGTGTTTCGTGAGTTAACGTAGCAGTTAGCACAAAGTCACACTGGGCATTGTGTTGTGTTTGTGTGTTATTTTTACCTTAGCAGTTACCATTATGCAGATTAGACATTGTGTTGTGTTGTATACTCACACAGGATTTAGGAAATATTCAAAATGGACCTTGTGTTGTTGTGTTCGCGTGGTTCGGTGTTGTACCACAGCAGGTAACAATATATAGACGGTATGTTTGGTTTTGTTGATGTTAGCACTTTGTGTTGTGACTATTGTGGGGGAAACAACTATTGCGATAGCGACGGTTTATTGCCACATACAACTGGAAAGCGATAGCCTTTTGCCACTAACTATTCCAGTATTATTGCCATAGTTGTTTTCTCCTAGAATTGTCTCATTTGAAACTTGAGTCATTTTCCGAATGCCTGTATAGTTCATATGAAATAAAAGCAAGCTGAAATAATCTCAGTCTCTTTTAATAACTTATAACAAAATTTGAAAGCCAGATCAGAGATTGCGAGGATGATAGCTCTAAATCAAAATGAACAAATCTGGTATTTCCTGTGTTTAGCAACCGAAGTCAATTACGAAAGTTTTTCATTTCTACCATTGATTAATTACTATTGGAGTCTCAACAACTGCAATCCATCGATTGTTCAATGAATCGTTACAGCCATATTAACACTGCTGTTAGCAATCTTCATTGTTGAAAATGCAATGAACATTTTGTAGTTTGTAAAAACACAACAGTGAATTATATTCCTGCAACTTGGAAAACGACCAGAGCGCTTATCCAGGGGTTCACTGAACAGGTATAGACCTGAACATTCCAAGCGTTGCTCTTGTAAATCATATAAAGTGTCATAAAACATAACTGGTAATCATCTCTCTAGAGCCAAACAAACATATCGAAGCATATTGCACAGAATAATTTATTGTTAGACACCGCCACGGGTTAAATCACTTTGGCCCTGTTCGTCATGGTGATATTTACGTGAGACTTAAGCTCACTCAATATAGCATTAGTACCACGCTAAGTCGTATATTTCCTCGTATGCGGAGTCCATTGGCAAAGACACGTGTAGTCCGAGACATTCAAATTGACCACAATGTGTTGTGAAACAAATGTATTGGAAGCTTTTTCTTCTGTACCCCTAAGCACAAGAATACTAGAGTACAGAATTCTTAATCCCATATTACTGAACTGGATTGTCCTGTTCTTCGATAAACTGATTTCTGGTTTGTTTACCGGATGCGGTAGTAACGCAATGCTTCTAGCTTTAGGCAAATATCATAAATGTTGGGTGTGACCGGTAAGGCAGGATGTGATACATTTTAGCAAACACCTGTCATCACTGATTTACATTCAAATACTCATATAATTTAACATTTATTTTTCCCTTTCCCCAGTGCAAATATAATGAGTTTCTGTGAATGTCAAAGCCGGCTAGTCTTGTGCATTAATAGAATATATTCAGCCTAATGAATGATAAAATATATGAAGGTGACAAAACAAAAATCCTATTTCGAAAAATTTAGAATTCATTTATGTTGTCATCAGAAAAGGCTTTAGCTAAGGGATACAACTCGACATCGTCAATCGCGAAATTTTATTGACTGATCGACCATTATCCTGTCACTGTGGTAGTTCTTTTTTATGCGGTGCCCTCAACAATATTCAGTTAGTACAAGGAAAGCCTGTCAATATTGGATCAGCCAAGGCAGAGGCTGATATAACGAGCATCTCTGCTTCCCCCTCGGGTGCACTGGTATGAAATGTACAAAGTTCCCGATACTGGTAACCCTGCCTAATCAGTAACCTTTAGCATGTACGTGAGACTACTCGGGGCCTTTTCAAAATCTTGGGATTAAAATAACCGCTTGTTTGGTAGAGGTGTAATGACGTTTATGTCATCAAGTAAACCGAAGTAATTTACAATGTACTCTTTCAAACTATTATGCTAAGTCGTGGCATGCTGTTGAGATCATCCATGTGCCGGCTCTATTAAGAGTTTACCCTTCATGTGTGAGTGAATTTAGCTTTACGCCGGTTTTGGCAACATTCCAGCAATATCACTGCGTGTTATACAGGAAATTAGCTTAACTATTTGTATCCATGTAGGGCATCCACTTCAGGTCGTTGGCATGGCGAACGAACATTGAAACCAGTAGGCTACACTATCGCTCTTTTACCAATTACCGGCATACCAAAACCTACTTCTTTAAGCTTGCAAGAGTTATTTCCCTTGTGTTCTGGGGCTACTCCAATCGCCGACAGACGATAGAAATATTGATGAAAGAGTGAGTGAGTTGGCGAGTTTTGAGCCGCATTCAGCAATATTCCAGCCATATGACAGCTGTCTGTAAATAATCGACTCTGGACCAGACAAGCTTGCAAGAGTTATTTCCCTTGTGTTCTGGGGCTACTCCAATCGCCGACAGACGATAGAAATATTGATGAAACAGTGAGTGAGTTGGCGAGTTTTGAGCCGCATTCAGCAATATTCCAGCCATATGACAGCTGTCTGTAAATAATCGACTCTGGACCAGACAATTCAGTGATCAACAACATGAGCATCAAGCGAGCTTGACCACCAGATCCCTTTAGTCGCCTCGAACGACAATCATAGTCGCATTTTTTGGCAAGCATGGGTTGCTGAAGGCCTATTCTAACCAGGACCTTTACGGGTCATTGAGGAAACAATGACAAAGAAGAGAGTGAGTGAGTATGGTTTTACGCCACTTTATGCAATATTCTAGCAATATCATGGCGGGGACACCAGAATTGGGATTCACACATTGTACCCAATGACAGAGAAGAGGAAGTAACAACACAGCCGTAGGGAATTACTGCAAGATGCCACTAAGGTTTGCACAGACTGTGTTGCTATCCGGGATTCAACACATGGTAGTAGGTACGGCTATCCGAGAATGAACCCGTGGCAGGATGTCTATCTGAGGTTCAGCTTGCTTCGTTTTCGTGTACCTCACATACAGAGTGACTGAAACACACATAAAATATGAAAACTTAAGTGTAGACCAAACAGCTCTCTGCTGTGGACAAGCGCAGTCGGTGCTCTGTGACAGCAGCCTCACGTTAACACTAATTATTACCCAGTTAGATATTATACGGAAATGTGATGCACCTGCTCTGACTGTTAACTTATTACATTTAGTAAGAAGATCTACTAATATTTATCTTCGGGTGATCTTCTGATTAATCGGCAATGAATACAACGTTAGCTTTTGCATTCTGCTACTGACAACCAAAAACGTATGAAGTTTTAGTGCTTTTTGTTTCTTTGGTTTTATTTCTTCTTTTTGGTTACAATTCCATTCATTTATGAACATTTTAATAAATATATATGCTTTTACAGGTTGTTCGGTTTGTCCTGAGCTATTCTGCATATGCATATGACCCGGGGTTTAAACGGAACAAACGGCTGGTCGAATTAACTTCATTAAATAGGGGTGCAGAGAATGTTATTAATGCTGCGCTCGTGCGAACCGTACACACACGGATTCGTTACAGAACTTGTCCAGGGAAACAATTGTTCTACAAAAAAATCACAAACATTTCATTGTTTAATTTAATTGCTTTTACAGTCTTCAGCTACCTGGTTTGGTGTACTGACCTTACAACGTCAAGTAAGTTACTTTCAGAATCTGATTCACTGCTGCTGCTGGCTGCCTAAAATCCCGAAAAAGAAACATAACGTCATCTGTAGTTAACTGTTTGAAAAGTGGTACGACATTGCTGACGATTTCTCGACGCAAACGGCGATCTTGTTACGGCTGTTTGGACATGTTGAGAAGCAGCTGACTAAAGCGCACCCCTTTCACACAAATATCACCAACCAGTTTGGACACGCTCACGCATTGTATTGGTATTCAACTGACCAGGTCAAGCTGAAAAAAACCCCTGTACATGTGCCTATAAATGTACACAAAATTGAATGGCCATTTAGATGTCTAGAGCATTACAAAGGACTGTTGAAAATACGTGTGCAGAGACAACGAAAGCACATGAAAACTTGGTTGTTAACAGTTTGAGAATACTGTAGATTGTGTTGTTTTGTAGCATCTAAATATTTCTTCATGTAGTAAAAGTATATTTTGTTAATAGTATATCTGTATCCCTAAAGTCCAAACAATATGTAGTCTTCAATGTTTCCTCCAGTATATTTTGCAAGCTATTCTGAATGATGTCTGCATATGTTTTTATATATTTGCATACTGACAAACATACGAAACATGCAGTGGTTGCAAGTGGGTCATTACAACACGAACATGCTAGGGATTCATGTATCTTACCTTAAATAAGAAGTTATTGGTTCTGAGTATATTATCAACGTTTTTAAATCGAAATTATCTTAATTAACTTCTTTGTTCATCAAAAGGTTGATACATTGAAAAAGAAACATTGAACCTGTTTTCCCACGACAAACAAGTGGTTGACACTGTGAACTATGAAAGGTTGTATCTGCAAGTATTTGAGTCTTCTCTGGTGAATTAGGTGGTAGTGAATATGATCAATAGAGTTCGCAGCCGTAAATATATGAGTCTTCTCTTGCCAAAAAGTGTTGATACTACGAAGATATGAGAAACATTATAGAATCCACCCACGTATCAAATAGGAAGCAAGCGATAAAGATTTAAGCTACCAGTTTCCTAAAACTGAACTAGCAAACTAAATCCACAAGCACTATGAGAGTAAAAAAGCAGCGAAATTATTTGTACAATGTTAATGCACAAGACAACCAAGAATTGATTACCCTCCTAAACTGACTCCGTTTGATGGAAAGTAAAGTTCGGTGAACCGTTTGATTATAATAATCATTGCGTTATAGAACATTAGAATAGCAAAGAGATTATTTTGATGTAAAGACGAGAAGATGGAAATTTGCGCACTATGTGTGTTTTGACTTGTGTTATCCGAATAGCCATTTGTCAAAAACACATGAGGACTCGAGAGAAACTACCGTGCTCAAGTCTTAATTTAGAGGTTTGGCAACAGAAGATTGGTTATCTCCAGCGTGCATTCTTTCAATGACGATGTTCCGTGTCGCCGAGTGAGGGTGACTGCCAATTTCCGAAAGTATTGTGGATCTTTATTGCCAGGCAGTGCATGCTCTTTTCAGCACAGTCTCCACTGGCAGAAGATTTCTGTTACGTTGTGGCGAGGCCTTTTTAATCCTTGTAAGAAATCTCTTCAAGATCAACATTTTCAAGTAAAATCTATTTTCTACTGGTGCAGTTGTGTAAAATCATGTTATCAACACCTTTTGTTAATGACTATGACTATTGTTTGAGCACAATAGGTAATTAATAGGTTTATAAAAATACAAATCGACTCTGCGTTTCTTTTTTTCTCTTTTTTATAGTAGATGTATCTATTCTCTCATTCTCTCACTACATGTCAATGTTGGCGCATACACGTTATTATACCAGGGGATAGGAAATGCGTTGCACTATATTTAGGTGATATCAATGTCTGGTGGTGGACAAACTCAGCTCAAATGCGCCTCTGGTCATTCTGTTTGCGTCTCTTACGTGTGGTAAGGAGGAGGCTTGTCAATAATCATCACAAAGGTTAAAATGATTTCCTGTATGTAACAATTTAAAGTGGGTTTAATGGAAACTAAATAGCTAATGTATTTGCAAGCACAATACTTTAGTGGGAAACAAACAAACAAACAAAAGACATATGCATATATATAAAATAAATGACCATTATTGGAATCCAGTGGCTGTATACAGCAGCGCGAATGAACAAGTACAATGGTTATGTACAATACAACAGCCGTGACAATGACAAGAATGTCCGTGATTAAAATGTTCACCAAGTCAATAAATGAAGTTTATTTCCTTAGGCCCGCGTACAATACAAAATAAATAAGTGAAACTGTAAGATAGTGGCATTGACAGTCAAATTCATATATATAGAGAACGCAGTGACAATGCTTACTTAATGTAGGAGGAACAATTAGTTGCTGTTGAGAAGTTAGTGCATGATAATGTGTTAAGAAAGTATTGCTGATCTGTGTAGTGCGGCAGTGCTTTAAAATACTCACAAGTCATGATGCATTTTACATCCAAATAAGAAGTAAACTTCATTTTCAACAAAATTATCATTACAAATATTACAGAGTCTTTGGTGCTTCGGAGCCCCGTCAAATCTACCGGTATTTTTATATATTGGAAGTGCTCCGTTTCGTAACATGGTAATTCTTCGCCACGCATCTTTAGATTTCAAAAACGTTAAAAATGGCTCAATGGAAAATACACCAAGTAGCAACATTTGACGAACTTTCAAATAGGATAAGGCTGGATATCAAGGCTGAAATCTGTACACAGTTGATTGTCTTAATGGAATGGTGACGGAAGAGGCAACGGCTTGATAGCGTAACGTTCTAGACTGTTCAGAAAGGAGTATATGGCCGTTCTAAATTGGCTGAATGAGGATGTTTTAGCAATATGTCAGCAATATCACACCGGAAACGGGCTTCACACATGTGGGGAATCGAGTCCGATTTTATGGAGTGAGGAGCGAACGCTTTAACCACTAGGCTTCCCCGCCACCCATAGCCTTTCAAGGAGATTCGGTTGACACTTTGACAGAAAATCTATTAACTTCCACACCAATACTTAAATTAAGTTCCATCACTCCATGACTAATAACCCTAGACTACTTAAACCTCGATGATATGAGCTTCTGTACATGACATAGTTTTCCAAGAAATAACACTCGCATCATAATATATTATCATTGCGAGTGGGTAGTCTGTTGGTTAAAGAAAATGATGAAGACTGATTCCCCAATGGGTGCAATGATGTCAGATGTTTGTGGCCACTGCCGTGATGCCCTTGGTGTATTGCTAAGACGTGTCGTAAAATACAACAAATGCTTTCTCAATAATAACTATTATTGGTTTGATGCTTCATTCTGAGACCAAGGGTCGGAGTGAGTGAGTGAGTTAATATTTAACGCCACATCGGCAATATTTCAGCCATATCGTGGCGAGAACATGTTTGATATTGAAATGAAATATATATTTGTG
Organism: Haliotis asinina; assembly: GCF_037392515.1. NCBI lineage: Eukaryota > Metazoa > Mollusca > Gastropoda > Lepetellida > Haliotidae > Haliotis > Haliotis asinina. The sequence continues at coordinate 38,778,321 of NC_090280.1, forward strand.
AAAACCTGCTGTCAAAGGACAGCAAAACAACTAGAATATCACAGTTACAATTACAAGTAGTGTGGAAAGTAAAAATATCACTATTAGGACAATGCAATATACAATACGGACTGTACATTACCAACAACTTAAGGTAGATCACCATGCTAGGGACCATGGGCAAAGGTTAGGAAAAATGTATGAAGGATATGTCTCGATTGATAATGTATTGTTCATCAATTTAAATGGGCCTCACACCATGTACCCATGTGGGGAATCGGAAAACGGTTTGTATGATGAGCGAACGCTTTCACCATTAGGCTACCCCAACATCCAGCACAACCTGAAACATGGCCGTTGTATAACGTTATAACACTCAGTTTCCTACTTATATTTACACTTGATCTCATTTACTTTGTATAATGAAACAGATCCAAAGACAGAGTGCCCCCGGTTGTAATAGAAAGGCATGAATATTTATGACAAAGGAAGCTGTTTAGTCATACCCTAAGTCATAAATGGGTGCGTTTACAGCTGATATTTACGCAGTGTAGATAAATCTTCTCTATCGTGTCATTTGTAATATCATAAACGTATTCGGTTTATGAACTCACATGACTGCTAGCATACTTTTAATTTATCAGGTACAAATAGCAGATGTAAGATATTCAAATAACGAGTCTAATATGGCTTCTGATATTTTGTACAGGTTTTCTGATAAACAGTATACTGCATCATGCTATATGTGGAACCCATGACAAGGTTTAAGATAACACACCGTTGAAATATTTTGTTACATATGTTTTCTGCAAGACATGAATATGGTTAGATAATATGTAGTCTTAGAACAACTATTACGATAATAATACAACTACCTGTCTCAAGTTACAGCTCAGACGGCCACCCAGTGTCCCAAGGGAATGGCTGTTCTTGGATCAGAATACACATTAGTCGCTGACAGATACAACTACACGGTGTTTGCATGGGTAGACCCTAGTGGTGCAGTTGTCGTCATCTGCAGCTCCGACTGCAACTCAGCATCACCTGGCTCCACTGCATCCTTGAACGACACCGAGTCTACTCTAATTATACACAATGTCAACATTATAGATGTTGGTAAATGGTTCTTACGAGACGCAACCGTGATGGATGTTGTTCCAGTCGACAGCAGCTGGTGAGTAAATCGGCAAGACTCTCTTAAGTTAATTCTTTGCGGGTTTAATCATGATCCTACAATTCTGCCATTCGAAAGTAAACAGTGCTATGTACTAGAACATCGACTTCTCTTAGAAAGCGTAATCACAAATATAGTATTTTTTCATATGAACACATTCTTACTGACATTGTATCTTCAACGTTGTTGTGCAGTAGATTAGTAACCCCATTCATTGTACGACGATTCTGTCTTGTATTGACGTGCCAAAATCCAAACTCTCAACTGTCATAACAACTCTTGAGGAAAATACTGTTATAATGTGTACTTCAGGACATCCATGTCCAGATATTTCTAAAGGCCAAAAACTACATAACCATTCCATATGATATTTAGTTATAATTATTCAATCTGCATTCTTAATCTTTATCACTACCGCATAGTACATTGTTTTGTCAGCTGCCCTGTTCCTCTTTGTCACTCCCATTATTACCGTATATGACATTTGTGGCCTTTATTGGTCATCACCCTTGGCTGTGTTTGTCATAAGATCAACTATAGAAGGACGTGAACTAATGTTTCTCTATCTGTCCATTATTGACTCTGTGCTTGTCCGTTGTTGCTAAAAACTGTATATGTATGTACGTATCGTCACATCTACACTGAATGCCCGTGTTGTGAAGAACGTTTAGGGAAAGGCCCTGGGGTTGGGTTGGAAGTCCGCTCACCTCATTCATGTATACTCGTTTGTCGTGCCTTGTTCGAAAAGAAGTTCGAACTAAACTGGGCTTCGTCTTCATCAACGTATTCATTTGTATTTGCTGTTACGAGAGTGTGTTATCCGTGCTTTGAGTTGTTATTAATTATGCGGTAGTTGTAATTTTGCGGTAGTTGTAATTGGGTAACAATATTTGAGGTTTTAGTGTTAGTTATTATGGGTCACATTTCCTACAGGGAATTATTCAAGCGTCACGTCTCTATGGCAGTACTTTAGAGTTACCTCCCTTTGAACATATATAAACATGAGTCCTGGAGCCTTCTACGGTGTTGGTGATGGCCGTAAGTGCTCGAAAGTTCTTGAAACTATGACAGTATATATAAAGGCTAGTGGCCGTCTTGGGACGGACGGACACACACTCACTGGAGTATCATCATCAATCACTGCCAACGCTTCATCTTCATGCTCGCTGTGTTACATTCTGCATAACTTTTTCTCTCTCGCACTAAGACTTTGGTGAGTTTGCTATACATTTTCGTGACCTATTGCCTCTGATTTTGTCTCACTTGTATTGTGTTTGAAGTCGGTATTGTGAAATTGAATTGTGATTTTGTATGACTTGCTCTTTGCTAAATACAATAACTGAATGATTTTGTTCTGTTTTGCTGGTTGACAGGGGATTTCTTACACCTTTTGTCACGGCAAAATTCTTAAACGTAACAAAATTGGGAGCTCATCAATCATTATATTTTGATGAGGGAGTTTTTGAAGATGTTGTTTGGGAACTTGTGCCAGAGGAATATTCAGACCAGTTGGAAATGAAAAAAATAGAAATAGAACTGAAAAGGACTTGTGCTTTCTTCAAAAAACTATCTGAGGCAAAGTTGACTGTAAATCTCCCCAAGTGTGAATTCGGGAAGGAACAAGTTAAATTTTAGGGCATGTTGTAGGGCACGGCCAGGTAGAACCAGTTCGTGCTTAAGTGGAAGCAATTGTAAATTTTCCATTGCCTCAATCTAAGAGAACTCGTGTGATTCTTGGGTATGGCTGGCTATTACAGAAGGTTTTGTCAAAACTTTCACTACTGAAAGTCTACACGGAAGTACACGGATATACGAATTTACTGGAGCATGTATATCTTCCTGTCTCTGTCAACGCTTGATCTACATAACCGCTGCCTGTCAGCTCGCTGTGTTACATTCCGCATAACTGTGCCTCACTCTCATATCAAGACTTCGGTGAGTAGACATTATATTTGTGACCCATTACTTTAGAACTGACTCTTTTGTATTGTATATGAAACCTTTGTTATGAATCTCTTGTATCTTGCCTTGTTTTAGATCAATGCAAAATTATTGAAAATCTTAGACTTGTCAGTTTTATATTTTGCTGATTCTGTTTGGATTTCTTACACCTTTTGTTTAAAAGTGTAACTGTAACAATTGTAGTGTACAAATTTGCTCTTTTCATCCGTCCATTGTGTATATAATTCTTGTTTTCATGTGTTCCCCATTCTTTCATTCATTCATTTAAAAGGGATTCTTGTAATTTCGATGTTGCAACCAGATCCACCATATTGCAACATCAGCAGCGACACAGACACCACCGCAGTGATTCCTGGTACAAAAGTAGCAGGGCTGTCAGTCACGCACAGACCACAGAAACTGCTTTTGTTGTTCCTCAGTGGCCAACGGTTTATTTGAGATGAATACAGGCGAAAACAATAACCCTGAAACAATCAGGTGTACAATAAAATAGATGCAGCAATATACACTTGCTGTTTAGACAGATATGCACATATTATTCATGTATATTGTGTAACGTTATAAAATATATAGTTGCTTCAGTAACCAATTACTTTGTATAAAATGTCTTCCATTTGAGTTATATCATACTGGTATATAAACAATACGTCAACCTACCAGGTGTGTGGGCCTAGGTTTATTTCACACCTGGGGACGCTGTTGTCTATCAAATGATTGTCTGTAGAGGAAATAATAATACTAATATGTACAGACATGCTAATACGAATATATACAAAGAATACTCAGCAATGATACAATATTCAAACATACAAATTTGGCTGTAGCTGAGCAAGATATAAAACAATACCAGAATAAGATCTCATTCATTCATTCATTCATGGTTACAAAGCTATACTTGTGTTCATCTGTTTATAACACACGTTGCGTTATATCAATCATATCAATGTTATCAATATTACATTATAATGGATTCTGAGTATTTATTGGGCCATTTACACCAATAAGAACATCAAATACACAGTACTATACGTTTGAGAATAGGAAACACTTATACAACTACTAGGTATGTCCAAATGTGATATCGCATGAACAATAAGTAAATAAAATAGCCAAATTACCCCAGAATGCGATCCAAAGACTGTGTCCAAATGTATGTCCCGTCAAATCAACATGTCATATCAACAACTGACGGTTGAATGTGGAGTGACCACAAACCTTGTAATGTGTAAAAGGTGTAAAGCTTAGCTGATTGACCAAGCTGGCTATGAAGACAAAAGGATCTAAGTGGGAAAGGGCTTTTGTTATTGTGTTGTGAACATGCGATAAGCACGCACAGTGAACTGGCTGTGAGTGATAGTTAAGGCAGGCTGAGTAACAGGATAAATAATACAACAGAAACTATGTAATGAATTTTGAAGAATTTATTTACATGAATTCTAATCAATATACAACATGTTAAAATATACAAAATCTGTCACTGCCACACAAATATCACCCTAACTGTCGACATCAGAAACTACTACTGTTCTCAACAAGCTGGGTTTAATCTCACAACTGGAGTCATCACAGAAACACTCCGGGAGAACCAGACAATGGACAATGTAACTGACACTGTGCTAACAGAATCTTTGACTGTCACTGCTGATTACTTCGGAGACGTCACTGTCACGTTCTGTGACAAGTTGTCAAATTGAGCCGTAAGTATTTCTGTCTTTGATGTAATTGTCTGAAGTGTATCGAATACGTTTGTTTGGAGAATTTTCTACAAAAATATATATATATGTAGTACCTCTATTCGCCTGGAAATGACGATGGAGGCTGTATGGGGTTCAAGCCTTTTGTTCTAGTTCTAGTGATCCAGCGTAAGCCGCTAGTATTCAATGCCCTGGAACATTTAGGGAATTCTTACATTTCAACATTTAAGTTCAAGATCAACTTAGAACAGTCATTACAGATTCATGCAGATTTAGGTTACAATGTACTTCATTCCATTTCTTAAGATACAAATGCCCATTTAAAATATTACATGATACATAGTCTCACAATACATACAAAGAATAAAAGAAAAGTAACATAGCCTAGTATCATGTACCGAAATTGATACACAAGCATGCACTCACGTATATATGGTACACGGCCTAGCGGGCACATGGCGACGACCTTGCCTTCCATGACCACATGGCATACACGCTACCGTCTGCAGTACACAAACAGCACAACAATTCATCCAGTCACAAATCACCCTTGGGACCAGTAAAGTGCAGAAAACTACAATAAAGTAACATTATTCCATTTAAAATCAAATGTTAATTTATTAACTACAAAAAGCTGTAATACAATTACAGCTAAAGATGCAGTAATATTCCACTATGAAATGGATTATAATACCTGCTCTACTCGCACCAACAAGCACTGAGAACATGTCATGCCCACACAAAAAAATGGCTCACCTGTCTATGTCTGTGTCCAACTGTGAAGTGAAGTGTTAATTGTTCAGGTGCAACATGCAGAACCAACTATTGGCCCATCAACCAATCAGAAATGAGCATAGCTGACCACGTGATAAACAATATCCAGTGTCATGACCTGACATGACTACCCCCTTGAACTATGATCCTTGACTGATAGCCTTCACTATATACAGTGATCTCAAAATATAGTCTGGTTCATAATTATTGAGAATTTTTCTTCTTACTTTGAGCTATCCTAACACCTCAACTGATTCACTGATACTTAAAACTAAGTAATGGTATAAGGGAGGTAACTCATCTTGGCCTACTGAGTATAGTACAATTAGAGTTACCTCCCCTGAATTTATAGCAGACGTCATTTTCCTCAGCACTGTCAACAATGTCTGCTGAAGATAAAAGAAGGTTGATTTTTGAGTTGTGTAATCAAGGAATTGATGCTGTAAATACACTGGCAGAGAGAACAGGAACTCCTCTTTCTACTGTGTATAGGATTAGGAAGAATTTTAAAGAGGGAATAGATTTTGGGCACCAGAAAGGAGCAGGGAGATCCAGAAAACTGGACTTCTCAGATCGCGTCCGGCTGGGAATTTTAGCGTCTAAAAAGCAAAGGGCAAGCATATCCAACATCAGGTATGAAATGATAGAAAGGGGATCAACAGTTGTATCAAAATCTACAGTTAGAAGAAATTTGATTGATCTTGGATGGGAGAAAAAGACTGGAATTCCTTCTCCTCTCATGAAACAAGAACATAAAGACAGGCGTGTTGAGTGGTGTTTGGCACATGAAAACTTTGACTGGGAAAATGTTACTTTTACTGATGAAAGCTCAATATGGGTATATCCCAATAATGTGAAAATATGGACAAAGTCTGCGTCAGCACCGTTGTATCGACGACCTAAATACAGCCCAAAGTTTCATGTATGGGGAGGGATATCCTTATTAGGAACGACCCCGCTGTGTGTGTTTGAGGGAAATCTGACAAGTCAACGCTACACTAACATATTAGATAATTTTCTCCTTCCAAGTGCACATGTGTTTTATGGAAATGACTGGATTTTGCAGCAAGATAATGATCCTAAACACACCGCAAAACATGCCAAGCAGTGGTTTCAGGAGAAAAATGTGACTGCATTACCATTTCCTGCATATAGTCCTGACTTAAATCCCATTGAGAACATTTGGGGGATGATGAAGGAATGTGTGAATCAAAAGGGGTTGAAAAAAATTGAAGACATGAAGAGAGAAGTGGTCCGATACTGGGACAGCATAACTCACGAGACACTAACCTCTCTGATAGGAAGTATGCCTACCCGTCTTAGACTGTGCCGTGAAGCTCAAGGAGACTTGATAAAATATTAAATTGTTACCTACACAACATGAAAAGGTCAGTTCACTTTCACAATACATTCAATTTTATCTGATTTGGTCTCGTTTAATAATATGAAATGCTTTAGCTATTGTATATTCATTTCTCTTGAAATGCTACCTTTTCCATCCAGATAATTGATGAACTCCTTCACCACAAATGAACTGAATAATTTAAAAGAATACTGCCACCTAAAACCTTTTTTGTGACCCATTTTCTTTATATATATTTTTTTATTTGCATTTTATAACATATATTAAAATGACCTCAAGCCACAACATAATGACATTCCTAAAAATACAATTGAGACAGTAATAAAAGATTGGATGAGCTCATGATGTATCAAGGGTTCAAAGCCAGATATTTCATCACTGCTACATATATCCAAACGTTGGTGGTGGTGGTGGGTTACGCCTAGTGGTTAAGGAAGTAGCTCGTCACTCAGAAAACCTGATTCTAAAGATTGTAATGTTCGTCCTGTTAATATTGTCATCAAGTTTGGCATCGCTCCATCTGTGCTTGTGGAGTAATGATACCAATGTTACCATCAGAGCAGCTATTGTTTTAGTGTAATTACAGTTGTACCAACTGAACAAATATAGTTATGTTGTTCACTCGGTCACTATGAAAAGCAATTTCTTCTTTACATACAACGTTACCGCCTGACCAGCCGCCAAACACCAGCTCCCCTCCCACCGAAAATTATACTGTATCTCTTGCTGTCGGATTATCCATGGGAATTGCCTTAATCCTTTTCATCGTCGTAGTTCTCATTGCCCGCTCTCGCCGACATAAACTTCAATTCATATATCAGTTCCCAATAGTTGAGTTAAATCTAGTAGAAATTTATGTTACGTTATTCAAATCCTAACTCATATATGCAACCAGGTGGTGACAAAATTTCCAGTTGAACTTTTCTTTTTGCATCCTTCTCAATATTGTTAAGGTTCATATGTATTTAATCATGTATTCAAGTGTATTTCATTGTTTCCATTGTGACACGGTGGAGTAGCTTAGGTTTTTCCCTCAACCCATCAAAGATTGTGCTTCACAGCCCTTCATTTTTGTGTCATCGCCTTTGATGTTACTGGACTGTTTCTTTGATCGCCATAAAACTATACTCACTCACTTGTATCTGTTGACATTTCGTCGAGGTCCGCATTGTGCTATATTTAGACAAATGTTATAATTATACAGGAGTTCTAGAAGGTACTGCAAATGATAAATCACATTTATATATTTCTCTTACTGTTGATTTGACTGATTGACTGACTGACTCAAACAACATTTTCGTGTTAATGTTTTCACTCGATAGCTCTTGCAGTAATCGAGGACTACTTATGAGTGGTTGTTGAAATGCATGTTCCTGCTGTAAATGATGTCATAAAACCTTTTTAATATACTGATTGCCTAAGGTCAAGGTGACAATTCGAACCCCCATTGCTAAAGGTGTTGTTAGATAACAGAAGGGGTAACGCTGCCTTGCCTTGCAATTCAGGTCTATAGAGGTCACCTGAGTGGTTAGGGCCCGTATTGGTGCAGTTGTTTGGTGGTCACAATGATCACTAGTATGGCGTTGACAAACATGTTCATCAGAGAGACTCTGGAATTCGTTACTATGGATCGAGGCGCGGACAGGCTAAATTACACAGCAAAACGAATCTTGTCCCACTGAAAGACTGTTTGACCTGTTCCTCGATATAGGGCTCTATACAAGTGCATGTGGCTTAAGGCCCGACTGGGTGAATCTCCAGCTTAAGGACGGATGCTTGTTAAGCCAATGACTATTATTATATAGGAAGAGTTTTGATAGGAAATAAGCACATATACCTATCGAGTACCCACACAACATGGAGTGGGTTAGCCTAATGTATAAAATGTTCGGACGTCACGCGGAAGACCCGGGCTCTATGCCCATTGTTTGTACAATATGTAAAGCTAATTACTCGTGTCCTCGGCATGACATCACTGGAATAATGTTCCAAGCGGTGTAAAACCATGGGCACCCACAGTATGGGAAAAATGTAACAACAATAACTCTCAGCAAAACGAATGCAATCCGACAACAAAGGGTTTCAATTGATTGGTTGATTGATTGATTGATTGATTGATTGATTGATTGATTGATTGATTGATTTCCAGGAATATTCCAAAATCCTGCACGTCTAGACCAGACAATTCAGTAATCAACACCATTCCCATCATTCACACAATTGGGATGCGATAACATGTGTCAACCAAGTGAGCGGGCCTGACCACCCCTACTCCCACTGCCCGATCTCGTAATAGTCAGTATTAGGGAACATGCATTATACTCGATACTATTCAATTATGCATGAAAGGTACTCGTTCATTCAGTGGATCACCCAGGATCATACTTTTCTTGTGTACATAGAAGATGCAGCACAACAAGCCAGAACAGCTGAATTAATAGATATAAAGCGATTCCGCCTAGCTGTGAAACCACGTTTCATATGTGAACAATATATGTAAAAATATCCGCTACTTGGTTTCAGTTTCTAAGGTAACCCACACTGCCGTTGCTCCTTTGGAACCTTCTGCAATTAATAAACTACAAAACGAGTACAATTAAACACAGCATCGTGACAATGTGTCATTGTCTTGTTGTCAGCACTGTTTTGACGCATTTCCGATGTAGCCACATAGCTACATACATATATTTAGACTTGAAACTATCGCGTATTGGCGCTCTTTGCAGTGTGAAAATATCCCTATTCAAGCAATGTAACAAAAGGCAAACCTATTGTGCTGTTTCCTCTAATTATCAGTCATCTGAGACTTCAAGTCCTTTGCTTACTCGAGGAATACTTTGGTCATATGGTCGTGTGTCAAGTGTTTCATCACCGTCGTCGTTATGGTCTAGGAACAGATGAGGTTGTGGCATTTGTCATCTTTATCTCGAGTTCAGTGGACTATTTGATTTAAACAACATTTTATTTCCCCTAAAATGCACTATACAAAAAATAGCAAATAAAAATGAAAAATGATCCGCAAACAGGCTGCAACAATGTATATAAACGTGTCTATTTCATGGCAATGAATGATATCAGATCCAAAAACCCTTTATTAGAAAAAATATGTAATTGTATATAAGAAAGTCACTTTTCGTATTATAATCAAAATGAAAAAAAACCCCGTTGTGATCACAGATGATTCTGAACAATGTTTATAAACAGAAAGATTTAAGGAAATGAAACATTTTATTTTTTCCACTCGCCTCAAGTGCGGTTTGTGCATTGTACATGTAGCTAACTTATCGCAAGATCAGGTCAAGTAGCGAAAACAGCACCTTTGTCAAAACAACTGGCGTAGACTGAGATTGGGTCGTTTGAATGGGCGACCTGCTTGATGTTTCATATCGTTTTGAACACTTCCTAGTGATATTAGTTGTGCTTGGTTGACTCATATTGTAGACATGTACAACACTGGTGAATCAAACCATGTAAAATAGGCTTATGTGGTATCTGAAGTCACGATAAGCGGCGTAGAATACGTGTCTGTTTAATGTATGACTAGACTTCCTAAACTGTTAACAGCCGAAGGGATGATGTAAATGCAGGGCCATGCAGGAAGCAAATGTGCCCACAGTCCCTAGTTTGGTGATCTACCATCAGTTGTTGGCAATCTATAGCCCATTGTATATAGTATTGTCCAAATTGTGATATTAGTATTAACTATCCACATTAGTTTTAACTGTAACTGCGATATTCTAGTTGTTTTACCGTCCTTTGACGACATGTTTTTATAATGTATACTTATTTTATTTCAATATCAAACATGTTCTCGTCACGATATGGCTGAAATATTGCCGATGTGACTTTACATATTAACTCACTCATGATAAGCGGATTATAGCGACAACAATGGCGGCACACATTGTCCATCTTGTACGCACGGGTATTTGTCCGTACACAGCAACAATGTCAATTCGTTTATTCACTTCCCTACTTCATCAATGCATGACAAGGATTATTGATCCAGTCACGACCATGTGTGACTTTCTTGTCTAATATGACTCTGGGAGTGTTTCCTAGATTTTATGTTCACATATTCATTACGAATACAGCTTGTGAGGACCTCATATGAGTCTTGTGAGGACATTTCGTGAGGTGTTGTATATATTTCATTTCATGGCTAGTTTTTGTAGAAGAAAGCTAGTCAGTGTTGTAACAGTGTATTAACCTGAAATACTCTATACTCTATTTGTAGTGTAGTGTTTGTAGAAGGAAAACAGGAAGGAGTTGAACATGCAGGCCATAGTACTTATCATTTGCATCTGATTGCTTTGTCACAGATATACTGAGCGTATTACCTTTTTTTTTGTTTAAAAAAAAATAATATCTATTTTTCTGAAAAATTATATGATGAAACATGTCAACGGACATATGACTTTCTATCAACAGAGGCGGTTAAGCAGTTACTTACTGATACAATGTCTATGTCGTATAAATATTTGATGTTACTCTCCCAGTGCTTCTACATATCTGTTGATGTGGCTTGTGCTTCTTTATCAGATGCTGGCAGTGACATTATTGGTTTTCACAATTCACTTTGAATTGTTGCAACCTTCAGATAAGTGAAAATCCATCGGTCATGAGTGAGTAAGTGTTTACGTTACGATATGTCGTCACATCGGCAATATTTCAATCATATCAAGACGAGAATATATCTGACATTGAAATGGCATATGTGTATAATATAACAACATGTCGTCAAAGGACAGTAAAACAACTAGAATATCACAATTACAACTGAACCTATTATGGAAAGTTAAAACTAATAGGGACAGTACAATAGGCTATGGCTCCAACCGTTATGTGTTCTTGCCAGTCTTTGCTGAACATGGTGTGTGTTATCTGAATACGTGTAACTGACTTCACTGCGCTATCTTCCACCCAGCAGCCTCACTGTATGCGTTCGTCTTTTTTGTTAAGATGATATTCCGGGTCAGGATTGAATTACCATCCTATTCCTCTGTGTATCATGCTCACACATGCCTTGGGAGTTACTATTTGACCAGTATGTTGCCGCAAAATTGTCGCTATAGGGTTAAAGAGCAAAGATATATTTACTAATAGCAGAGGTGTATCTCAGTCACGAGTGTATTTTGTTACAGCTGGAGTACACTTCCTCGTGTACACTGCGACAGATTGTTGAAGGTCGGCTGCAGTTAGTGTAGGATATATTATATCGTTGAAGTGCATCACTGGTGAGTTATAATTTTATCAAATGTGCAAACTGTGGTTGATTTTGAGTTAATAGGCATCGGCAACACACGTTTGTATATTTTAGCATATTACTTTTAATCACCACTTTGTTGATTCTATAATTAAGGAGAGGGCTGACAATATTTCTCCTTCTCCAGAAAGGAAATTGCATTTAACCGGGTGTTTTTTGTTGTTGAAAATGTATTCAACAGATGATAATATTCAAGAAAACTGTGACACCCGTGGCGAGCCACCTCCTCCTGGTGGGTGCTGTGTAACGTAAGTGCTCGCCAACCCAAACCACCCCCCACCCCTCCCCCGTGTGGATCCGGGGGCATATTTGGTCCACCAACCCGTTTGCCGTGGGTTGCGACCCTGTGTCGGTGGAGGACGGGAGTCTGGGGGTTGACGGCACTGTGGGCCTGTAACCGCGTTCCCTTTGCTCAACACACCCCTCCGACCCTTACTTCACCTAGACCGGAGGTTGAATGGGCCCGGTTCAACCAATCGGCTGGTCATGCCAAGCCCTGTGCATAGATTATAAATTTATTTATCATTGCACAAGTATGATTTGGAATTGATTTTGATTGCTTTTGGTCTTGGCTTTATTATCTTAAACATGTTTGATGTTGAATTATGTTGTTTTGAACTTTGCCTAGAGTCTTATGCCCAGAAGGCAGTGGCTCATGGGCCAATCTGGTGGAGTAATTATTTATAATACTTCTACTGGAGTATATCATCCGGTATCCTTGGTGTTGCAAGCTGGAGGCCCGCTTGCTTTAGCATCGTCCTTGTGATACTCCGTGGTGGGTGGGGAGCTCGGATGATGAAATCTACATAACTAACCATGGCTTACGAAACCCCCACTAAGAAGAGCAAACGTACTCTCGAAAATGATCCCGTTGACGACCTCAGACCGTCAAAAGTAATTGATTACTGGCCACTTTTCCTTGTCATTGAGACCAAAGACAACACACCTTTGAAGCTGAACCCGTTTGCTGTGTCTAAAGGTATCCAAGGCATTGCTGGCAAAGTTAAAGAACATTCGACGATTACGTTCTGGTGCGCTGTTGATTGGGTGTGCCAGAAAGCAACAGTCAACCAACCTTTTGGATATCGACACTTTTGTTGGTACTCCGGTTACTGTCACGGCCCACAAAACACTCAACACCAGTAAGAGAATAGTGCGACATCGTGATCGATTGCTGGCAGACATGTCTGACGTTGATATCGTTTCAGAGATGAGAGATCAGGGTGTACTATATGCCAAACGCTTCTCAACCCGTAAAAACAGCACAAACATAAAAACCAACACATATCTGTTTTCCTTCTCTTCGCCTACTGCTCCAAAGTCACTTAAGGCAGGGTACTGTAATCTCAATGTTGATACATACATTCCGAATCCGCTGAGGTGCTTCAAGTGCCTAAACTTCGGTCATGAGCTCAGTACAAACGGAAAGCTATGCTTCCGTTGCCAGACCAAACCCAGAAGCAGTATCCACAATAATGAAATTATCTGCAAGCTGTCAGACAAGCTTGACTTGGGTGAACACGGATTCACTTCAACCTTTGTCACCTGCCATATCTACTCAAACTGCACTTCCTGGTACATCTCAGATTCAATCAGCAACATCCCCTGATCATAACATATCTTCTCAGTCATCAACAAGGTCTCAACCCAGTAAAACAAAAACTAAGAAGCCAGATTCTTTGAAAAGTGGCAGAGCCCCTAAAGTTTCAGAGGATAAAATCCAAATTTGCAACAAATATGGATCACTCGAAGACATGGACGTGTCTGAAAACGTCCGTTCTAGGGCACACAGCCTGTCGCCCACCAAACAAGTACGGGGTAGATCCCCAATAAATCCCCCCAAAAGATAGGTTATCAGACTAATATTATTCAGTGGAATTGCAGAGGACTAAGGACTAATTTTAATGAATTGCAGCTTTTAATCCAGGATTTTACACCGTCAGCCATCTGTCAACAGGAAACATATTTAAAACACACTGATACTCTTGACCTCCGTCATTTCAATGCGTACCATTTCTTTTCTTCTCCAGGTGATAGGGCAAGTAGAGGATCATCAATCTTGGTACGGCAAAATGTTATACATAGTTCAATAGCGCTTACAACAAATCTCCAAGCTGTAGCTGTGCGACTTACATTACAAGTTGCATTTACGCTTTGTACATTGTATATTCCACCTTCATCCACTGTCCAGTTAACTGATCTACAAGCCCTTTACAATGAACTTTCTAAGCCCTGTATAATCATGGGCGATTTAAATGGCCATAACCCACTGTGGAGTGGTACTACTAGGAACACCAAAGGTAAATTACTTGAGGATTTTCTTTCAAATAATGATCTCTGTATTTACAATGACGGGTCACATACATATTTACCTCCTGGCACAGGAACATATTCAGCTCTTGATTTATCAGTTACTGACTCTAATCTCTTAAATGAATTTCAATGGTTGGTTCACGATGACCTGTGTGGGAGCGACCCTTCAATACTAACACCTGTGAGCCCATCTGATGTGTCTCCATCATCACGATGGAATTTTAAAAAGGCCAACTGGACTCTATATGAATCTCTCTGTACTGGCAAACTTAATCCCGAACGTTTTATTACTGCTCCTGATGCTATTAAATGTTTTTCAGATGTACTCATTGACATTGCTGATGAGTGTATCCCAAAGGCTTCTGCAGTTCCACATATTCGGAAACCATGGTTCAACGATGAATGCAAACAGGCTGGGAATCAAGGAAAAAAGCAGAACATTATTTCCGTCGCCATCCTATGGTGCATAATTTGAATAGATTTAAAATTTTAAATGCTAAAGCACGGCGTACCTTTAAACAGACCAAACACCAATCTTGGAAAAATTATGTATCTAAAATAAATTCTCGGACACCAATGTCCAAGGTATGGAACATGGTCCAGAAAATTAAAGGTAAAGGTACTAAATCTACAGTCCATCATCTTAAACATGGAGAGTAATTACTTACCGAGGAGTCAGATATTGCAATAAACTGGGTGAAACTCTCGCTAAACATTCGTCCTCTTCTAATTTCCAACAATATAAAAAACAACAAGAAAAGAAAACTATTTAATTCAGATAATGGGGAAGATTATAATGAACTATTTTCTATTCATGAACTACATACTGCTCTTGATCAAGCTCATGACACTGCTACAGGAGTACATTAACAACTCCTGAAACATTTACCAGAATCCTGTCTGGAAACTCTTCTAAATATTTTTGATGATATTTGGACATCGGGTAACTTTCCTCCCCCATGGCGTGACGCCATAGTAGTACCAATACCTAAACCTGGACGTGATCATACGGATCCATCCAATTATCGTCCGATTTCATTAACTAGCTGTGTTTGTAAGACCATGGAACGCATGATAAATAATCGACTTGTTTGGTACTTGGAAACAAATAATCTCATAACAGATATACAGTGTGGTTTCCGTAAAAACAGAAGTACTGTCGACCACTTAGTGCGACTGGAAACATTTGTTACAAACGCACTAACTAATAAACAACACGCTGTGTCTATCTTTTTTGATCTTGAAAAAGCATATGACACAACCTGGAAATAAGGCATTCTGAGAGATTTACATGACTTTGGGTTGCGAGGGTCGTTTGCCTGAATTTATTGCCAACTTTTTAAATGACAGGCAATTCCAGGTCCGTGTGGGTTCTACCCTGTCTGATCATTACAATCAGGATCAGGGTGTTCCACAAGGCAGTATTTAGTCAGTCACTCTTTTTAGCATCAAGATCAACAGTTTATCAAAAGTTTTAAACGATGCAATTGATGGATCGTTATTTGTGGATGATTTTAATATTTCTTGCCGTGGTAAAAATATGCATACCATTGAACGGCAATTGCAGTTGTGTTTCAAGAAGATGAATAAATGGTGTCTTGACAATGGCTTTAAAATTTCCAAATCGAAAACTAACTGCATACATTTTTGTCGCAAAAACAAACCACATAAAGACCCTGAACTGTCTCTAGATGGGACTCCCATTAAAGTTGTGAAGGAAGCCAAGTTCTTGGGTCTAATCTTTGATTCATATTTAACGTTTTTGCCACATATTAAATCACTTAAAACTAAATGCCTCAAAGCACTTGACTTGTTGAAGGGTGTGTCTAATTCAAAATGGGGAGGGGATCAAGCTACCCTTCTCCATCTCTATCGATCACCCGTTCGTTCTAAACTTAATTATGACTCCATCGTCTATGGTGGAGCCTACAAAAGCAATCTTAAACTTCTCGATCCTGTCCATCACCAAGGTCTAAGACTTTGTCTTGGGTCCTTCAGACTCATTGACAGTCTTTACGTTGAGGCCGATGAGCCATCTCCTGCACAACGCCGTATCAAATTATCTATACAATATATCAAAAAATTATACCCTAACGAATCTAACCCTGCATATAACTGTGTGTTCAATCCTCATTATGAGGATTTGTATAGCAAAAAGTCTTCTCTTGTTCCACCTCTTGGGCTCAGAATAAAGCCGTTTATTGCTGCTGATGGTATTGAGCTCGACAATATAGCTCCTTTCCGTCTTCTTTCCTCTCCCCCTTGGCAGTTGGTTAGGCCACAGGTTGACCTAACATTAACTACATTTAAAAAATCAGAAACGAATGAATTACAGTATAAACAAGAATATAATCAATTAAAACATAAATCTAACAATAACAAATCCTTATTTGCAGATGGGTCCAAGGACGGTGGCGCAGTTGCTTGTCCTACTGTCATTGGATCCAGAACAATATCGTCTAGATTACCAGACAATAGTTCTATTTTCACAGCAGAAGCTAACGCCATATTAACAGCTCTTAAACATATTCAAAGACACCCGAAACGTAAACAGTATATAATATATTCCGACTCTCTTTCTTGCCTTCAGGCTATTACAAATATTTCTTGTAAACATCCACTTTTAATAGAAATTATTGAACTGTATAATACTCTTGTTACTGGTCAATACGACATTGTCTTTTGTTGGTTACCCAGTCACGTAGGTATTTCTGGGAAGGTGATGGCCGATCTTGCTGCAAAAGCAGCACTCAACAAATCTGTGACACCACTTCTTCTTCCATATTCAGATTACAAAGCTTGCATTAGAACGTATATCCGTGATCTGATGCAGAAGAAGTGAGACACTCAAGTAGGTATCAATAAATTACATGAAATAAAACCGTATATTGGTACGCCTACTTGGGCTGTCAGTCCAGATTTGAGGAGGTCATCATGCGACGATGTCGCATTGGCCACACAAGACATACACATAAATATTTGCTTAAGGTGAGGATCCTCCGTTTTGTATCCCTTGTGATGAAACAATCACATATCCTGCTTGACTGTGTTGAGTATTCCATCACAAGGGATCAGTATTTTAATTCACGATCTCTGAAGGATCTTTTTAATAACATAAGCTCTCATTTTATCATTGCATTTTTAAAAGAATTAGATTTATTGACTGAATTGTATATAGATAAATATTTTATTATTGGAAGTTTAAATTCACAACTGTGCTTGTTAGTGGCTGTACCCTCAAAGGGGGTTGAAGTACTGTAAAACTATTGTCCCCCTGAGAGGGTACGTAAGTCCACAAACATTCAAAGTTAATTCCACGTTTTTAATCGTAGCATAGGTGTCTTTTTATTTGCATGGCTAGATTTCCCACATTGCTGACGGCTGAGGGGATGATGTAAATCCAGCTAGGGTCCATGCAGGTAGCAAATGTACTGTAAGTCCCCATGGTCCCTAGTATGGTGATCTACCTTCAGTTGTTAGCAATCTATAGCCCATTTTTATATTGTACTGTGCTCTATAGATAAATTGTTTTAGGTATAGTTACTAGTTTTATATTCTCATCTGTGTTTTACTGTCCTTCGTTGACAGGTTTAATAATAGATATATGTTTCATTTCAGTATTAAATGTTCGCGTCACGATATGGCTGAGATATTGCCGATGCGACGTTAAATATTAACTCATTCACTCACTCAAGAAAACTGCGTCAGTGAGAACAGATCAAAGTGAACCATACTACTACTTCAGGACAACGTGCGCATGTCAGTAATTACAATGACCGCTTCTGTAATTTGGGTGTTTCTTTCCCATGTCCCACTTTCGTATCATCTAGCAGTGTGTAACCTTCACATTGCACACGTATATATGTGCGTCAAACGGACTGAGTAGAATCTTAAGTTTCCATATTCTTTCAAGTAGGTTTCCGTTGTTCTGAAATTAATAATATTTAATGTGACAGTATCCTCTATTTGAATTCTGGTGTAAAGAAACACTGAGATCGCTATGTTTAACATAGAATACAGGCAGTTTTATGTAGGTTAATGTAGGCTTCTGGATATATGCATACAGTCACATTTATTTTTCTACAATCGGTTCATTTAAGATGTTACTAATGGATACCATCGATGATGTGTTTCAGTTGTTTTATGCAATGGACACTAACAATGATACTTCCCTGTCAGTTTCCTTTTTTGGAGACTAACCTTGTTGGTTTCCGGCAGTTTCCAGACGCTGAAATTAATCTTGATACTTTCAGCAACAGGAAACAACCGGAAACCAACAGTAAAAGTTTCCGTGAACGGAAACGTATATGATTCTGGCATTACCCAGTTTCATGTAGGTTTCAGGAAATCTGGATTGTTATTTTTTCTGTGGGTGTTTGCACCAGTAATCACTTGCTGTCTTCAGAGCTTTGATGAACCCTGACGGAGATTGCTAACATGCAGATATTCCAGCCGGCACATCCGTAGAGTTTATGTATTATTTAGGGCAATTATATTGGAAACATAATTCCTCATTCCATTTGAACTATCTTCCTCCTGATTCACACAGGAGAATAATGTTGACTCTTAAACAGAAAATCATCTCTATTTCCAGTGGTGTGCTATTATTCAAAGTCGACGTCTCAATTCATCACTGCAAAGTCACTGGAGTGTTGTTGTCAACAATTTTGAAATATCCAGTTTTCAAAGTAAATAATAATACTCCTCTGATAATGACACACACATTCTGTTTGCATCCTGTTAGGAGCAATGAAGTGAAAAATTACTCAAATTTCAAATATACATTAGATCAAATATTCATACATTAGATAAATATTCTATATTGCAATGAATACTTTGTATCCAACACCACCCGTTGCTTGTCATCTTTTTACCCAACAATGTAAATGGCTAATGAATCATCTCCTTGGGCTGGGCAGAAGTCAAATACAACGATAGGGCGATAGGAGGGCGAAAATGGTATTTTGCGCTTTCATTTGTGACCTTAAAACCCAGTGTAATCATATTTGTAAACTGTCCGATATTCTGCACACAGTAAATTGTCGCCTTTCGTAAGTTGAACCCAGAAAAAAGATCGTTGTTGACAATTTTGTTTTTACGTTTCTAAGCGCCATAGTTGTAGGGATTCTCAATGGTGTAATCGTTAAATGCTGCATCTCGTCAGGTTTTCATCTCTCATCAAACTGAAACGAGGTGGTATGAATGAAAACTGGCAAAACATCACACTTCAAGTCTATTTCGCAAAGTTCTTTTATCCGCATTGACCGAAAGTACAAGAAGAAGCTTCCATCCGAATGTCCATAACATTTTCTTTTTCAGGGTTGCAATGAAAATGGTCGACAGAAAAGTGATAGATCTGGTTCTGCTCAACCTGATCGTGTTCTTCACATGTGGTAAGCACTGCTATCACAGCAATAATTTCACCGAGAGCGATTTAATTTCAGTGTTAACAAACCATGCAAATACCAATTGTACAATAAGATAGCATAGTTAAAATTAACAGTTACTGATAAATGAGAACAATGGCACCTAAACAACCAAAGCACAAATATACAAAGGCAGTATATAATAACAGCGGTAACTGCAGTGAAGCTGGTGATTACAATATTCACCTAATCACCTAACAGTAACCACGCTTCCAAAACAGGACAAGGCAAGATGTCCAGAGTAAAGTGATTTGATGTTTACGTCAAAAGAGACTAGGTGGGATATCCAGGGTAAAGTTGTCCGATAATTAACAACTGCCATATAACACCATATGCAAAAGGCAGTATTATGCGACGAAATATGCTTTGATATAAGTGTGTGTACTGTGTGCGAATTTGGTGGGGCAACATGAAGTTAGATTGGGGATTGGGGATTGGGTATGAATGTATGTATGTGTGTGTGTGTGTGTGTGTGTGTGCGTGCGTGTGCGTGCGTGTGTGTGTATGCGTGTGTGTGTGTGTGTGTGTGTGTGTGTAACATTTGTAAGAAAGATGGTGAGTGCTCGTAAATGATCCATTGGAAGATATTTTAATTTCAGGTCATGATACTGTTTACAAATAAACAGGATGTGGAACTCGACCCCCATAACCTTGAGATGTCATTGCGAATAGAATGATTTATATACGTGTTCATTTTTGCTTTTGCGTAGGTTATTTGCATTAAAATCATGAAGAGATATTA
Source organism: Haliotis asinina (assembly GCF_037392515.1). Classification (NCBI taxonomy): domain Eukaryota; kingdom Metazoa; phylum Mollusca; class Gastropoda; order Lepetellida; family Haliotidae; genus Haliotis; species Haliotis asinina. Next base: position 38,799,014 of record NC_090280.1, read on the forward strand.
TAAATGTATATAAAGCTCTTAGCAAAGATTTATCCGAGAGATAGTTACCTGGAGTGAACACTGCGGCGCAGGATCGCTACATCCGAGCACATCACCTGCGTCATCGAACAGCTACGGCGACCAGTACCACTCAACAGATATTCGGATTGATGAGGCTCTCTGCACAGACCGTCAGAAACAGGTCGAAAGAGGCTGGTTTACCTGCCAGAAGACCTTATATTGGCCCTGTGCTTCGACAACAACATCATCGACATCGACTTCAGTGGTGCACCAGCGATCAGGTCTGGAAGCTACCGAAATGGCGTAGAATCTGGTTCAGTGATGAATCACGATTTCTACTGGGACGACGCGATGCAGGAATGCTGATATACAGACGTCGACATGAGCGTTTCGCAGACTCTTGCGTCCCAAGATGGACAGATATCCGGGGAAGTAACCTTCAGTAGGATAAGTTATTTGGTTACGATCCAGGGCAACCTGACAGCTGAAAGGTACTGTGACAATATCCTACGCCAACACCTCCTTCCAGTCATTAATCGCCAGAGGGAGCTGTTTCAAAAGGACAATGCCGGACCCCACACAGCACATCAAACTAGAGACCTCGTCCAGAACTATAACATCAATGTGCTCCCCTGGCCCTCCAGATCAAGATGGAACATCTGTGGGATACCCTGGACAGACAGGCGCGGCGCCTCAGCTCCAGCCACTTCAGCAACTCGCACAGGCACCACAGGCAGGTTGGGCATATTCGTTCGATGCCTAGGCGATGCCGTGCAGTTCTAATGCCCACGGTGGTCACTCTAGGTATTGTCTTTGATTTTGTCTTTTGCTAATTACCATTTTCTTTTTCTTATTTTGCTAGATTTCAATGTTGAAATCTAGAATTGTACATTACACAATGCCATTTTAGAAAGTGGTAACATATGTCTTATTTGGGATTAAGCGGCTGACTTTGTGTGCTGGCGATTAGGTGCCTAACTCTGAGGATGCGGGTTTGAATCTCGAATGTGACTCAACCCAAACATTACTAGAATTTGTTCTTTAATAACAAAGTGTAATTCCAAATATGACAATATGTGAAAACTAACATGTTTTGTAATTGCTTACCTTGAAAACTAAAATGTATAATGCATACGACAGAAAAATATGTTGATTGTGTCTGTCTGTCGAATCCCGAATCTGAAAAAAATATAGTGTCTGGTCCCCCCCCCTCCCCCAACTAAGCAAAGAGAAACCTAATGCAAACGCGTTTCTGTATTTTAACATTGCTAGATTGAAGAATGAAATATGTCTGCCCTCCTTCACGTTTACGTTCAAGATGGATTATTTACTGAACAACAATTCGACCATTTGTCATTATATGTTCTCATGAACTTGCAATATTTTGTGCCCAGTGCTGATGTTAATAATGCAATGACAAATTCAGATTAACACAGATATATTGCTGTCAGTAAGTACATCTGATCTTTGAGAACGTGTTGCTGTGCAGACTGACCGTTTAGTTACTTTTCTATATGTTTCTGATACTGTAACATTTGGCGTAACCTACGTTATCCTGATATTCACTCTGGTTATCAATAACGTCTGTCTGATCTTCAGGACATTATCATTCCAAGATCTAGAAACCCTAGGTTTTCAATCAACTGTCCGGTGAAGGGGGCTTATACCAATGATAACACCATGAAAAACAGTCTTACCCCTCTAATAGCTAAAATGGACGGATGTTGTGTTAAAATAGTAAGAACAGTAATAATAAATGTAATTGTACGTTCACTTCAAACAACTGCCTGCAAGGCCAGGAAACAATACGTCATTATGGAGCTTGGTAACATTCGAACCTGGTCTACGCTATGGCATTGGATGTTAGATCTATGTCAGGCAACAAAACCACCAGTTTGTAGCCAATTCATGACCTCAGATTTCAGCGTCCAAAGATATAGTTTATTTAGCAAGTAGCCACATTTGCACCATCTAAGTGAGCTGCCATTACCCGCAATCCCATGGAAAAGATTTGGACCCAGAGTGCCAGGATACCGAAAGTACCGTTGACAGTCATGTCAACACAGTCAGCTCCACATGTATTTAGATGCTAGCCGGCATCTTGGCTGACAAAATACCCCGAGGGCTTCACTCCTGATACTCATATCTGTGCGTGTAATATATACACATGCGCATTTATTCAGCACCACCAAAAATAATTGTCGATTGTAATAAAAAGGGGTCAAAACAGAAAAGTCAACCAGTTATATCTAAATATACATGCAGTTAACTGACTCAAATGCATGCTTTGCATGCTAAAGTTCCGTCATCGTACAAGCAACGGGGGGGTGGGGGGGGGGGGGGGGTGTTATAAAAAGGTGAAATGAAGTATTCTCATTGCTTATGGACGCATTAATAAATGAACTGTACTGAAATTGAACATTTTTGGACATGCTGAGGCGTAGGCTTTCTGGAAGTACCAGATGGCAGATTACTGGTATGAATGAAGCTGCATACGTCCACTGATTACGTCACGATCAGGGAGGCCGAGAACGACCACCCCCCGTGATGACGTGCTCTAGTTCGCATAGTGAGACACAGGCCCATGACCAATGCCAAAGATCTCAGAGAACAATTGAGAGAGGGTGTTCGTCTCTCAATCAGCACCATCCGAAGGAGGCTCAGGCACGTCGTCAAATCCGACGTCCCTTACTCACTGATAGACACAAGTCTCAACATTTGGCGTGGTGTAATCAACGGCAAAACCACAATCTGAGGACATGGCGCAAGGTCCATTGGGTTTGATTTCCACTATGAGGACGAGGGTTGCAGCAGTTATCCGTGCGAGGGGAGGATACACTAAATACTGATGTCACCATTACTGTTGGCTTGGGTTTGAACAGTGAACGTTTTTGTGAGAACTTTGTGTGCGTTTGATCACAGACATTGTCTGTGTGACCATAGTTTTGGAGATGATTATTGATAACGTTTGTAGTGCCCGCATGTAACCGTCAATAAGTTACAGCCGGAAGTAGCAGCAGTGTTGGTAGTTGATGGACTGACACTTTAGATGGTTCATTTAACGAAATTATAACCATGTGTTTGGTTTCCATATCATGACTGACCAGTGTGTTGTGTTAAACACAATCTTATAACATGAAAATGGGTGGTGCTTAATTGTTGCTCATGTGTATATAGATCCCGACATGTATTGATTCAGAGACTCCTTACATTTTTACCCTCTTGGGTTTGTTACACCTGCCTGATACAGGTTTGTTATGGTGGAAGACCTGGCAGAATGGTAATTGTACGTCTGTGTCAAGTCAGCCTTTTCATATACCTTCTGCCTAAGAGTGTCCAAGGTGTTTCCCCTAAAGGACAATTTCTCGAACCACTTCCGTGTAGATTGAAAAAGGACCAGGTAGAAAAGATGCATGCACTTGTAGATTTAAACATCCAAACAACCATGGTTAGATGAATTATCTCTTCATGGATCACAATTCTCGTGCTTGTTGTCGTCACGCGTTAGTTCAAGTGTAGCTTAAGTAAAATATGTTTAGTCCTTTCGTCCCCGTCTCCCACGAAAGAAACATGATTCAAACAACACAATATCTTGAAGCCTTGTAGGATCGGCGTTTTTTGCACGCCACCGCCCTCCCGCGCATACGCTGTAACGTCATCTGACAACAGAACTGATTGTACGTCCAATACATACATACATACAAGGCCTTTTAAACGTTGTATATTCTTGTTGGTTTAATTTTGGCTAACATTTCCCACAATCGCCAGCAGATGAAGGGATGGCTAGGGTCCATGCAGGTAGCAAAGGTACTGTAAGCTTCCATGCTCCCAAGTATGGTGATCTACTTTCTGTTGTCAATCTATGGCCGATTTTTTATATTGTGTTGTCTTTAATTACACTGTTTAGTTTCATATGCTGGTTTTAAGTTCATATCTGTGATAATCTAGTACGCTTACTGCCCTTCAGTGGCAGGATGTTACGTTCCCAATGTATTAATATTAATACTGATGTAAATTATAATGTTCTTGTCACGACATGACTGCAATATTGCTGATGTGACGCTACATATTGTCACTCTCTCACACAACTGATCACAGCCCGTCGTTAAGGAATCAACGGGCCATTATCATTTGCATTTCTGACAATTAAAGCGCCGTTTCCATCCTTTCTACCTATAATGTCCAGTATTCACCTTTAGGACCTAAAATGTTAACCACGTTTAGTAAATATAGGCTATAGATCGCCAACAACAGAAGGTAGATCACCACACTAGGGACCATGGGGACTTACAGTACCTTCGCTACCTGCATGGTCCCTAGTTGGATTTACACCTCCCCTCAACCGCTGGCGATTGTAAGAAATTGTAGCCAAAATTAAAATAACACAAATACTACACTTAAAAGTCCTGGAAAGTATAAATTTACTTTGAACATTTTGGGACTTACGTACCGTTGAAATGAGTCTTCGACAACACTTGTTTGTTGTAAGTGACGACTAACGGAATAAGGATCGCTCACTTTGCTGACACGTTTGCGTAGATCGATGCTGTTGATCAGTGGATTGTCTGGCCCAGACGTATTATTTACACACAGTCGCCATTTAGCTGGAATATATTCTCGAGTACGGCGTTAAACTAGAAGGAAAAAATAATGGTAATTGCTGCGCCATTTTACAGGTCAGACGTCCTTCCAGTGCCCCGGAGGAGTGGCTTTTCTTGGAACAGAATACACGATAGAAAGTGGCACAAACAACTACAACGGCTTGGTATGGGCTCGACCAACTGATAATACATATGTCGCCACCTGCAATCCCATCCCCACCTGCAGCTTTGTTGCAGGATACAATGCAACCATGAACGTCACACACTCTACACTTACTATAGAGCACGTCAGGGTAATCGATGCATGTACATGGAAGATGAAGGATGCGAATGTCGTTGATCCTATCCCAGTCGATGTGTGTCAGTTGACAGTAGCTAGTGAGTAGAAACATAATTTGTTGTCGAGTTAATTAATACGATGAACATCAAACACAGACCAAGTTGATATTTGTTTCCAAAGCAAAGACACGAAATCCGTTTATATTATGAATCAATGAAAATAAATGGAAATTATATATTGGTGCAATGAACGTTGGCTTCAGTCCGTAATTGACAGATTCTACTGTAAAGTAAAAGGGGCATAGGTAGCCTGTCTGCCTATCCTCTAGGGAATCAAATGGTTATTATTTGTTTCCATTTATCATATTATACAGTGGCCATTATTGATCACAATATCCAATTTCCAATTTGTTCAGAGTGTAATGTAAGTAACTTTTGAAATAGACTATTGTATATAAATACAGTTAAATAAGTTTGAGCGAAATGTCAAAGTTATCTGATGGTGCCACAATGGGTACCTATAGACAACTCGGACATCTAAAACGTTATGTGGAGATTTATTTAACACAATGTCGAAAGGTAAATGTCGAAAGTAGTTCAAGCAATGTGGCCTCACTTGCACGCCGGTTATGATTGTGAGTGTATCGTGTGAGTTTCGAAGATCGCTAACTCGAAACTCAATATGGGTACATCATAACATTTGAGTACTGTCGTAAATCCAAACAACAGGTTTTTAAGGCCGCACCTCTGAGTTTGTGACCAACATTAATGAAAGAAACTGTAAGAAAGAAAGGTAACTCTGCAATATAACGAAACGGTATCCTTTGTAGTTACACTTTTGCGTTGTTAAACAACTTTCTCACTAATGTCCTATGTCACTAATGTGGTGTTAGGTCTTCCACAGTGCAGTATCAGCAGTGACAAGGACACCAACTCCCTGGAACCTGGAACACAGCTGACACTGACTGTGGACACCACAGGCTACTACTGTTCTGTGGAGGCTGGCTTTGATCTTACTACTGGTCATGTGACTACAGAGTTGGGGAGATACAACGTCAGTGATGTATCAGACTTAACCATTAACACGAACTTCAGTGTCGATATTCCACGATTTGGTGATGTAACGATAGATTTCATATGTGACAGAAATTGGACTGTGAGATGTAATGGTGTCCAGAGGCTGCTGAAAAGTAAGTTGACAACTATTTTAGAGTACACAACGATAGGTGTCCGGTCTAGGAGAGTTTGGTTTGGTTTCCTGAAACAATGGCTCAGTTACATCTCACCTTGATGTGGGAGTTGATCCCAGAGTGTACAAACTACCAGGTGAAACTGATATGGACAATAAGGAATTTCGACGATACACAATATACTCACGAATACCTATTAAAAGTTGAGGATCCTCTATTTTGAGTCCCTTGTGATGAGAGATTCACGGTCAAGCATGTTGATAGTTAGGGCTGTATACTCGAAGGGGATTAAAGCATTGTAATATGATTGTCCTCCTCAGAGGGTACGCAAGTCTCAAAACTTTAAGAGTGTGTTTAGCTCTACTCATGATTTTAATCGTAGTATGTTTGTTGTTTGATTATGGGTAACTATATGTACAGTCGCCAAGGGCTAAAGGGGCGGTATAGATCCAGCTGGGGTCTATGCGAGTACTGCAAGTCCCCATGGTCAGTAGAGAGGTGCTCTAGCTTCTGTTATTGGTGATCCTCAGCCTTTCTTTATACTGTATATTCCTCATTTGCGATCCTATTTTTGAGATCTGCTCGTTGTATTTCCTGTTACTGTGATATACTAATTAGTTCTACTGTGCTTCGTCGACAGGTCTTTATAATATACCATTAATTACTATGTCTATACTCAATTGCTCTCGTCGCGATATGGCTGAAATATTAACTCAATCACTCATATTTCTTCATACATTCACCAAATCCCACCTCATACATTAATTCATTTCATTTTGTGTTGTAAAACTTTCGTTCGATCATTCATTCATTCATCCTGTATGGTATTGTACATGTTTCTTATTTTCATGAGTACTCCATACATTTATTTATTTATAACGAATCCTATCCATTTCATTCATTTCTATCTTGCAACCAGGCCCACCGCACTGCAACATCACCAGCGACACAGACACCTCCAGACTGGATCCTGGCACAAATATCACGCTTACAGTCGACCTCAGAAACTACTATTGTTCTCAACAAGCTGGGTTTACTCTCACAACTGGAGTCATCACAGAAACACTCCTGGAGAACCAGACAATGGACAATGTAACTGACATTGTTCTACCCCATTCCTTGAATGTCACATCTGACCATTTGGGAGACGTCACTGTCACATTCACGTGTGACAGCGTCCCAAGGCCTCTTGACTGTGACGGAGTAGACAAGCTGAGTGGTAAATATCTATTTGTATTTATATGTGTGGAATATATAAAACAATTAAAGGATAATGTTAGATCACAATCATTAGTTCTGTTCTAGTCCCCCAAATAAAACAGTGGGTTACTGCTTCATATCTTCGTGAAGATAACAAGCCGAGGACAAGGCAGATTCCGATGTCATTGTGGACATTAGCACCCCTTGGGAGCACCATGATCTGCTGTTCCTTGAACTCCCATTTTGAAAACGACTCTGCGTTAATTTTAAAATGGCCTTTATCATGCTTCAAAAACATTTTCTATTAACTACAAAAGCATAAACATATGGGGAAATGTGTACGTGAAGTATTTCATTGATATCTCCCTGTGTACTGGGTAACATATCGTACATGTACGTAGAATGACTACACAGTTCAGCTGAACCTTACACAGTAATGATGACTGAGTGTTACCTTTGCCGACTCACTGTTCGTTTGGACAGTTTTACGGCTGTTTCTTGTCGATTTTTTGGGAAGTTTGACGATATGCTACCACATGTTCAACGTTATCATCCTCTCGTGCGTTTTACAGTTACAGTTACAGCACTGAGCGAGTGTCCAAGATAAATGTTACTTATTTCCTTGACTTAAGGGTGGAGGGGTACGTTGACATATTTTTGCAAACGTCAAGAGTGCTCATATTTGATGTCAGCGACAAAATGAATGTACGTGTGAAGATATAGTACTAGTTGCATGTGTGTGTGTGTGTGTGTGTGAATATATACCCACACCCATAATCAAAATCTGGACCAGACAATCAAGTGATCAGCAGCATGAGCATCGATCAGTGCTGCTGGGATACGATGACATGTGTCAACCAAGTCAGCGAGTCTGGCCACCCGGAAATGCATAACTAATAATTCAGTTTTAAAATGCCCCCCCGCCGCTGTGATTAAAGTAATTGTTATAGCTGCCACCTCCTTTTCCTTTGGCTCATGGCATCATTTCAGCACCAGAATACCATAACGTTTAGACACATTTGCAAATATTCAAAACAAAATTTAAACCTTGCCCGATCAAATTAGAAATGAGGACGGATTTGCGACTTTTTTTATCATCCGTACGTGCTCTCAGCGTACAAGCTGTAATATTACAGACAGAAACAGGGCGTTCGATCAACGACACTTACAGAGAGAAAGCAACAGGAGTGTGCATATGCACTGTTCTCTCACCATGCAGAAAAATCTGCTTCTGTAGCGGTCATATGAACTTGCATACTTAGCATCGATCTTAAGATTTCGTAAGTCTGTGTCTCAGCGCGAACGTACTCATTGAAATTATACTTAAGCTACCTTTACACATTTCGTTTACCTATAGGAGTAACATCATCGACTAGAGAAACACCTGCGGTCACCGTATCCAGTAAGTTGAACAAAGCTTCAGTTTGGTGATTGCGGGTGCAGGACACGTTTCCGTTTTCCGCTGTTAACAATTAGTTAGAATAAAAACTTCAGAATGGTCGCGGGTGACAACTAACATTATATTTGTGATAACACGCAGTGACGATGGTAAAGGTCGTAAATACGGCCACGGAGTAAGTGCACAACGTTTCTTGTCCATTTGAGTCTTCAGTTTAAGATGTTCAGATTATTCCGTGAACATTAAACCATATAACTGTGGCAATTCACTGAGCTTTTAATAACAAACAGTTTAGCTTTTAACTTTTCAGTCTTTCAGTTTATTTGAAGAAAGCACTGATCGTCAAACAAACCATAGTATGGACCTTGAATGTTTAACGTTCAATTGAGTGGTGAATATGAGCATTTATGTTACTTTTCTTCGACGATGCAAGGTCAATACCGAGTGGATTACCCATGTAACTGTATGACGACAGCACTTTCCTCCTCTTATCCCATGTAGGTCTTCTGATCCTCTACAGTGGCAGTCTGCGCCTTTGCCCGTGTTAAACAGCTTCCAAATGGGTCGGATTATGTACAAGAGGATCTCTTTGCTACATGTAACGATCTATCATGTCCCAGATATGTTCTAAGTGGTTAGGATTGGGACTTAGTCAATCGTGAGATATATCAAGGGTGCTTAACCCGGTGGTTTATGTATATTTTGAGCATCCTCTAAATGATTACACATGCACACACACACGTGGACGAGTGTGTCGGCTACAGGATGTGTTATACAGCAGAAATAGCTTTGTATCTTTACTTTGACTTCTCTGAATACGAGTTGATTTGCGATTCTGCCACAATGTTGCTAGTCAATACTCGGAAAATAACCTGTATGTCCTCCACAGTGTCGGTTGTGATGTTAGTGTGTTTTTCGGACATTTCACCTTTCCCTTCATGAAATGAAATTTAAGCGCAACTGATAAATTCAAAAGTCTCATCTAATGTGGAGAAGAAGAAAGGTGGTCCGTTTGTATTTTCCCTCTTCTTTGTCAGCTTCTCGACACCACCTAACCTCGTACCTGAAGCATTATAGATTCACACTGTACACACACTGACATTGTAGCGAACTGAGAAAGCATTATAAAGAACAAAATCCCAAAGAGCAGGAAAGGGGACACATCACTACATTTCAAAACAATTACTTAGTTAAATAGCTCGTAATACAGAATGCGCTGCTTGGTGGTGGAACTACTTGGTGCTGACTTAGAATCGTCAACGGTTTTGTAGTATACGTCTCTGGGAATGAAATGCTTCTTGGCCCTCGCGAAGGATGAAGGATGAAGATTTTCGTTATTTGCTCACCAAATAAAAGTAGACACAGGCGAACGAAGAAGGAGCCCAAATACACGCATTTGAATCTGCAACTGCACACGCCAAGAATGTCATCAGTAAATACACACGTACGTAATATGCGCTTGGAATTGCAGGAAGATGAATTATCAGCTAGATTATGTTATCTTGTTGAAAAGTACTGATTATGCATTTTCGTAAGTTTGTGTCTCAACGTACTCATTGAAATGGTACTTAAAATACCTTCACACATTTTGCAACGCCGTCGACTACAGAAACATCTGAAGTCACCGTATCCAGTAAGTTGAAAAAAGCTTCAGATTGGTGATTGTAGGTGATTGTAGGGCATGTCTACACTTTTCGCTCTTAACAATTAGCTAGAATAAAAAACTTCAGAATGGTCATGGGTGACATTCGCACACACACACACACACACACACACACACACACACACACACACACACACACACACACACACACACACACACGCACGCACACACACACACGTAATATGCGCTTGAAATTGCAAGGAATTGAATCAGCTACGTCATATTATCTTCTTGTTGTAAAGTAGTGTGTTTATGCATTCTGTTTTGTCTGAGACAACGCCTTTCCTTCAAAGGATTAACGTTGATTGATTGTTCATTGTTGGTCACTAAATTACTTTTTTTTAAAATGGTGGACATCATGTATTACCCTGGGAATTGCTCTAGCTCAGTGTCCCTTTACGCACTAAACAATTTCACACATTCACTGATATCCTAACGGGGAATGGGATTTATTGAACACCATGGAAACCATTATTTCCTGCAGTACCTTGAAATTTTAGGGAATACATGAAACGCCTCGGGCCCACAGTGATGCATCAGGTCTTAAGGGATTACGTGAAACCCCACATTTTCTGTAACATGAAACGCCTCGGGCCCACAGTGATGCATCAGGTCTTAAGGGATTATGTGAAACCCCACATTTTCTGTAACAGATAAACTTCCAGTAATCGATCTTGCGGGGTGTAAGTATATGCCTCACTGCACTGCAGTCAACACTATCGACTACACAAACATCTACAGTCACAGTATCCGGTGAGTTGGACAGGAAATCAGTTTGGGGGCATGGTGGGTGCACGATATATTTAATTTAGACATTTCGTGATCATCACCAAACATTCTGCGATACATTCACATCATATTCACAAATATCTGTCTATTTAGATCAAATGGAATATCACCACGCATTCATTGAAAAGAATGTGGTTTCTTTTGAACCCGGGCCATGATTTAAATTTGTACTAAAGATTTAAAGCAATGAAATAATCATATATTAACTTCTCTGCATGGATTTGGAGGTAGACATATTCTCAAGTCTGAATGTAAATGTAACAGTATGTTCACAATGGACAAGTCATGTTTCTAGAAGCATTTATTTCGACATTTTCCGTCTGATGATTCAACAATTAAGTTAATAATTCAATTAGCCGTGATTGCATCAACGAAGCCAAATCACGGTTCCCGATAACAACAACACACACCCCCAACCGCTCACCCCACCCCACCCCTACACACATACACACAAAAACCACCACCCCCACCCACCCTACACTAATACTGATATTAATGCATACTAATACTGTCGGGCTTTGAACATTCTGTTAGGCATGCTTAGGAGGTATATCGATCAATGTGTCCGAAGTTTACACATTTACTGAGAATGTGTAATCCCAGACATTACATGTTGAAATTGACCACTTTCTAAACAAAAGTGTTTATTCATAATAATGTCTTAAGAAAAGCAAGAGATATGGATATAGCTACTGTATTGTTAATAACATGTTGCTTCAGAGTGTATGCTTCATCATTCATCTGGTTAAGCATACACTCCGTATAATTCCCAAAACTGATGTTGACAAGATCCATAAATCTTTCTTTAAGCAGTCCACTTCGAAATGTTCTTCAAAGGTTTGATATTTCTTTTGTTATAGATGTAACAACCCCCGGCCTCGAGTCCTCCACAACGCCAACCAGCCCCTCTCCTGTTGAGGAAAACCCTCCCACAGACGCAACTCTAGGGCTTGCAATCGGATTGCCCGTGCTTTTCATTTTACTTATAATCCTTGGTGTAATCATATACCGCTACCGGCGACAAATAGATATGTACCTTGTCGCCAGAAAGAAAACACAAACTGAATTACAAAACTCAAACTTTAATAAAGTTGAATGAAATGTTAAGAAAAATCCTAGAACTTATGGAGATGTGTCAATCAAGACCATCAACAGCCTCAGCCGACTAGAGAAATATACGTCGGATCTATGCTGTATCTCTTTACCCTTGCTCGACGGCGGTATAAGAAGCTAAACGGAAACATCGCAGAATAATAAACAAAAGAAGTTGTTATCCATAAAGCATTATATTTTTCTTATTATTCATCAGCTTCTAAAATGTCCGGCAAAGAACATTATGAATGCTTCAGCAAACTGACAAGAGAACCATTATTCTTTTGTCATTATGTGCAATTTTACATATCTACATATACATTTTAATCATTGAGAAATGCCTCATGCTGACTGTCCATACAGTTTGTTTCATGAAATTAAAAAACAGTTCCAATCATGAATCGATGTGTGAGTCAGAAGACTTATTTGCAAAGATTAGCATTATTGCTGCCGTATCAGTGTTAATGGTAAGGATTGATTGATTGATTGATTGATTGATTGATTGATAGATCGATCGATCGTTATCCATAAGTTATCCTCCTTTCGCGCATCACTTCTAAATGCCAGTCAGACTCCTGTGTCTGTTCTGTATATGCTGTACTCAGAAACTGATATGATAAATAAATTATCGGAGTGTTCAACTGAATGGGCCATTTGTTTTTGCATTTAATTTTCACGTCTTTGGGTACAGCACGAACGGGAATTCCACTGGTAGTTGAGAGAATACAGTGGATACCTATCTTGTGCCACAATGGAGTACTATGGAGTACGCCGTTATAATAAAGCAACACTCTATATCAGGGTTTTAGTTACTTTTATATATGGAATATTTCGGTACACTGATTATCTAAAAAAGGCACTGTCTTGACATCAACATAGAGTCACACAATGACAGACATTGAGTGACGGTTACTTCAAGTCTTCATTTAAGATAATGAGGTGAAAATATTACACTGACACCTGGACGTTTATAATCTTATCGAAGTCTGCTCAAAAATACTATTAACATCTGACACAAAAACAAGCGTTTTTTAAAAAATCCATAAGCTTCTCTGTTGAGAGTTTTTCGTCAACTTGATGCTCTCTATCTATTGGTCTGTTTTTCCTGTATAACACAAACATATTGCAGTTTATGGTGTTTTGTCTAGGATGGACTTTGCATGTGGACATTAATGTGGCATGTTAACGTAGCAGTTAGCATAAAGTCACACTGGGTATTGTGTTGTGTTTGTGTGTTACTTTAGCTGTTAGCATTATGCAGATTAGACATTGTGTTGTTGTGTTGTATGCTCACACAGGATTTAGGAAATATTCAAAATGGACCTTGCGTTCGCGTGGTTCGGTGTTACCACAGCAGGTAACAATATATAGACGGTATATTTGGTGTTGTTGGTGTTGGACTTGAGCTGACTATTGACGGACAAACAACTATTGCGATAGCGACGGTTTATTGCCACATGCAACTGGAAAGCGATAGCGTTTTGAGGGTTTGATCAGAGGTTGCGAGGATGATAGCTCTAAATCAAAGTGAACGAATCTGGTATTTCCTGTATTTAGCAACCGAAGTCAGTTGCGAAAGTGTTTCGTTTCTACCATCGATAAATTACTATCGGAGTCTCAACAACTGCAACCCAGCGATTGTTCGATGAATCGTTACAGCCATATTAACACTGCTGTTAGCAATCTTCTATGTTGAAAATGCAATGAACATTCTGTTGTCCAGGGGTTCACTGAACAGGTATAGACCTGAACATTCCAAGCGCTGCTCTTGTAAATCATATAAAGTGTCATAAAACATAACTGGTAATCGTCTCTCTAGAGCCAAACAAGCATAAAGAAGCAGAATGCACAAAATAATTCATTGTTAGACACCGGCACGGGTTACATCACTTTGGCCCTGTTCATCATGGTGATGTTTACGTGAGAGTTAAGCTCAGTATCACATCTGTATCACGCTAAGTCGTATATTTTGGTATGTGGAGTCCTTAGCAAAGAAGCGTGTAGTCCGAGACATTCAAACTGACCACAATGTGTTGGGAAACATATGTATTTCATTTTTTTTCTTCTGTACCCCTAAGCATAGGAATCTGCATACTAGAGTAAAATATTCTTAATCCGATATTACTGAACTGGATTGTCCTGTTCTTCGATAAACTCATTCTCTGGTTTGTTTACCAGCTGCGTTAGTATCGCAATGCTTCCAGCTTTAGGCAAATATCATAAATGTCGGGTGTGACCGGTAAGGCAGGATGTGATACCATTTTAGCAAACACCTGTCATAACTGATTTACATTCAAATACTCATATAATTTAAGAGGTATTTTTCCCTTTTTACCAGTGCAAATTTAATTAGTGTCTGGGGATGTCAAAAGCCGGCTAGTCTTCTGCATTAATATAATATATTCAGCCTAATCAGTGATAAAATATATGAAGGTGGCTGAACAAAAATCCTACTTCGACCAAAATTAGAATTCATTTCCGTTGTCATCAGAACCGGGTGGAGCTAGGGACGCAACTCGACATCGTCAATCGCGAAGTTTTATTGACTGATCGAACATTATCCTGTCACTGTGGTAGTTCTTTTTATGCGGTGCTCTCAACAATATTCAGGTAGTACAAGGAAAGTCTGTCAATAATGGATCAGGCAAGGCAGAGACTGATATAACGAGCATCTCTGCTTCCCCCTCGGATGCACTGGTATGAAATGTACAAAGTTCCCGATACTGGTAACCCTGCCTAATCAGTAACCTTTAGCATGTACGTGAGACTACTTGGGGCCTTTTCAAAATCTTGGGATTAAAATAACCGCTTGTTTGGTAGAGGCGTAATGACGTTTATGCCATCAAGTAAACCAAAGTAATTTATAATGTACTCTTTCAAACTATTATGCTAAGTCGTGGCGTGCTGTCGAGATCATCCATGTGCCGGCTCTGTTAAGAGTTTTTTGCCATCATGTGTGAGTGAATTTAGCTTTACTCTGCTTTTGGCAATATTACAGCAATATCAGTTCGTGTTACACAGGAAATTTACTATTTGTATCCATGTAGGGCATCCACTTCAGGTCTTTGGCATGGCCAACACCATCGCTCTTTTACCAATCACGGGCATGCCAAACGCTACTTCTGGAAGCTTACAAGAGTTACTTCCCTTGTGTTCTGGCGCTACTCAAATCGCCGACAGACGATAGATACTTTGATGAAACAGTGAGTGAGTGGGTGAGTTATACGCCGCACTGAGCAATAGAACTTGTCCAGGAAAACAATTGTTCTACAAAAAATCACAAAGATTTCATTGTTTAATTTAATTGCCTTTACAGTCTTAAGCTATCTGGTTTGGTGTATTGACCTTACAACGTCAAATAAGTTACTTTCAGAATCTGATTCACTGCTGCTGCTGGCTGCCTAAAAGCCCGAAAAAGAAACATAACGCCATCTGTAGTTAACTCTTGGACATTGCTGACGATTTCTCGACGCAAACGGCGACCTTGTCTCGGCTGTTAAGACATGTTGACAAGCAGGTAACTAAAGCGCATCCCTTTCACACAAACATCACCAACCAGTTTGGATACGCCCACGCTATGTATTGGCATTCAACTGACCAGGTCAAGCTGAAAAAAACTGTTTATGTGCATATAAATGTACACAAAATTGAATGGCCATTTAGATGCCATGTCTAAAGCATTACAAAGAACTGCTGAGAAACGCGTGCAGAGGCAACGAAAGAGCATGAAAAGTTGGTTGTTAACAGTTTGAGAATACTATAGATTGTGTTGTTTTGTAGCATCTAAATATTTCTTCGTGTAAAAAAGTATATTTTCTTAATAGTATATCTGTATCCCTAAAGTCCAAACAATATGTAGTCTTCAATGTTTCCTCCAGTATATTTTGCAAGCTATTCTGAAAGACGTTTCCATATGTTTTTATTTATTCGCATACTGACAAACATATGAAACATACAATGGTTGCAAGTGGGTCATTACATCACGAACATGCTTGGGATTCAAGTATCTCACCCCAACATATGAAGTTATTGGTCCTGAGTATATTATGAATGTTTTGAAATCGAAATCATCTTAATTCACTTCTTTGGGCATCAAAAGCTTGATACATTGAAAAGGAACCATTGAACCTGTCTGTCTTCACTCGACAAACAAGTGGTTGACACTGTGAACATGAAAGGTTGTATCTGCAAATATTTGAGTCTTTTCCGGTGAATTAGGTGGTAGAGAATATGATCAATAGAGTTCGCAGCCTTAAATATATGAGTCTTCTCTCGCCAAATAAGTGTTCATACTACGAAGATATCAGAAGCATTATAGAATCTACCCACATATCGCATAGGTAACAAGCGATAAAGATTTAAGCTACCAGTTTCCTGAAACTGAACCAGTAAACTAAATCCACAAGCACCGTGGCCCCTATCACGGTGTGACAAATTAACTAGCGAAAGAAAATTTTTTAGTTTTCCCAGGAATCTGACTTGTTCAGGCGTATATACACTTAAAAAAACCTAAGGAACATATCAGTGACGGAAGGTGAGCAAGATTCTAAAACTGGAGGATTTTGCATATAAATCTATAATTGTATGAAAATGTAGAATACCAAGTGTTGATAAAACAGATTTTAATTGGGGATTAAGGTATGCAAAATGGTTGTTAAAAACAATACTTGACTACGCTCACAAACACATTCAATTTGGTTTATATGACTATACATCTGTGAAAATGATGATATAACGTGCAAAAGATTATGTTGTCTTGACCAGTTTAAACCCGCAAATATGCGGATAAGCAACCCGTGCTTGTCGTAAAAGGCTACTAATGGGATCGGGTGGTCAGGCTGTTTGTTTGGGTTTTGTTTTGCAGAAACATGTTATCGTATCCCATGGGTATATAGTGTTGAACACTGGATTGTTTGGTCTAGACTATTTACAGACATCGACGACGAAGAATGTTGCTGAGCTGGAACATCAATGAGCGGCGTTAAACAGCGAACCAAACACCTGACCACCTTAGGAGACAGCTTTCGAAAATATATTATCAGCAGTGAAAATAGTCATTTATTTGGTACTATGGACCAAGAACGAAATAGAAAAAAATCAGAGCAACGTAATGTCCCATCTTGATTTCTCTTAGAAGTATTCTCCACGTAGTATGAGGGTTAAAAAGCAGCGAAATTATTTGTACAATGTCAATGCACAAGACAACCGAGCATTGACTAGATCTACCCTCAGTTCGGTGAACCGTTTAATTAAAATAATCTTTGCGCTATAGAACATTAGAATAGCAAAGAGATTATATTAATGTAAAAAAGTGAAGATGGAAGTGCACTATGTGTGGTTTGACTTGTGTTATCCGTAGAGCCATTTGTCAAAAACACACGAGAACTCGAGAAAAACTACCGTGCTCGAGATGGAGTCTTAGTATAGAAGTTTCGCTGAATCAAGGTGAAACATGTACACAGTTGATTGTCTTCATGGAGTGTGAGACGGAAGAGCGTAACGTTCTAGACTGTTCAGAAAGAAGTATATAGGCATTCTAGATTGGGTGAATGAGGATGTTTTAGCAATATGTCAGCAATATTACGACTGGGGACACCAGAAATGGGATTCACACATGTAGGGATCGAACCTAGGTCTTCGGCGTGACGAGCAAACGCTTTAATCACTAGGCTACCCCCGCCGCCCATAGCCGTTCGAAGAGATTTGAAGAGACTCCGCCAGAAAATTTGTTAACTTCCACAACGGTACTTACATCAAGTTCCAAAACTCCATGACTAATAACACCAGTCTAGATAAAACTCGATGTTATGAGCTTCTGTACATGACATTGTTTTCCAATATATTACACTCGCATTATACCATATTATCATTGCGATTGGATAGTCTGTCGGTTAATGAAATGGCTGAAGATGCAAGTTTGTTTCTCCAATGGGTAATGATGTCAGTTGTTTGTGGCCACTGCCGTGTTGGTGTATTGGTAAGATGTGTCGGAAAATACAACTGACAAATGCTTTCCAAATGATGACTATTATTGGTTTGATGCTTAATTCTGAGTACGTGAGTGAGTGAGTGAGTGAGTGAGTTAATATTTAACGTCACATCGGCAATATTTCAGCCATATCGTGACGAGAACATGTTTGATTTTGAAATGAAATATGTACAACCTGGAAACCTGTCAAAGGACAGTAAAACAACTAGAATATCACAGTTACAATTAAAACTAGCGTGGAAAGTAAAAATATCAATATTTGTATAGTATTGTATAATGCAATATAAAAAACAGGTTGCGCACTTTCAACAACTGAAGGTAGATCACCGTACCAGGGACCGTTTGAAAAAAATGTATGAATGATGCGTCTCGATTGATAATGTATTGTGGACCACTGTACCGACATTATCGATGAAGTGAGCCTCACATCATGCAATCCCTTGTGGGGAATCGGAAAGAGTTTTTTTTATGATTAGCAGACACTTTAACTACTCCATTAGGCTTCTCCAGCGTCCCGCATTACCTTAAACATGGCTGGAATGGTTGTATAACTGTATAGTACTCAAATGCCTCAATATGATTTTGGGACTTACGTACCCTCTCATAATTTTACAATACTTCAACCCTCTTTGAGGGCACAGTCACTAAAAATTCTAGTTACTAATCTAAACTACCGATCAATAAAATGCATCTATCTACAGAACATATAACTCAAAATTCAACAACGAAATCAATTCCCTTTAAAATACCAATAATTAAATGAGCATTGACTGCCGTTTGAGAGTAAATGATGACGCTGCTATACCTTTCCTGGACAGTCAGAGAGAGAGAGAGAGAGAGAGACAGACAGACAGACAGACAAAGAGAGACAGACAAACAGAGAGAGAGAGAGAGAGAGATGCACACATAAAGTACACCATGCTTTTTCGGAGTTTATGACATCACGTGGGTGCATGTATGATTATTGCCATGGAATCCCAAGTTTTCACTAGTAACTTACCTGTTTGTAACACTCGTGGAAATCATAATCACATGCCGTCATTCTATTAGTAATCAAGCGTTCTGTAGAGGTTGGAAATGCGTATAACCAAATTTGTAATGGAAAATACCCCCGTTAACACATCAGTCATGTTTCATTCGTGTCATAAACTAAAACAAGTTATGCAGTAATTAATTTAAGTTATATTTTATAACGTGTCTACAAACTGCAGTACAAAAGCTAAACTGTCGCCGGTAAAGAATGATGGAAGTCTGGTACGAGTTGGTTTGGCAGTTGGCCCCTATAGGCCCCTATACTACTTTTGGCAGGTGGCTTTGTGTGCTGGCGATTAGGTGGCTGAGGGTATTGGTCCCGATCCCGGACAGGACTCTACCCAACAAAAGTTCGAGAATCTGTACTTTACTCAGAAAGTGTAATCACAGATATAACATTTATTACAATGTCATCTGATCATTCTCTTACTGACATTGTGTATTCAACTTTCATTCATTATACAATGACTGTATCTTGTAACGAGTCCTCGTTAGTACCTGAATATTGTCCGCCTGCTTACATGTCCTAAAATTCTCGACTGTAATAACAATACTTTTGAACTTTTGAAGAAAATACTGCAATTGGTTCCGTTCACTGACAAACCTTTCTATACGTATTTGCTTAAAAGCTGCTTTACAGCGAGATGTATTATCATGAAATAAATGATACGTCACCAGACACTCCGTAGTATTGTTAAGTTTGAAAACTGAAGAAGTGATCATTCCACTTATAGAAAGAATCAATGAACGCATATAATAATGAATTTAAATGATCAATTCTTTCGTTTACAGAAACTACTACTGTTCTCAACAAGCTGGGTTTAATCTCACATCTGGTGTCATCACAGAAACATTTCTGCAGATCCAGACAATGGAAAATGTAACACACACTAGTGTGCTAAAACAGTCTTTGACTGTCACTGCTGATTATTTTGGAGACGACAAATGTACCTTGGCAACCCGTTCTGAGAAAATTACCAAATCCTACAACATGCATTTTTTCTGTTGTTTACATTTGAAGACATATCATATTACTCACTTAGTCAGTCAAACACTCAAACACTCATTCTGTCTCCAGCACCTCACCCACACATCCACTCACTCACTCATTCAAATGATCTTCCCTGAAACTCAAACCAAAGCAAGACCTGATCAATGACTGCCTTCTTTATCAAAGGAAACAAATCAGTGACAGAGTTACGTGAGATTGACTTTTCTCTCTGCATAGCAACCACAGGTGTGTCTAGTTTCTGAATCTAAAATTATCATTAGGGAATAACTTGAACCGTGCTGGAATTATGGTAATCACACCTTACATTTTTTGAGAGTGGGTTTGAAGGTTGCAGGTCGGTGAAGATAATTCTAATTACGAACTCAAAAAATAGGGTACAAGGGAGTACAAAAAATAAATATATAACAGGATAAGGCATAGTTTTTCTAATGCGTTAGAATATTTACCTGTTTCGGGTGTTATAGTGACGTCTCATTAAAATTATCTGAAATGTACAATGTATGGGTGAGTGAGTGAGTGAATAAAATCTTCGGGTGTCCAGCTTAATTTAAGTAATGTATATTTTGTCCTGATAATCATATATTGTGGACTCACCAGAAATAAATTCTTAAGTAGGGTCACCAACCACATATACACAGTATTCTTTGCGTGTAAGATACACAATATCCTTGTGTGAAGGGCATTCCGCCATCATCTTCCTGGAATATTGCCACACCCATAGAACCATACTCACATATACGTTCATACTCACCCAATGATCAATCCCTTATACGTCATTCTCTACTGTTGATTTGACTGACTGACTGGCTCACTTATGTACTCAATCACTGAATCAAACAGCTAACATGATGTTTGTGTTAACGTTTTCACCCGGTAGTTGCTCTGTACACATGCACAAAGGTTAAGCGCCACTCACTATTTTTGTGTTCTGCTACTTTGGATACTCACGGGTAACTATCGTAACGATATGTCTGTCATTGCCATCATTGTGTGATTATGTTTGGCAACTAAACGGGCGATGACGTTGTGATGACAAACCATTTGCTTTGCAATGGCCCTGCATGACATACCAGCATTTTCCCTGCCTATCTCCCTCAGTGGTAGTTAACGTTCCCTTCACCATGACTGATTTTCTAACTCTAAAGTGTAAGGAGAATCTCACAACAGACCGGTGCAACCAAGTGTGTGAAACTTGATTTTCAAGATTCAGATGGTAGGGAAATGGAATTGCACGTGCCGAACGTTTTCCTTGTCATATCTTGACAATCTTTGGTTCGAGAATCTATGGAAAGCTAATTTAGTCATAAAAATTTATAGTTTGTATTTCCGACCAGACAATCCAGTAATCAACACCATGAGCAACTTTCACACAATCGGGATACGATGACATCAGTCAATCAAGTGGGCGTGACCCCCACCAACCGATCTCTTTGGTCGCCTCTTATGACAAGCACCGAAGATGTATCTTATCCCGTATCTTCACAGATTTAAACTTGATACAGTGTTTAGCACAAGAAAAAAACAGACAATATGTCGCAACGTCATTAAATCAATATTAGGAAACATGCATTATATTCGGTACTTTTCATTTATCCAATGGATCGCCAAGGTTCATAGTTTTGTTGTGCACATAGAAGAAGCAACACATTAAGCCAGAATAAGAGAATAATATGTGCAATATTCCGCCTGGCTGTGAGACGTTTCTTGTGTGAACAATATGTGAAACAATTTCCGCTGCAACAAGTATTGGTTTCAGTTTCTAAGGTAAAACACACTGCCGTATCTGTGAAACCTTTTGCAGTTAATAAACGACAAACGAGCACATTTAAACTCAACATGGCGACAATGATGTAGCGCTGTTTTGACGCATTTCAGCTGTGGCGGCAATGGTTCATAATTTGACTTTGAAACTATCGCGTAATGGCGCCCTTTTGCAAAGTGAAAATATCACTATTCAAGCAATGCAATAAATAACAAAACTATTCGCTGTTTCTTCTAATTCTCAGTCGTCTGAGACTTCAAGTGTGGTTTTCTTTTACTCGTGGAAAGTCATACACTACTACTCATCACCGTCTTCGTTATGTTCACATCGAGCTAGGAACACATCGAGGTTCTAGCATTGGTCATCTTTATTTCCGCTTCAAAACTGGATATATGATATAAACAGCATTTTATTTCCCCTATGACATGTACTATACAATAAAGAATAACAAATACAAACGGAAAAGGGTCAATAACAACCTTCTATTTCATGGCAATGAATAGTATCAGATGAAGAAAAATAATATGTTATTGTTCATTGGGTCGTCAGGTTTTGTATTAAAAAGTGCCTTGGGTACAAAACGAAAAAATATTGTGATCACAGATAATGCTGAACAGCGTTTGGAAATAAAACGATTTAAGGAAATGAAACATTTTATTTATTCCACTTGCCTCGAATGCTTTCTGTGCCTCACATTATGCTTTGTACATGTAGCCAGATTATCTGCAGGTCAGGTCAAGTACTGTGGAATACCACTAGTGTCAAAACAGGTCGCTTAGCTTGAGATCGGGTCGTTTGAATGTGTGACCTGCTTGCTGTTTTATATCGTTTAGAACTTTTTTCTGGTGATGTCAGTTGTGCTTGGTTGACCCACATGGAATCAAACCATGAGAAAATAGTCATATCCGGTATTTGAAGCCATGGCAAGCGGAGTCTTGTGACAACAAGGGTGACACGTTGTCCACCTTGAACGTGTTTGTCCGCACACAGTTACTGAAGCAACAATGTCATTTACTCACAACTGCTCTATTTCTCCATTTTTTCTCAAGGATTGTTCATCCAGTGAAGACCATGAATGACTACAGTGACTACCTGGTCCAATATGAAGCCTTGTGCCTGCCAGGCAGCGTTCCGTGGAATTCATATTCACATATTCCTGACGAATACAGTTTAACCTATACCTCGAATGAGTCTTGGGTTGTGAGTAAATTTCGTGAGTAAGTGAGTGAGTTTATATTCACATCGGCAATATTGCAGCTATATCGTGACGAGAACATGTTTGACATTAAAATGTAATGCGTGCATTGTAGAAAAACGTGTCGTCAAAGGACTGTAAAACAACTAGAAAATCACAATCAGATAAAAACCAGTGTGAAAAGGTAAATCTAATAGCTCTATTAGGACAATTAATATAAAACACGAGCTAGACATCTCCAAGGTAGAAGGTAGATCACCAAAGCAGGGTCCATGGGGACTTACAGTACTTTTCATACCTGCATGAACCCAAGCTGGATTTACACCATCCCTTCAGCCGACGACGACGGGAGGAAGATTTAGCCAGAATCTGAAATAACAAAAATACTACGATTACAAAGTATGGTTGATCAAAATTGACTTGGAAAGTTGGTAGCCTTTACGTACACTCTCAGGAGGACAATACGTTTACGCTACTTCAACCTCCTTCGAGAGTACAGCCACTAACAATCGCAGTTGCTAATTTATATCACCATGCTAAAACCATGTATCTATGTACACAACATATTTTCAAAATTTATCTAATAATTCTATTTCCTTAAATAATTCAATGATTAAATGATAGTTGATTTATTAAAAAGATTCATTACAGTTTTGACATTGAAATACTTATCCCTTGTGATGTCAAAATCAATACAGTCAAGCAATACATGCTTGACTGTGCTTCTCTCATCACAAGGGATACAAAGATAATGACCTCTGACCTCTGGAATTAATTAATCTGGACTGACAACCGTAGTAGGTGTAACCAATATAGGGTTTTATTTCATGTAATTTTTTGTTACCTACTTGGGTGTCCCACTTCTTTTGCATACGATCACGGATGTACGTTTTCACGGTAGCTTTGTAATCAGTGTGGTCAGTGTACCTCAGAAGTGGTGTCACAGGTTTGTTGAGTGCTGCCTTGACAGCAAAATCGGCCATTGTGTTCCCAGAAATACCAGCATGGCAAGGCAACCAGCGAATGACGATGTGGCACTGGCCAGTAGCAAGAGCATTATACAACTCAACCGTTTCTATTGAAAGTGGATGTTTACATGAAAGATTTTTAATGACCTGAAGATATGAAAGAGAATCAGAGAAGATTATGCATTGTTTGTAATTCCTGTGTTTATTAATATCTTTAAGATTCGTGCATATTGCGTTAGCATCTGCTGTGAAAATAAGGAACATGAAGTTAGAAACGGATTCGGGATTCGGGATTCGGGATTCAAATCCCGAATCTGCATATTTTGTTCAGATTCGGAGTTATGAACAACAGTGTCAATATACATTATCTCACCCCTTCTAAGGTACTAGGAGCCGTTAGTAAACCTGAGTTTCGTAAAAATATGAACACCCAAACTAACATTTTCCCATATTTCAGCCCGAATCGGGATTCGAATAATTTTGTACGCTATCCAATTGCAAAGAGTGATTAGACACAACGAGAATGGATACTGTGGCACCATTCATGAGGAACAATCCATCAGTTGTCTCAACCCACGTTATAGATGTTTTGTGGGTATAATAAACAAATAATATTTTTATATGTCCTCTTTCATGTTTCTAAGACAGTGTAAGTGCATCTGTATTTACATTCTTCTTCAGGTGAAGTGAAGTGACTAGAATCTGTCTCGAAACGTTGTGACCTTGTATAATAAAGAAGTTGAACCATAAAGCACTTTTAGTTTGATTCCTCCAACTTCTAAATGCCTTTGAAACAACTGAGAAGAAAGCAGCCGGGAAGGATATATAGTCTGTAGCTCAGTGCCAGCAGCAGAAAGGAAAGGTTTGACTGTTAGTCCCAGAGGAACAAGAGAAGTTATTTTGCTGTAGAGATCCTCATATAGCGGATTAAAACATAAGTGTGTGCAGGATTGCACTCATTAGAGTACAGATTTGTGATAAATTGTAACGATTGTTTGATACGGCGATGCTCATCGTCCTCGACAGAGAGACTGTCACTAGAGGAGGTTCTGAAAGGTCCAATACAAAGTCTGAGACCTTGGTGGTGGACAAATCAAGTAGTTTTAGGTTGTTTTTACAGGTCCCAACATATACGATGGAGCAACAATCAAGTTTTGATCTGACCAGCGATCTATATAAGTGAAGGAGGGTTACTTGGTTCCTTCCCCAGTTAGAACTGGAAACGACTTTTAACAAATCGAGTGCCTTCAGACATTTTACTTTTAGGTATTTAATATTGAGAGGAAAGGTTGAATGCGAGTCTAAGATGAGTCCAAGGAATTTAGTTTCCTTCACAAATGTGATTGGTGTGCCATTTAAAGATAGTTCAGGGTCTTTATGGGGTTTGTATTTTCTGCAGAAGTGTATCCAATTGGTTTTAGATTTCAAAAAATTAAACCCATTTTCCAGACACCATCTATGAATTTTGTTGAGACAAATTTGTAACTGTCTCTCAATAGTTCTCATATTTTTACCACGGCAAGAAATATTAAAATCATCCACAAAAGGGATCCATCAATCGAAACACTTAAAACCTTTGAAAGAATACTTATTAATACTAAGTTAAGTGACAGACAAAATACTGCTTTGTGGGACTCCCTGATCCTGATGGTAATGATTAGAGAGAGTTGATCCCACTCGGACTTGAAATTGCCTGCCTTTTAAAAACTGAGAGATAAAAAGAGGCAATCGACCCCTCAGACCAAAATCATGTGAATCCTGTAAAATTACATGCTTCCATGTGGTATCGTACGCTTTTGTCAAGATCGAAGAAGACTAATACTGCATGTTGTTTATTCACTATAGCATTTTAACAAAGGATTCCAATCGTACCAGATGGTCAATTGTACTTCGATCTTTCCTGAAACCACATTGAATATTTGTGATAAGGTTATTGGTTTCAAGATACCAAATTAATCTATTGTTCACTATTCGTTCCATGGTCTTACAGACACAGCTAGTTAGAGATACAGGTCTGTAATTTGATGGATCAGTTTCATCCATTTCTAAAAGTGTCAAATTACATGATTCAGGCAAATGTTTCAGTAGCTGATAATGGATATTATCGTTACCTGCAGCAGTATCATGAGCTTGCTCAAGAGCTGTCTGAAGCTCATGTAATGAAACGAACTCGTTGTATTCTTCACCATTGTGTGAATCAAAATTAACCTTTGTCTCTTCCTGTTGTTGTTGACATCTGTGAAACTCAGGAACCTAATTTGCCGATGATGAATTTTTGGCAAGAGTTTCGCCAATTTTGTCAAATTTATCACTTATGAAATTAGTGATTTCATAGTGATAGGAATTAGCATAGGTGAGTGTAGACTGAGATGTGGATTGACAGCCTAGTTGAGAGGCAGATAGCTTCCTGGCTTCTCCAAAATAATGTTGTTCTCACATTTTAGGATTTTTGATTCGGTTTGCCAAACAGGACAGGATTAGGCTGAGGCCATATGCTGGCCACCACAGTTTATACAGTGCAACGCTTGTTGACAGTCAGTATAATCATGGTTATCGCCACAGTGTTGGCAAGCTACAGAGCGAGTACAAGTCTTTGATCCGTGGCAAAACTTCTGACATTTAAAGCATCGGAGTGGAGTGGGGACATACGCCTCCACTTCCATGTTGACGTAACCAGCTTTGATAGATTGTTGTAATGAAGATCTGGCAAACGTAAACAAGTACGTATTCGTTGGTTCTATTGTTGAATCTTCCTTCCTCCGAGTAAAACTATTGACAGAAGACACCCCTTGTTTTAATTCATCAGTTATTTCCTGCTCCGACATGCCAAAAAAGGAACGGGTCCGGTCACGTACTATGCCTCAGCAGGAGTTGAGTGTCCTGTGTTCAGAAACAATAACCTGAATATTGGCAAATTTAGTAATGGATAACAGATTGAGGGATTGTGGTTTCCTCAACCATTCTACTAGTAGGGAGCCAGAACGATACCGGGTGCCATTCTTCACCTCTCCACAATGTCTATGAATTGCCTTAGAAATGGCAAATGGGTTCAGTATAATGGGTAAGTGGTCTTCAGCTTCTATCACGACGAATCAAGCCCAGAAATCAAAATCTGAACCACTCTCGTCAGATGAAATGGAATCTAGATGCCTGCGTTTTGAACCAGTGTGTTTATGAGCCATGGGGCATGTATAAAAATTCATCAACTAACAACTATTTAGAAACATACAGTATTCAGCGTTCAGCATCGCCAGATTAGCCCATGAACCATCGCATTCTGGCATAGGACTCTAGGCAAACGGATATTATATTATTTCAAATACAAACATTCAGTTAAAAATGCACAATAACAGGCAACAGGTGCGTTAAGGATGTTCTCCATGCGCAGCGCATGGCGTGACCAGCCGATTGATAGAACCGGGCCAGTTCTACCACCCGTCCAGGTGAAATTATGGTCAAAGTGGTGTGTTGAGCAACAGGAACACGGTTGCAGGCTCCTATTACCCTCAACCACCAGGATCCCCTCCTCCACCGACATACGGCCGCAGCCCACGGCAAACGGGTTGGTGGACCAAACCCCCCATCGGGTCCACAACGGTGGATGAACGGCTCTTAGCGTTACCCAGGACCCACCACGAGGAGGTGACCGTTCACGGCTGCCGTAAATTTCGTGAGAAATCACATATGTATTATATGTTATGGGTAGTGTTGTAGAAGGAAGCTAGTCAGTGATGTGACGGTGTATTTACATGAAAAGCTATACTCTATATGTAAGTAGTGTTTGTAGAAAGTAAACTGGGTTCGAACAGGCAGCTCATAGTGAATCATTGGTGAAGCTGGTTCGGTTCTATCAATCGGCCGGTCATGTCGATCTCTGAGCACTAAAATTTGCATGCTTGGTTGTCTACCGACAGAGGAGGTTAACCCTCATATTTACTTGCTTGCAGTAAATACGTTGGTGTGCATCCAATATTAGTTTACACTTACTGGTATGATGTCTCTGACGTACAACGAACACTGATCTTATCCACATACTTCATGTTATCTGTTAAGCGCATTTGTTTATCAGCAGGTATTTTAGCTGACCTAAAACCTTTGTTAGAAGGAAATGCAGACCTGTCATCATGCGAAAGTCAGTGAGACAACACGATTTGTATAACATTTCTGTGTTATTCTGTATCGCTGTATCTCTTTTTCACTTCTACTACCTACTTGTCCACATCTGTCAGTTCTAGTTGCAGGAATCTATACTATCTATGTACATACCGAGGAGAGGGTATTCTAAGTTGGAGAACTTGTTCCTCATCCTTTTGCTCTGTGAATAAAATATGTTTAAGACATATTTGATATTACACTCCCGGTGCTTCAACACATGTGGCGTCTGTTTATCAGATGCTAGTCGGGTCATAATGGGTTTTTCACAGTTCACTTTGAGTGGATGAAACCGTTAAATATGTCAAAATCAATTGGTCATGAGTCCCTGTCAGCTGTTACTGATCATGGTGCGTGTTATCAAAATACACATATCTGACTCCACTGTGCTGTCCTCCACCCAACTGCCACAGTATATGCTTTCGTCTATATTGCCAAGGTGACATTACAGATACTGGACTGGATACCATTTTGAAATACCATTTTGTCCACATGTGTATCATGTTCAAACGTGCGGTGGGAGCTACTATCTGCCCAGTAAGTGCCCGCAAAACTGTTAAAGGGAAACACGTTTTTATTAAAAGGACATGCATCTTCAGTTACGTGTGAATTTCATCACTGCTGGAGTACATTTCCTCGTGAACACTAATACAGATGGTTGAAGGTCGGCTGCAGTCAGTGTAGCATATATTATAAAAAAATCAACAGATGATACCACTCTAGAAACTGTGTCAGTGAAAATGTATCAAGGTAAAATATTCTACTACTTCAGGACAGGACTTTAGTGGATATGGTAAAACGGTGGAACTTTCATCCAGTGTGGTATTTTGCCTGATCATTTGTGGCTAATGATATGTTGTTTATTTTTGATATGTTAGATACTCGCCAACACACATAATTGATAGACTGCACACCGAATAAATTGATCGCAGTTTCAACTAACTTTTCAACAGTCTTCATCACAATGCTGTTATGGTTCTCCATGTACTCATGCAAGGCCTTTCTTTCACATCAAGCTGATGGGGATATAACTGAAGAATGGTCTTAGTAGTTTACCGCCATGGACAAACCCACCTAACCAGAATCTGTGCAGTGTATAGGGCTGATCATACATTAAGAGAGACGTGTTCTTGCTGATGTATTATTATCAGTTCTAGGCATAGACGAGTGAACATTTGAGAAAATCATTTTTTATGCAATCATATTTGATTTTACATTGTTTTGTATTGATCTTTAATTCATTCATTCATTCATTCTGCATCGTATTGTACGTGTTTGTTCTTTTCAACACATTGCAACATCAGCAGCGACACAGACACCACCACACTGGATCCTGGTACAAATCTCACGCTTACAGTGGACATCAGAAACTACTACTGTTCTCAACAAGCTAGTTTTGATCTCACAACTGGAGTCGTCACAGAAACACTCCTGTAGAACCAGACAATGGACAATGTAACTGACTCTCTGCTTACAGTCTTTGAATGTCACTGCTGATTACTTCGGAGACGTCACTGTCACGTTCGTCTGTGATAGCGTCAGGAGACCGCTCGTCTGTGACGGAGTTGACAAGTTGACCCGTAAGTATTTGTGCTATTGATGTAATGGTCTGAAATATATTGATGACTTAAGGTTTAAGAATGGTCTACAAATATTATATGTAATAAACCTCACTCCTTGAATGTCACTGCTGACCACATCGGAGACGTCACTGTCACATTCATGTGTGACAGCGTCCCAAGGCCAGCTGTCTGTGACGGAGTAGACAAGTTGAGTGGTATATGTCTTTTTGTATTTGTATGTTTGGAATGTATAAACCAATTAAAGGACAATGTTAGACCACAAACATTAGTTCTGTTCTAGTCCCCCAAATAATAATATTGAGACAATGGCATAGAGTTACTTCTTCAAGGGCGTGCTGGCCCTTGTACTCCCATCTTGAAAACGACTTGAAAACGTTGTAATTTTAAAATGGCTCTTATTATGCTTCAAAAACTAATAATTCATTTTAAAGGTAGCAAGGATAAAAAGTAATATCTGCAGCCTCGTTATCTTTTGCGTCAGGGTAGGTTTTCAGCACCGGAATACCACAACATTTAGACATATTTGCAAATATACAACACAAGGTTAAAACCTTGTCTGATCTAATTAGGTTTGTAATTTAAGACACAAATTATCAACCGTACTTGTTTTCGACAACAAGCTGCAACGTTACCGACGGAAACAGGTCATGTTTGCCATTGAAAATATAAGCGCTGTTGATGAATTAAAAAAACTTATCCAATGTGGAGAAGAAGATTGGTGGCTCTTCAGGACTTTCCCCCTTCTTTATCAGTTTCTTGACATCACCACACTGAAGAACCTCCTACCTGCAGCATAACAGATTCACAGCAAATAAGCACTGATATTGTGGCAAACGAAGAAGAAGACACAGGCGAATGAATGAGGGGGTCAGGATACACGCATTTAAGTCTGCGAGAAACGACTCACGCCAAGATTGTCATCAGCAAATTATGAAAGTTTTAAAGGGGCGGTGATCCATAGCTATTGCTGTTTCGCTGCAACAATGTTATCACGTTACGCACGAACGTAATATGCATATGCGTTTGGAATTGCATTGGAGAGGAATTATCAGCTGTTGTAATATATTTTTCTTTTAGAAAAGTAGTGTTTATGTATGTTTATGTTTATGTACATAACTCCATTCCTTCAAAGAATTAACGTTGATTGATTGCTTCGTGTTGTTGACTAAATTATTTTTTTTCAAAATGGTGGGCAACCTGGGAATTGCTCTGGTTCAGTGTCCCTTTAAGCTATAAACAATTTCATACATTCGCTGATATCCTAACGGGGAATGTGTGTAATAGAACACTATGGAAATCATTATTTCATGAAGTCCCTTGAGATTTTAGGGAATACATGAAATGCCTCGGGCCCACAGTGATTTCATCATGTCTTAAGGGATTACGTGAAACTTCACATTATCTGTAACAGATAAACTTATAATGATCGATCTTGCGAGTTGTAAGTATATGCCTCATCGTTAATGAATTCATTCAACTGATTCTTTAAAAATTACTGCACTTTTTCTTTACTTGTAGAAGCAACACCATCGACTACAAAAACATCTACAGTCACAGTATCCGGTGAGTTGGACGGGAAATCAGTTTTGGCAATGGCGGATGCAGGATATATTAAGACCTTTCGCGATCATCATCAAACATTCTTCGATACATTCACGTCATATACACAAATGTGTGTCTGCTACACCACATTAAATTTCACCACGTATTATTTAAAAAGATTGTTTCCTTTTGACCTATTGATTTAAATGTTAAATAAAAGGTTTAATACCAGGATATAATCGTATATTAACTTCTTTGCACGGATTTGGAGGTAGACATATTCTCATGACTGAATGTAAAGGTAACAGTATATTTATATAGGCAAGCCATGTTTCTTACAGCATTTATTTCGACATTTTGCGTCTGATAATTCAACAAGTAGGTTAATTAGCTCGTGATTGCAACCAATTGCAAGCCAAATCACGGTGCGCGATCAGAAAAAACACACCCTGATCCTCTCTGCTATTTTCAATTTTGTACCCAATATGCCTTCCACTGATTAAGCTATGAATAGATAAGATCGTGTAGTTTTATACCCCGTGAATCAATATGGTCATTACGTGATTAATCTCCTGCCATAAGTGCTATATTTAGTAAAACACTTTATCATCAGTAAATGTAATACGATTCTAGTGCGTACTTATTCTTAGTTTCTGTCGGATTTTGGACTCACATTCTCTTGGGCATATTTAGGGGGTATATCGATCAATGCGTTTTTAAAATTCATAAGGTTCCCTGGTGAGAGTTAATGCGCTCTATCCATTGGTCTAATTTTCCCCGTATCTCAAAAAATATATCTTGCAGTATATGGTGTTTTGTCTAGATTGGATTTTGCATGTGGACATAGCGTTTCGTGAGTTTACATAGCAGTTAGCACATAGTCACACTGGACATTGGGAGTGTTAGACACCGGCACGGGTTACATCACTTTGGCCCTGTTCATCATGGTGATGTTTACGTGAGAGTTAAGCTCACTCAGTATCACATCTGTATCACGCTAAGTCGTATATTTTGGTATGTGGAGTCCTTAGCAAAGAAGCGTGTAGTCCGAGACATTCAAACTGACCACAATGTTGTGAAACATATGTACGAGGGTTGGCTGAAAAGTTCTCAGCCTGAGTGGTTTTTCCCCACCAGGTAGAGACAGGTGTTTGCCACCAATGAGGACAATCATTTAGTGAATCATAGACACAAGAACTACAAACGTACTAATAGTTTTATCTCAACTACAGCTCTTTTGGTAAACCTACCCTCTGAAATCATCAGAAATGGACAAAACTGAATACAGGGCAGTCATCAAGCACTTGCAAAAGAAAGGGATGTCCCCAACACAGATACATGCTGACATGGTCTCCACTCTAGGGGATGATGCTCCTTCATTTTCCACAGTAAAGAAGTGGGCTGCAGAATTTAAGCGAGGCAGACAAAGCCTTGATGATGACCCACGCTCAGGAAGGCCTTCAACAGCAACCACTCCAGAAAACATCACGCGAGTGCTCGATATGTTGATGGATGATCGACGATTGACTACTCGACATATTGCTAGTGTAGTGGGCATCTCTCATGAGAGGGTTGAGCATATTATCACCAACGAATTAGGAATGACTAAAGTTTCTGCAAGATGGGTGCCAAAGCTCTTGACAGCAGAACAGAAACGTGTCAGGTTCCAGACGTCCCTTGACAATTTGCGTCGTTTTGAAGCAGATCCCGATGAATTTGTGGCACAATTTGTAACCGTGGATGAGACCTGGATACATCACTTTCAACCAGAAACAAAACTACAGTCAAAACAGTGGAAGCATCCTGATTCACCAGCTCCAAAGAAAGCCAAGTCTGTTCCTGCAGCTGGAAAGGTGATGGCATCAGTCTTTTGGGATTCCAGGGGTATTCTGCTTTTTGATTATCTTGAACAAGGTCAAACTATCAACGGCAGATACTATGCTGATCTACTGAACCAGTTGCGAGAAGCAATCAAAACCAAACGACGAGGGATGATCGCTAAAGGTGTCCTCTTCCACCAAGACAATGCGCCTGTTCACAAATCGGTGGTGGCCATGTCAACAATCCGCGATTGTGTCTTTGAACTCATTGACCATCCTCCTTATTCACCTGATTTGGCTCCTTCTGACTTCCACCTGTTCCCCAAAATGAAAAAGGAACTCGCCGGTCGCCATTTTGCAAGTAATGATGACGTCATTTCCGCTGTGACTGATTTTTTTAGGGTAGTTGAAGAAGATTTCCGGGATTCGGGCCTTGCAGCATCGCTGGCAAAAGTGTGTGAACTTGGAGGGGGACTATGTAGAAAAATAAATTACAAACGTGGACTTTGTAACTTTTTTCACAGTGAGGCTTAGAACTTTTCAGCCAACCCTCGTATTTCAAGCTTTTTCTTCCGTACCCCTAAGCATAAGAATACTAGAGTACAACATTCTTAATCGCATATTACTGAACTGGATTGTCCCGTTCTTCGATGAACTGATTCTCTGGTTTGTTTACCGAATGCGGTAGAATGGCAATATATTAATGCTTCCAGCTTTAGGCAAATATCATAAATGTCGGGTGTGACTGGTAGGGCAGGATGTGACACCATTTTAGCAAACACCTGTCACCACTGATTTACATTCAACCACTCATATGATTTATAAGTTATTTATCCCTTTTCACACAAAAAATATATAGTGTTTTCTGGGGATGTCATAGTCGGCTAGTCTTGTGCATTAATGTAACATATTCAGCCTAATCGGTGATAAAATATATGAAGGTGACTGAACAAAATCCTACTTCGAAAAAAAATTAGAATTCATTTCCGTTGTCATCAGAACCGGGTGGAGCTAAGGGACGCAACTCGACATAGTCAATCGCGAAACTTTCTTGACTGATCGGCCATTATCCAGTCACTGTGGTAGTTCTTTTTATGCGCTACTTTGAACAATATTCAAGTAGTACAAGGAAAGCCTGTCAATAATGTATCTGACAAGCCAGAGACTGATATAACAAGCATCTCCCCTTTACCCCTCGGGGAATAGTATGAAATGTACAAATTCACCGATACCGGTAAAAATGCCTAATCAGCAATTTCTAGCTGTAAGTACGTGAGACTAATTGGGACCTTTTCAAAATCTTGGGATTAAAATAACCGCTTGTTTGGTAGAGGTGTGTTGAAGAGTTTATGCCATTAAACGAACCGAAATAATTTACAATGTACTCTTTCAAACTATTATGCTAAGTCGTAGCATGCTGTTGGGATCATCCATGTGCCGGCTCAGTGAAGACTTTACCCCCTATGTATGAGTGAATTTAGCTTTACGCCGCTTTTGGCAATATTTGGCTTTACTCATTGTACCCATGTAGAGCATCCACCTCAGGTCTTCGGCATGACGAACGAACATTAAAACCACTAGGCTACACCATCGATCTTTTACCAATCACGGGCATACCAAAACAAGGGCATACGAAAAGTTTCTGCTTTAAGCTTGCAAGAGTTATTTCCCTTGTGTTCTGGCGCTACTCCAATCGCATACAGACGATAGAAACATTGATGAAACAGTCAGAGAGTGAGTTTTAAGCCGCACTCAGCAAATTCAAGCTATATGGCCGCGGTCTGTAAATAATCGAGTCTGGACAAGACAATTCAGTGATCAACACCATGAGCATCGATCGGCGCAATTGGGAACCGATGACATGTGTCAACCAAGTCAGCGAGCCTGACCACTCGATCACTCTTACGATCGCCTCCTCAAACCTTTCATGGCAAGCATGGGTTGTTAAAGGCCTATTCTAACCCGGACCTTCACGGGTCATTGAGGAAACAATGACAAAGAAGAGTGGTTGAGTATGGTTTTAAGCCCCTTGTAGCAATATTCTGGCAATATCACGGTGGGGACACCAGAAATGGGTTTCACACATTGGACCCAATGACAGAGAGGAGGAAGTAGGAGCACAGCCATTGGGAATTACTGCAAGATGCCTCCAAAGTTTGCACAGTCTGTGCTGTTATCCGGGATTCAGCTCGTGGCAGAATATGTGGCTGTCCGAGAATCAGCTCATGGCAGAATGCGAGTCTAGTCGAGATTCAACCCGTGTTAGAAGGCACGGATATATGAGGATCAACTCATGGCAGAATGTGAGGCTATCCGAGAATGAACCCATGGCACAATGTCTGTTCAAGATTCAGCTTGCTTCGTTTTCGTGTACCCCACATACAGTGTGATTGAAACACACATAAAATATGAAATCTTTAGTGTACACCACACAGCTCTCTGCTGTGGACAAGGGCCGTCGGTGCTGTGTGACAGCAGCCTCACGTTAACACTATCAATTACCCAGTTAGATTTTATACGGAAATGTGACGCACCTACTCAGATTGTTAACTAAAGATAGAAGAAGATTTACTAATATTAATCTCCGTTTGATCAACGTATTAGTCGGCAATGAATGCAACTTCAGCTTTTGCATTCTTCAATTGACAACCAAACACTTATGAAGTTTTTAGTGGTATTTTTGTCTGTTTGTTGGTTTTTTTGTTTGTTTGTTTGTTTGTTTGTTTGCTTTTGTTTCTTGTTTTCGTATTTTCAATCTTTGGTTACATTTCCAGTCATTTATGAACATATTAATGGATATGTGTGTACTTACAGGTTCGGTTTGACCTGAGCTATTCTGCATATGCATGACCCGGGAGGTCAAATGGTAGAAACGGCTGGTCGAATTAACTTCATTTAATAGGGGATTAGAGAATGTTAGTAATGTTGCTCTCGTGCGAAACGGGCACACACGGATTCGTTACTGAATTTGTCCAGGAAAACAATAATATTATTGTTCTACAAAAATCACAATCATTTCATTGTTTAATTTAACTGCTTGACAGTCTTAAACTATCTGGTTTGGTGTACTGACTTTACAACGTCAAGTAAGTAACTTTCAGAATCCGATTAACTTCTGGCTACACAAAAGCCCGGACAAGAAACATAACGCCATCTGTAGTTAACTCTGGGACATTGCTGACGATTTCTCGACACAAAGGGCGACCTTGTCTCGGCTGTTAGGAAATGCTGACAAGCAGGTAACTAAAGCGCATCCCTTTCACACAAATAAAACCGGTTGTAACATGGTCGCGCAATGCATTAGTATTAGTATCGGCCTGTATCACGGTGTGACAAATTAACTAGCGAAAGAAAGATCAGCAAAACGACTTAGTATCTTAGCAAATGCTTTCGTTTTCCCAGGAATCTGACTTGTTCAGGCGTATATACACTTCAAAAATACTGAAGGAACATACCAGTGACGGGAGGTGAACAAGATTCTAAAACTGGGTTTTTTGTGCCATTCATTTTGCATATAAGTCTATAACTGTATGAAAATGATCGTCAGAGCCAAATATTACCAAGTGTTGGCAAACAGATTTTATTTGGGATTAACGTGTGCAAAACTGTTGTGAAAAACAATACTTGACTACGCCCAGAAACACATTCAATTTGGTTTTTATGACTATACATCTGTGAAAATGATGATTTAACGTGCAAAAGATTACGTCGTCTTGACCAGTCTAAACCCGCAAATATGTGGATTAGCAACCCGTGCTTGTCGTAAAAGGCTACTAACGGGATCGGATGGTCAGACTGTAGGAGACAGCTTCAGGAAATGTATTATCAACACTGAAAATAGTTTTCCACAGGAGATATCGCTTGTGTGAGATCAGGAGATATTGCTTCGACAGTAGATTTTACACTATGCCCTGACAATGCTATGACGTCATGAACTTCATGACGTCACAATTATATGACATCGCTGCACTGCAAATCTAATGCCAGTTCTGTGCTCAGAGATGTACATTTTTCATTGAAAACTAATGAAGAATGATTTTGGATGATAAACAGAATCTCACCCTCGTGTCTACTGATATCAATCATATCAACACTCGTTGATAAAGGCAAACATATCCTCAAGACAAGACTCGGATATTTGTTACTTTATCAACTCGTGTTGATTTATAGGATATTAAACGAGCTTCCCTTTCATATCAAGGTTATGTCCCCCCGTGAAACAATTCTGGCTTGTCACGAGCTTTAGCGAGATATGAAAGGGGATCGAGTTTTGTATCCTTTTATTACCCACGTTCTAAAAAAGTGAAAATATAGTTAAAATAAAGCAATTTTTTGCTTTCCTAAATAGAACCATATAACGTGGATTAATACATCATATTGGTGATTGGAATGTCAACCGCTTCACTAAAGAAAGACGTACGCTGCGTGGACGCACTGTATTTCCTATACGGCGCCTAATCACAAGAAAATAAAGAAAGACAGAATCAAGTCGTAATCAAAGTTTAATTCTTTTTAGTTGAGGATTTGTTTTCAAAAGCAATAATGTAATTCATCAAAACACTTGCGAAGTGTAAATATTTTGAACTTGACTACGTGACCTAAATCTTGCCTGAACGTCAGTGTTCACAAAGAAGAAGATTATAGGGAGCATTTAATTAGGAGTGGCAAACTCAACAGCAAAGATGAATGTGAATAACAGGGAACTGTATGTCTCAAATAGTTGAGCTTAATGTTCTTCATAGGAGGACGAGTTACTGTAAATAATTCGGCGACGCTTTGCGCAGGATGCCAGTGACGCCTTTTCATCTCGGCTTGAAATTCCCACTTGTCGAGATTCGATGTTTATGTCGAAGACTCCACCGAAAATTAGGTCTGAAAACACAGCCTACAACCTTGAACGAAGACGATTTCAAGCCTACTGTGTTCAGATTCTGGGAAGTGCTTTTGACCCCAGCATAAGAAACCACGGGAGGCATGGCAGTGACAATATGTTTGTGCGGGAGGACGCGAATGGATGCGGCTGACAGTGGCAGTGATAGAGATACAAGATCGCCGCTCGTCTTTTGATGTTGTGTTACTGTGCAGTCCTGGCAACGTACACGCAGAGGGTATTCAATCTCTTGATAACATTCACAACTCGTCCAACCAATTGTCCGTCAATTTTGACGAAATCAATAACTTTTACGGGCGACGCCATATTTGTTTACACTCATGAGAGACCTACCAGACGTATTTTTTTACTTATTTTTATAGGTTGTTTTGTTTTCGTTTTTATTACAGAAACTTCAGTTATCATAGAATTGAAAATAATGCTAGTAACCACACTAAATGAAATAAATTTTATCTAATTCCATAGAAGTGTTTTCGTTTTACACGCGTGGCAAATATTTAAAAGTTTCGATATTGGCGTAAGACATCAACGCCCTCCGTTGATTTTTCACACTAATACAAATCTCGAAATGTAAAGATGTGCACTTCAAACATTCCATGTGGCCTCTAACTTCGATAATAGGCATAGTGATTGCTGCAGTACTCCAGATATATATAACACCGGTCTGTAAATGATCGAGTCTGGAACACAGGATTCAGTGATCAACCTCATGAGCATCGATCTGCACAAATGCGTTAGGATGACATGAATCAACCAGGTCAGCGAGCCTGCCACCCAATTCCCTTACTTGCCTCTTACTATAAGCATGGGTTGCTCAAGATCAATTCTAACCCTGATCGTAAATGATTGATTCCAACAAGGATATACAGTAGGCATGTAGGTATGGAAGGTCTAGGGAGTGACAGGTCAGCAGTTGAGAAAAATGACCTATGCCATGAGTGTCTTTTTTTTTACTAACCCTGATATTCACGGGTCGACACAACGTATTCAAGTCAAAACACTGATTACAGAACAGTCTCATTTAATGTTGTCTGGGTTCCGTCCTTAAGTGGAAATCTCAAAGAGTGCCCTGCCGCTAGGAAACTTTGTCGGTCTGGTACGGAACTGATATTATATCAGTCTCAGTGTGCGTTACAGAACTACATTGAATAAGCGCATAAGAAAACCCCACGCAACAGGTGTAAGCAGTGAGCCACATGCATTGTGAATCATTTTACGACCTCATCAAACAAGGGCTGTCTTTGATCTCTAAGTTAATGTGTACTGAATAAAAATATAAAAATATGATGTTATCAGAGTCCAAAGTGAGAAAGTTCACTCGTGAATCCCATTTTGTTATGAAACAAGAAATTGGAATTCAGTGTAACCAGAGTTATTTGTGACGTGTATTTTCACTTTCACACGAGAACATTCGGATCGGCTGAAAAGTACGTGATTGTCTGAATAGGTTAATGAGACTAGTTTTTCGTTATGAGGTTCAAAGCGACTGTACGCCTTACTAGCTCACAATCACACGTGCTGCGTTCATGTATATACATTCTTAATAATCATATACTAGTAACCAACACTACCACCACCACCATTAATACAGGAAATGCAGGTAGTTTATTCAGCTGTCTTTCTAAAGACGTTATAATGCATACCGCAGTGGTTATTTCCCCGCTTTTACAATCGGTATACAACCAGGGATTCCCTGTAATCGCCTACGTTTCCTCTCAAACGTAATTCCTAAAGAAATCATTCGTCAAAATCTATAGTATTTTCTCGGGAGAGTTGCGATAGCGGTCAGATATACGTACACTGGAACAAAGGTGACAAAATATATAGGACATCTGCGTCATTTATAATCGTGTTTAGTCATTGGAAGCATTGTAAACATGTTAGATATGTAACACAATATTATTGTACACAAATATGCACAAAGCTATGGTCGGTTCTGAATAAATCACTTTGGAATCGGGGTCCGGAGGCCCAGCGCTGGTTGTTATTGTATCGGGCCGGTGGTTTCAAATATGTGAAAGCCCCTATGGTCTTCAGTAAATTATCTGTCACTTATTTTTCAGCTTGAATGTTTTCCTCTGTTTTTCTTTCCTAACGTTTGGGTATCACCCATGATCCTTCATGCTACGATAACTTTTAACAGTTACACTACCTGGTATATCAGCGCTTTGGCGTAGGAATGTCAACACCAGTCTAACAAATAACGAATGCTCTGTGTGCCATAAGGCATCGACTGATTTTGTAGAAGCAGTGTGGAACTGTGTACACTTTGCTGTATTTTGTATTTATTGGTTTGACTTTGACCAAATGGGCCTGCAGATTTCATTCAGGGCCTGTAGATGTTAAGCTTGCAGGTAGCAACAGGCCGCGATAGCTACCTGCTAAAGAAAAGTATTGCAAACACTGTTTTAACTTAATGTCTTCACTAATTTCTCCTCAGTAAAGTCCTTTTTCGTTTCTTATCTCCCTATCACTGATACTGTAGATTGGCCGAATTTGGTTTAGAGATATTTGACACTTTCACACCTTAAATACATAAATTTTAGACATAATACGAAAAATCAGTTTTCTGCTTATTTCCGACGGTACTTTAACGCTATCGTATTCTCATAATGAGAGAGTGAGTTAAAATGCAACGCCTCATCGGTATTTCAGGCACACCGTGACTAAAACGTACATATGTGTAAGATCTTTTATACATGATGAATAGTATATGAATACGTCTACGTTATAAACATGAAGCAGAATCTTTGGGGATTTGTTGTTTGCTTATGACGGGAAGCTTAATAAACTGCAGAGGATGAAATATT
Source organism: Haliotis asinina (assembly GCF_037392515.1). Lineage (NCBI taxonomy): Eukaryota > Metazoa > Mollusca > Gastropoda > Lepetellida > Haliotidae > Haliotis > Haliotis asinina. The sequence continues at coordinate 38,839,983 of NC_090280.1, forward strand.
ATCATTTTGTGAAAGCAACCACATCTTCGTCAATCTCAGCATTCCCTGAACCATCAATAGACCTGACACCAGACTCATAGTTGGATCAACTCCATCGGGGCTGATGACCATGGAGACCCCAGAAAACCAGTGACCTGGGTTGCTTGTATCTCTTAGCCACGATTGAAACACCTGTGTTGTATCCCTAAGCCACGCCTGTGCTGTATCCCCTAGTCACGCCTGTGTTGTATCCCTTAACTCACCTGAATTGTATTCCTTATCAACGCCAGTGTTGCATTCATTAGACACGCGTGTGTTGTATCCCTTAGCCACACCTGTGTTGTATTCCTTAGCCACTCCTGTGTTGTATCCCTTAAACACATCTGTGCTGTATCCCTGCATGGTATTCCTTACCTACACCTGTGTTGCATTCCTTCACCATGCATGTGTTGCTTTCATTGGCCACGCCTATGTTGTATCCCTTAACCAGGCCTATGCTGTTTCCCTCAGTCAGGTCTATGTTGGATACCTTGGTCACGCCTGTGTTGTATCCCTTATTCATGCCTATTTTGTATCCGTAGTCTCGCCTGTGTTTTGTCCCCTAGCCACGCCTGTTTTGCATCCCTTAGCCAGGCACATATTGTCTCCCTCTACCACGCTTCTGCTGTCCCTCTTAGCCACTCCTGCATTGCATCTTTTTGCCACGTCTGGGTTTTATCCCTTAGCCACGCCTGTATTGCAATCGTTAATAAGGTCTTTCTTGTATCCCTTAGTCACGCCTCTGTTGCATAACTTAGTCACGTTTATGCTCTATATCCTAGTCATGTCTGCATTATATACCCTGGGCCCGCGTATGTTGCTCCCTTACGAGATGCCTGTGGTATCCCTTAGTCATGTCTGTGTTGTATACCCTGGCCCCGCATATGTTGCTCCCTTACGAGATGCCTGTTGTATCCCTTAGTATGTCTGTTGTATACCTTAGTCACGTCTGGGTTGTATACCTTAGTCACGTCTGTGTTGTATACCCTAGTCTCGCCTGTGTTGTATCCCTTAGTCACGTCTGTGTTGTATACCCTAGTCACGCCTGTGTTGTATACCCTAGTCACGACTGTGTTGTATTCCTTAGTCACGTCTGTGTTGTATACCCTAGTCACGTCTGTGTTGTATTCCCTAGTCACGTCTGTATTGTACACCTTAGTCACGTGTGGGTTGTATACCCTAGTCACGTCTGTGTTGTATACCCTAGTCACGCCTGTGGTGTATCCCTTAGTCACGTCTGTGTTGTATACCCTAGTCACGCCTGTGTTGTATACCCTAGTCTCGTCTGTGTTGTATCCCTTAGTCACGTCTGTGTTGTATACCCTAGTCACGCCTGTGTTGTATACCCTAGTCACGCCTGTGTTGTATTCCTTAGTCACGTCTGTGTTGTATTCCCTAGTCACGTCTGTCTTGATTACCCTAGTCACGTCTGTGTTGTATACCTTAGTCACGTCTGTGTTGTATACCCTAGTCACGCCTATGGTGTATCCCTTAGTCACGTCTGTGTTGTATACCCTAGTCACGTCTGCATTATATACCCTGGCCCCGCGTATGTTGCTTCCATAGGAGATGCCTGTTGTATCCCTTAGTCATGTCTGTGTTGTATCCCTTAGTCACGTCTGTGTTGTATACCTTAGTCGTGTTAGTGTTTGTATACCCTAGTCACGTCTGCATCATATACCCTGGCCCCAAGTATGTTGCTCCCTTCGGAGACGCCTGTTGTATCCCTTAGCCATGTCTGTGTTGTATCCCTTAGTCACGTCTGTGTTGTATCCCTTAGTCACGTCTGTGTTGTATACCTTAGTCGTGTTAGTGTTTGTATACCCTAGTCACGTCTGCATCATATACCCTGGCCCCGAGTATGTTGCTTCCATAGGAGATGCCTGTTGTATCCCTTAGCCATGTCTGTGTTGTATACCCTAGTCACGCCTGTGTTGTATTCCTTAGTCACGTCTGTGTTGTATTCCCTAGTCACGTATGTGCTGTATACCCTAGTCACGTCTGTGTTGTATACCTTAGTCACGTCTGTGTTGTATACCCTAGTCACGCCTATGGTGTATCCCTTAGTCACGTCTGTGTTGTATACCCTAGTCACGTCTGCATTATATACCCTGGCCCCGCGTATGTTGCTTCCATAGGAGATGCCTGTTGTATCCCTTAGTCATGTCTGTGTTGTATCCCTTAGTCACGTCTGTGTTGTATCCCTTAGTCACGTCTGTGTTGTATACCTTAAGTCACATCTGCGTTGTATACCCTAGTCACGTCCGTGTTGTATACCTTAGTCACGTTTGTGTTGTATATCTTAGTCACGTTTGTGTTGTATACCTTAGTCACGTTTGTGTTGTATACCTTAGTGACGTCTGTTGTATCCCTTAGTCACTTCTCTGTTGTATACCTTAGTCACGTCTCTGTTGTATACCCTAGTAACGTCTGTGTTGTATCCCTTAGTCACGTCTGTTTTGTATACCTTAGTCACGTCTGTGTTTCACTTGGTGTTCCACATCATAGAACCGAGTTCCCGTCTCTCTGACCTAAATGTTTGTGAACGCCAAACACCTACTTGGGGCTTGCTTAATCATTCAGTTGTCCTCCAAAGACCAACAAAGTAAGGTCTCACAAAACTCCCCTTGGCTCTGTTAATTTTGACAGCACAGGTAAGAACTCGTTAACGAAAGTTTTAGATCCGAAAGTTGTTTCAACACAGAAACAGGCACACTTAATAAGTGCCCTACTTAACTAACAATAACAGGAAGAGGGAAATCCCCCACATATTCCAAAGGTGAGAAACATTGGAAATCACAGGGAAATCACCTGGACTATATCTGAGGTGCACGTGTCAACATAATATATGTAACTGAGTACGTTCTCGGTAAAGGAATCGCGGGAACATCAACACTATACAGTAACAATTGAACCCGTCTTGGAAATAGCGTCCCCTTTTCCCGGTAATGAGGTAAGTAATTATTATGGTATCACCAACGCACGATATTTAAAACACCAGATGAATACCACAGTTGTCTGTTTATTTCAACAGTGTAATCGTTGTTGGTTTTCATATATAACGTGTCTGAGAACGGACACCACACAGTTGAGGTAACATTCGACGCGGGTGACACAGGTAGGTTTCCACTGTTACCATTCATTCATGAGATGATTTTAGCTTTCGGTGAGTATAGTCTCTGGAGATAACCCTAACCACACAAGATTATATGCTGGCGGATTTTCAAAAATAAAAAATGATCGGTGTAAGTCAAGAATGAAAGCAAAACACAATAATTAATAATAATAAATAAACACAAAACTTACCTATAACTGAGTCTATTGATCAATTGAGTTATTACAAATGCATACAATGGCAATATAAAATCTAGGGTTATAGTAACACAGACAATGCTCCTTGGTGAAACGTCATCTTCACGCAAATTATAACATTTGTACTGATGTCAAGCACATGTCCCTTGTGTGCATTATTCAATTTTCTCGCTTTGCTTTGGTTTAACCCGGCCTCATTTTCTAAAACGAAATAATTACTACATCGCTTTTCTCAGTTATTGTTGGCATACGGTAGTATTGTTAAACATACGGTACTTCATTAAATCATAGCAGTCCTAACATATGTGTCATCAATTAAACGGGGCTTTACAGTGTAATGGGGTCTTGCCCAGCGTATGTACAACACATATGTGAGGGCTGGTAAAACGTTCCAGGCCTACGTAACTTCTAGACTGGTGACACCAGCTAATCTCAGGGGTGTTGTTGGAGAGTGTTCTTCATCAGCATGTTTAGTTATTTTACTCAAATAGATCAACTAGTTAGAAAGCATCAGGTCCTTGAAGCATACTGAGGTATACATACGAGTACAACGTGAGAGAAGTTGAGGGCTGGAGTTCTGGTTTTCCGTGACATTGCTCCGTCTCACACCTCTCGACTGGCAAACAAGACACAGAAATGCCGTCTTTGCAAAGAGGAACATGATGCCAACAGTCGCCTTTGGAGGGGGCTCGATAACGGCGTGGGGACGTCTATCACATGATTGCATGATGGACTTTATGACGGGAAACGGGGAAACCTTAAGTAACGGCGATCGCTGCATCCTAGAACTGCTGAACCCAGTCGTGCCTCATTTTAACAATACTCTTGCTAGCAGACCTGCAGCTGTGTTTATGGACAACACTGCTCGGCCGCATTGTTCCCATGCCGTGACAGTGTTTATCCAGAACAACGCCATTACTGCATTTCAATGGTTTGAAATGAGCCCTGACCTCAGTCCAATAGAGCACATCTAGGACTATCAGGGGCGTCGTATGCAACTGCGTGATCCTCCTGTAGCAGGTTTGAGGCAGTTGGAATATACCTTGCATCAAGAGGGCCTCCAGTTGCAGCCAGTACGTCAATACACTGGAATATGATACAGGACAGGACCTTTTCTCTAAATACTGAAACTTTACCATTACTAATCGTATCTCAAATCAGACAGTGACATTTCGCAACTGGAAAAACCGTTCTTGTGAGAGTTTGAGGTCTTATGGACAATAATTCATCGTGCATCATTTTTGTACGGAAAGTGTCGATTGTGAGTAATCTCACGGAATTTTAGTTATTGTTTCCCTGTGTTATTCCCATAGGTATTTCTTACATCTCTGTCTTCTTTCACCCAGCCATTCCAGATCTTTTACTGGCATTATCAAAAGTATTGACGATCGTTAAAATTACCCGTAGTGCTTTTTGTTTATAGCAGACAGGAAAGATGCCATTGCTCCTTCCTGGTCGAAGTGAGTCATTCATATCTGTGAGGAGTTTCTGGGCAGACGTGATATTTTTTTGTGTGGAAACATATTTATGTATGTTTGTATATGTGTGTTTGTGTGTATGCGTCCCAGAAGGTTTGTTTTTCCTGACTATTCTCATATAAGGGTACTCCCAATGTCAGTTGAGGGCTTGAGAGGTATCAAACCTGAAGCGTCGAGAACATGGGGTTCGGGACGTGCTTCTCTGGATGCTGTAAGTGCCATATCGTGAAAGAGATCTGAAAGATTTAACTTTCATCGTTTTCATCTTCGTCCGAAATGAATATGTTAAAAATATGCCCATTGTCATTTTTCTGTTATGATCTCCCAAGAGGGAAAGTAAATATTCATGTATTGACTTTTGTTCCATAGAGAAATCTCTTCAGGTGTGAGAGATGGCAAGGAACCTGTTCCTATTAGGTGAGTATAGCTTGATGATAAACCTTCGAAAATCCTTCTACACGCGAAGATCCAGTTTTGATCTTCAGCAACCTATGCTTGTCCTAAGAGGCGATTAACGGGATTTGTTTAGTCTGGCTCGCTGGATGGTCTGACACATGTCATCATATCCCAACTGCGCAGATCGATGTTCATCACTGGATTATCTCGTCCACTCCCGATAACTTACAGCTCGCCACCATATATAAGGAGTATTGGGGAATGCGTCCTAAAATTAAATTCACTCATTCATTCCAAAAATAGACAACAGATTCTTGTTTCTAGCAGATGACTCGTGGTGTGGTATGGGTCCTGATCAAATCAGAGGTTCAGGTAAGCTGGGTATCTGCGGAAATTACGCAAGTATTTATTTGAAAACTCAATACCTGCCAAGTGTATTGCGTACGTGTACGCTAGAATTTTGCAAGTACTCAATAACAGTGATCTTACATGTGCAGACAAAAATAGATTAAGTAACTGAGGTATGTTGAGAGTTTCTATTTCATTACCGGAACTTGACGACTTGCAATCTTTATTATCATTTCTCATATAACATATCAAGCACCTGAACCGACATTTAAACTTATTATACTGTTACAGTTTTAGGAAAGTGACACGATATCCAATTGAATTTGCGTTAGTTGGGTTCATTGAATGTGGTCAGTCAAAGGAAACTTATGCAACTTATTTCGTATTTCTAAACGTGTTGTAATCTAAGAGGATTGATATGTGCTGTGATATTTTAACGACTTCGCTAAGAATCATCAAGGCCAGAAATAAAACAGCCTCATTGCCTGTGTCGCTAAAGAAGTGACAAAACTCCTACTAATATGCTAATACACGAAGACGAACAGATGTCCATGACTAGTTGTTGATTATGAACTCTTTATGATAATAAAATGGCTTATTTACATATTGTTGATGATATGCTTTTATGTTCCAGTTCTGTTCATATGTCAATCATCTGCTGATTTCAACTGTCTTTGGACCTGTTCAGAGTGTGTACGAGGGTGGTATGGCGACCGCTGTGACAAAAGGTGTATTGGATTTTGTGACAGCGGTGGTTGTCATAAGGACTCAGGACAATGCCTACAGTGCCAGGGCGGGTACTACACATCCACCTGTACATCATCATGTCCTCCACACTGCCGGAAGAACAGTGACGGGCGTGCTTACTGTAATCGAACGACAGCTCATTGTTTGGAACATTGTGATGATGGATGGTGGGGAGATAGATGTGACCGAGCCTGTAGTGAAGGATGTGTGGACAACTCGTGCTACCCGTGGAATGGGACCTGTAACAAGGGCTGCCGTCACGGATGGACTGGTGACGACTGTGCCACAAAATGCCCAAGCGGTTGCCGCCACAATGCATGTGAGCCATCTGGAAAAGGTAGATGTACCAGAGGATGTAACCACGGCTTCCATGGACATCACTGTGATCGACCGTGTAACAGCCGCTGTCGAGGCCAGGAATGTGCTTATGACCATGAAATAAAGTCTACAGTTTGTACTACGGGGTGCGTAGACGGGTGGATGTCCACTGACTGCCAGAGGAGGTGTTCTCCCAACTGTCAGTCCTGTTCACAGAAGTCTGGTTACTGTTCCCGATGTTCTGACGGCTACTGGGGTGTGGCCTGTGCCAATTATTGTAGTTCGACGTGTTCTGAGAGGACATGTAATAGGGATGGAAAGTGCTTTGCATGTCAGCCTGGTTACTATGGTAACACTTGTGACAGATATTGCGGAACTGACTGTGCCACGTGTGAAATGAAGAATACAGAAGGTATCTGTGATGATGTGTGCGCGGTGCTCTGCTTGAACAACTCAGGTGGCTCTCCGGGTTCTCCTTCTGCTGTAAATGCATGTGAGTTTGTACGCTCAACCATAGTAGACCTCATAACCATTTTTGGGGTTGTTTCTGCTCCATCTGAACAAACACACCTAAAATATATTTGAAAAAATATAAACCAGAATGGAACGATGTATTTTTGTGGCCATTTTTATTTGTTGGCGGCATAAATATGTTACAACATTGTCTGACCCTTGAATCTGCGATATTACAGAACTGATAGTCATTTCGTATGTAACTTTGTCCTTTATCGATATTCTATTCTATGACCCTTATTTTCCAGATGTGAAAAATGCATCGGACAGGTGCGGAGAAGGATTCCTGCTTCCTCTTGTCACAATTCTCTTCCTGAACATGTGTTTGGATTCATGGTGTACATGAAATGTGATAACGTTGAAGCTGTCCTGTTTAGGTTGTGGATAGTCATCAGTGTGTCATTTGTTTGCGTCTTGTTTTTCAACGAACAATGTATTTATGTAGGAACATGATTATCAGATACATAAAAGCGACGCATTTGATGTTGAAAGGAACGATCTAAGACCTTTAACCTGGTGAGACTTCGGGAGTTAGTAAACGGACTGAACACCACCCCAAATGGTGTCAATCACAGGAGTATTGGATTGTGGCGCTCATTGCTGACACACCACCACTAGGGATGAGCGATAATAACAGTCAAGCGGTGTATCGCAATTCGAGATTCACAATACGATATGATACGGTACACGTTTCGCTAAACGGTTCACCCGATACGATCGACAATTTCCGTGACCATGATCTGTAATTTTCGTGATGATGTAATTCCTTTATAGTATCATATATTAATAGTTTGGGGTGCCTCTTGGTCATGTAATTGCTTTTGTGTAACCAATAAACCATGTAAATAAAAAGATTAGATTGGTACCGACAGTCGTAAATAAAGAAACCCAAATGGCGGATGCCGACGATTCTTCTAGAATTTCAAGCTTTAGGGTGCAAGCTTCAGTTTGGAAACTGATCGCTTGTACAATCACATCCGGATCCTGACAGTAGTCAGTGGCAACAGTAAACAGTAATTTCATTATTAGTAACCATGTTTTACACAATATCGCAATATATCGTAATGTGACAGTACAGTTGCCAACCCTACCCACCACCAGCATCAACGTTGACTCATCAACGTTGATTCCCTCTCTCTCTCTCTTGGCTAGCAACTCATCAACGTTGATTCTCTCTCTCTCTTCTCTCTCTCTCACTCTCTGGACCAGCAGCGACTTTAAGAAGGTTAATTGGCCTGACCTGACTTGTTTACCACTTGCCCTGTTTTGTATGACATTATCATGATGATGAAACTATGATAGATTAAATCAATACGATACTTCATCTTAATGTTCACTGGACTATTTATTTAAACGTTATGTATGGCCAAGAAAGAAAACCCTACATTATTATCATTATCACTGCGAAATGAAATTGCTATATTTTGAGGATATCCAAGTATATTTGCAGTTGGAAACTGTTAGCGGAAATTATCTAGTGTCCTAAGGACATTATTGGATTGGCCGAAGTGAAAACTGACTTGTCCCTGGCGTCGAGCGATGGGATATTTGAACCCCGCTTAGCATGTAACATTCACTGTGAACGAGTTCAAGAAGAACAGGAAGTGATTTATGGAAGGTTTTATTACAATTAGTGCGTTTGTCTAGAGAAGTCACCCGTGATCTTATCACGTGACTAGGGGTTTTGCCAGGAGCGTCATTACCCACGAGTCACAGGTAAGATACAATAAACAGGGAAGTTAAGATGACCTACTTCTAGAACACGCCCGAGACAACTATACACATGAATGAGCAATTCGTCGAAAACGGCTTCGTATAATCGGAAATCTCCTAACACCTGCTCAGTGTCATTTCAATCAGAGAAAAATCTTCAATGCCGTCTTGATAACAGTACCACCAGAGAAAATTGGTAATACAAACATATACTTTCTGTAACGAGTTAAATGTTGATATAAAAAAACATAACGATATATAGGTTTGTAAACTTGAATGAAAAGTAAGACATTGACGTACAAATGCATTCAAATTACAGGTCTTTAGGTTGCTGGATTTAATGTTTTGAGAGAAACTGAGACACGCGTGGTCACACATGCTGTTGCGCATTTAACGTGTCTAAGTCCTAAATAAATATATCTTTATCATCTTCAAGAGAAGATATACCAGAAAATCCAGTAACAATCCACTGGCTGACATGATTAACATCAATGTAACTGAGATACGATGACACGCTTCAATCAGGTCCTGGGGCCTATAATACCCGATACATTGTCGTCAAGAAAGCATTGCTGAACAAAAGTTCCAACACGTATTATCACATGACTTTCCCTTCATTGAAAAATAAATTTGGTTGGATTGATTGTTGAATAAAGCTATTCTCATCTATGTTCCTGCGTCATAGCGGCGTATGATCAAGTACGGACCAAAAATCAAGTGGTCGACATCATGAACATAGAACTACGCATTTGACACGCATCAACCAAGTCGGCGAGCCTGACCACTTGATCCCGAACTGAAACAACTAATGTTGACTAAACTAAAGGGCAAAAGAAACGATACCAAGTCGAAATCACTGATATTACAAAACTACAAACCACTATTGCAATATGGACAGTGAATTTTAATAACAGGTGTATGGGCAGGGATTTCGACTAGGTGTCGTTTCTTTTGTCCGTTAGTTTATACTACATGCGTTGGTCAATGATCTTCTGCAAAGAAACTTAATGCCTATGTGGGTTTTTTTGGCCGTCAGTCCTTTTGCTGTATATGACTCCTGTGCTGCTAGTCATAAAGAGAAACCCTCCTTTGGTATAAGTCATCAAGTGCATCATATAGGCATTCTGCTATCATATAATTAGCCACTGTCCCACCACAACAACCACACGTTTATGGGTCTGGAGTGTGCGTGATGCCGAAACTCGTGCATGTGTGCACGTTCTCCCCTCAACCAGTACCCCCAGCACAGGCACCAGACATCCAAAATGAAAACTACAACAAACAAACTAACAACACAAAACCCAACGGTACGCAATCAAAAGTTTATTTACTAGAATTAGGATATTGGTACAAAAGACGTCGCATTCGCCATTTAGGAGATAAACATCATGTGTTGGCCAATTTCCGGGTGTTATTGAGTATTTGAAGCACGGGAATGCATATGGAACCGACGGCGTCAGCCGGAGGTTTCAAATGAAATATTCCCGTTCTTCAAATACTCAATAACTCCCGGAAATTGGCCAAAACATGATGTTTATCGACATTGTAAACAAAAAAGTAAACCAAAGTGGTTTTACTGTCTGCACTCGTTTACATCGAGTATGAGTACAACAGTAAAGTGTCATCACCTGGCCGTTTCAGCTGGTTCCCATGGTAGCATCTGGAGTTGCTCATTTGTGACGTCATTCTAACTTTACGTCACAATATGATTTGAATGACGTCACCACTGTTGATGACACAACAAAACAATTGTTTACGTGTAAATACGCAGTGAATAGTCTTGCAGTTTCCGGGAATCTATTCAGATTACAGAACACAGTGACTTTTGGTTTACAATACTTGTTGTCTGGCATGGCTAGTGCCGATCATTTAGATCGTTTTCATTTGGACAGACTGTGATCATGTGATACATCACTCATACTGCGTAAACAAAGAACGAAAGTAATGAATGAATGAATGAATGAATGGATGGATGAATGAATGAATGAATGAATCATTCAACAATACTCCAGCTATATTGCGGCGGTCTGGAAATAATCAAATCTGGAACAGACAATCCAGTGATCAACACCATGATCATGGACCTGCGCATTTGGAATACGATGACATATGTCAACTAGATCAGCAGGCCTGACCACCCAATCCCATCAATCGCTTCATAGGACAAGCACGGGCTGCTGAAGACCAGTTCTAACCTGGATCTTCACGTATCCTCTCCGGACGAATCACAGCATAACGTATGGCATTACGATCCCCTGTCGACATGTAGGCGTAATATTCAGTGTCCAACAGCATGCACTTAATGGCTGTGGTACGTGAGGCCAACACAGTCATTGATGACCAGGATGATCAAAAGTGATGGTAAAATGATATATAGCAAGCACATATTGATCCTTGATCACCCTTATTTCTAATATTTCTGCTGTGTTGAATAATTTCAGTTAATGACAAACAATATTCTGTCAAAACATTCGCATAGAGTTGGTTTATAGAGTCTGTTGTTCTATACCTAATCTGTGAAAGTCAACTTACTGGTTTGCTGCCCTTTGACGACAGACATTTGAATATGATCAGATTGTTAGGATATGTAGGAACATACACGATGACTTAACTCGGAATATATACTTTGGAATCTAAAGTTAAGTGCAGTAAAAATAATGCACACGAAAGGAAATTACGCTGGGATATCGGAGTGGAAATATGTAAATACATGAGACCTTTCCCTTTCCTTAAACAACTGCAACATCCAAATATTTCCGATTTTCATTCCGCAGGTAGTACCTGATCCTGGGGGTCTCATTCACTGGATATTCAATCTCAACATATACAATAAGTTGAATAAGAAAGAGTCAGTCACATGTACAGATAATAGGTACATCTCACTCTGGGATGTCGATTCCCAGTATGGGATACTGTGTGTCTGAAGTTCATTTCTAGTCACATCCCTGGCATATTGCTAAAATTGGCGTGCAAGCATTCCCTCTCGGGACCGACCCTGACAACATTAGTAATTACTAAAACTGACAAAGGCGCTAGACTGGGAAATTCATCGTGTTGTCTTTTCAAAACCTATCAAGCTAACTGACAAATAATTGTCGTGATATTGCTTAAATATATTACTATAAGTGCTATAAGCGTACTTATTATTTACAAACCAGTCACCCTTTAGATTTAAGAAAGAAGATATGAACACACAGGATACGCTTAGCTATAGAGAATTACAACCACGACTAATATTAGTGACGAGTAATGAATCATAACATTTAAAAACAACAACACATTCCCATTGTGTCATATGCTATGGCAGATATATTGACCAAAAAACTATGACAGTCTGAATGACTTCCTGGTCGGAGCTACAACATGCACGCAAATATTCTAATGATTGTGATGTACTATACATGTATATCGATGACGTCCGGGAAACCCCAGTGTGTATACATAGCTTTTGGACATGGACACGGAGAGGTAGACAGAGTACGCGATCTGATCTTTTTATGGCCGTAACAGGATATCACTGACCTTGTGTGTCTAGCTCTTACAGTGATGTATTTTTGTGCGTACGTGCGAGCGTGCATGTATTGGAAAACATGCCTCTTGGAACCTCAACTATAAACAAAAAATAAACATAATGTAAAACCTGATCACCATAATGTCAGTAAGCTACACCGGGTATTGTCTTTTAACAACATTATTGTTAAAATGGATAGACTTATCATCAAAATGACCTCACGTTATCAGAAATACGCGGGCCATTGTAACTTGATAATGCCCGCAAAGTGCCTGACGAAGAGCCATTTCCATTCCCGTTTTGAGGCAACGTCGTAAGTCGTATGTTCAATCACCTACCGCTCATTTGAACTTGGGTCACATTTGCCACATGTACCTGTGCCATTATGTACATGACAGTTGTACTATAAATTACAAGATGCTGCAATGAAACCATCGACTGGTGCTCTAGCAGTTGAACAGTGACGTCACCTGTTTTGTTCTCTGATGTTTCCATATTAATAAAACGTGTGCCAGTGACCTCCGTCCTTTGTTGTTAGCCGTAAATGCTTCAAAGCCGATGCTGTTGTTGTTATTATCAATTGATAGGAATTAAATCCATTTTTCCTATCAAATGGTAACGCTACCTTTCCTGGCATTAAGATTTGTCCGTCAGTTAACTGAAATACCTCGCGCATCTGCAGATCATAATGGCCTGGAAAATAGCGTTATCCTTAGAGCAATATGCCATACAAAATAACTCGACCGTAAGTCCAATCTGATGACCATATTATTACTGATATAACCGTAACAAACCCCTTTTTCATCATGTTTTTGTCTTGATTTGTTTTTTTTCTGGCATGCATAAATATGTAATTCATGTTTTGTTTACCTTATCATTGTCGGGTTTATTTTATTCTTCTGTTCCAAATATGAAAACGAAAACCAGCGTTGTACAGTTGTTTAGCTGCTTTAATATTCTACCTATTCTTGGAAACGATTGTTTCAGTGGGAGGTTTAAATACGAGTCACGCGTGTTGAAGAATGTGTCCATTTGCCTATTCCTGTACCCTACCGTTATAACCTTATATGCTACCAATACGGTTTAACCTCAGCTGCCGGTACAGAGTGCATAGCCAATACAATACAATAAATGGGTTTGGTTGTTTTGGTGCCAGTTATTCGTCAAGAAGACTGAAAAAGAACCCAGATTTTTTAGTTTCATATGTGTAATCTGCGAACGACTCCAGAGTTCAGAATACGGTGAAGTAAATTGCTGATGTCCGGTCAGAGCAACAAACAGATAAAGGTATACTGTACTGGATCAGTTTAGGACAATCTCATTTCTTGACTTTCATTATTTGTATTATGATACGATGTACTCTCCTGAAGTAGTTTTTCATTTATTGTGGACAGCAGCACTGTAGAGACAGTTGGGAAGAGCGTGAGTGCTGGTTGCTCTGGACAACAATCAGTCCCATTTATATTGTTCCGGGTTGGTTTTTGACATACGCGTTTCTCCAACTTCACTCTTTGTGTGACGAGGACGGCTTCCTGATACAATATACCTTCCAATTCCTTTCAGCCGCCCCCTTTGGTAAATGCCTGCAAAAACAATCAGTGCAATAACACAAACGAATACTGGTAGTCCTATAGCAAGTCCCAGGGTGAGGTCTGTTGGTGATGATTCAGTAACTGAAGTAGCGGTTTTCGGCGTTGTAGACACCTTAGATGGCGTTTGCGATGGCGATGACGATGGCGATGGCGATGGCGATGGCGATGGCGATGACGATGGCGATGGTGATGACGACGGCGCCGGTGATGACGATGGCGACGGTGATGGCGATGGTGAGCTTGTTTGCAAACTGTTGTTATATTTGCTGGTACTGGTTTCTTAAATAGAAAAGGTAAAATACGAATAGAACACGCGGAAAAGTAACATGTTCTCAATTAGACAACACAATCAGTTACACTGGGAAGTAATTTGTCGCATCTTGAATAAAGGTTATTTAGAATGCTAAAACATTGTATCGAAAGAAAACCCTACAAAACTATTGATTAATATATATATATATATATATATAGATGCGGATTGCTAGGAGTAAAGTATGACGAGGGTAGATGGCAATATATTTATGTAATGGCACGCAATTGTTCATTGTACAATTTCGGAGTAGAAGATCAGTACCACTTTCTATTTGGTTGTAATGTCTATTATGCTCGTAGAGAACATTATGGACATACTAATACCAAGCAGGTGAACTAAGTTAATATAAATACTTGCCAGTTCATTAACATATATATTATGGTGTAAAATCTCTCCATGTACTGTATCATTATAATCATGTGTTGTAAACTCAACCTTTGCTATTGTATACATGTTTAAATGTATGTAAAATTTGCAAATGTGTTGTTTACAGGCCCGTGGCCTACAGACAATAAAGGAGACTTCAGAATAGTTGTGTAGTATTTTCAAGACTTGATTATGCCATGCGATTCTGATTCGAATTACTATTATCAAAGTATTATTATAAAAGCCAAATTCCAAACACATTTACAAATTTTAAATTTATATTGAGTCTGACCAGCAAGTTCTTTTTCCACGATGGCTGTGACCTCATTCTAACTTGGAGAAACCCAGGAACGTGTTGCGGTATTATCGGTATTAAGCTCACTCACTCACTACCTCGAACAGACAGATCATCAATCAAAGTTGTGTTGGAGGCCATTAAGTACCTACCTGTCAACCCGGGGGTTGTAGTTGTAGCGGCTACAAACAGAACAAGAGAGATACATGTTTTTTAAGTTGAGAGAATAGTTGTGGAAGTTGATTGTATTGACGAGAAAGCAGACAAATAAGTGAAAAGCATTTTGAGCCGATATCAACATGAGCTGAGGCAATACAACACTACAGCAATCATCCTGGAAAGCAAACGTCAAATATCAAAAGAACGGAGGCCAATGTGCCATCATGTCGAATATATCATAAGTCTGGTGGCACTAAGAGGCATTTTTAAGCTGTGAAGACATTGCTGTTGTCTACTGACTTGAATGCTGTCTTATAAATAGAGAATCTCATCCAAGTGTTCTACTGATATCGAATATATCAACACGGGTTGCCGAGCATAGTTTTAACTTCATCAATGAGTGTTGATATAACTGATCTGTAGACATGCGGGTGAGATTCTACTTATCATCCAAAACCATAGTTTTCAATGAAAAATGTACATCTCTGAACACAGCACTGGCGTTAATTAGATTTGCAGTGCAACTATGTCTCAGCATTGTGACGTCATCAATTTCATGATGTAATAGCATTGTCAGGGTATTACGCAAAATCTACTTTCAAAGCAATATCTCCTAGGCGACATCGTCTGATGTCACACATACGATATCTCTTGTGGAATGCAGTTTTGGTTGATGAGATATTTGTATCAGACTCGTAATCGACACGTCCATTTTTGAATTCGTTACATATTCTGAAGTGTAATAATGCTGAATGTTGCTATCACAGTCAACCTTTTTTAACAAAGAGTGGATCTGAATTTTGAAATTGTTTTAGAATCATGTTCAATGTTTCTTTAAATGATGTTCCCTGAACAAACATTTTACAGTGTTAGTATTACAGTAGAGCACCGACCTGTCAGTTTGGAAACTCCACTGACTGAAAGTGTTCTATCGGTGTCGTCACACCTGAATGCGACACTGACGTCTCCAAAGCGGTCAGATGTGACGATGAAGGAGTGAGGCAGGAGAGTGTCTGTGATGTTGTTCGTTGTGTGGTTCTGTAACAAGACGTCTGTGACGTTGCCAGTTGTGAGATAAAACCCTGCTTGTTGAGAACAGTAGTACCCTCTGAGATCCACTGTCAGGGTGAGATTTGTACCAAGTTGCAGAGCGTTGGTGTCTGTATCGCTGCTGATGTTGCACTTCGGTGGACCTGGTTGCAATGAATGAATGAACACAAATGGAATGAAGAGGAAGGTTTTACATGAATAAATGAGTGAATAAATAAATGCATGAGGAATTCAAACAAAAAACATATATGTAATTCTCCAGAGAGCCACACTGGAGAAGATGAATGGAGAAAATAAATGACAAAAGTAATTATGCAAGAACTAAAAACACTGAACTCCACGGCAGGTCAGATCATAATTAGTAGCGTCACACGTAAACCTCACTCTGACGTCGCTAAGACGTGAAAGGGATATAATGATAGTCTTGTTAAAGATCGCTGAAGTGACATCACTGACATTGTGGTTCATCTTCAACGTCTCTACGACAGCACCAGTAATTAGGCTTAAACCAGCTTCTTCGGAACAATAGTACTCGTTGAGATGGACTGTAAGGAGCAGGGTTGAACAATAGTACTCGTTGAGATGGACTGTAAGGAGCAGGGAGGGCTGTGTCAAGTTCAAGTGTGTGAGTGTACCCATCACTGCAAAGGGTACATTCTGGTGATGGAAAATAATCGACAGTTCTTATAATTCAAACATAATCCTTTTGTTCCCGGAAATTAGTTTGCAGCATACTCTCTTCATTCGTAGCTGAAAAACATTCACCTGCATCTCACAAGGTGGTAACCCGCAACAGATTAACATATCATAAGGTCTACCTGTTGCAGCAATACTCATCCCCATATGGGAACACTGTGTCAAAGTCACTTCGTTTGTCCGTATACATGACGGTGTCCCTGTGCTGACTATTGCCAAGAGCGGCATGTCAGCCTGTGACTGGGTACAGAACCCACTCGAACAGAGAGATCATCCTGTGAAAATAATTCTTTGACTGAAGAAATCATCCACAGGGTAACATGAGGATTCTGAGGCTGAGAATCTGATGATTGATTAGCATTGTGAGGAAGCGTATCCAGAGGCTGGCACATGCGAAGGAAGGTTACTGATGCGGTCGCCCGCGGTTGTCTATACAATCAAAACAATCACTACTGCAGAAATGCATGGCCATTAAATTTGTGACGCAGCCAAGGTAACCATACTTCCTGGCATTAGTGATGTTCACATGAGTATGTATTTGATTAAGTGTAAATTGTACAATTTCAGATTTGTTGTTTTAATTTGCATAAATATGTAACAGTTACCTTTTTAATGTGCTGAATTTGGTTTCTGAAAATATATAACGCTACGTAGGGTTTTTTACTGATATCACTGGGAGACTGGGAGGTGCGTGATTACCACGTATGCGTGTATATAACGTATTAATACTCACTAGCCACCATCAGCTTACACACATCGTCACCGACAACATCGATAACAGTAGCGTCCCCGATTCTCCACGTCCCAGAATCGGTAATCTTCACATTCTCTATACTAAGCGTGGAGTGTGTAGAGTTCAAGACTGCACTGTATCCCGCCACATGGCTGCAGGTGGGGTTACAGGTGACGACATACCGGTTATCAGGTCGAATCCACACGAAGCCAGTGTAGTTGCTTCTATAACCGACTATTGTGTATACTTCACCAATCAGACCGACACCACCTAGACACGATACGTCTGTTGAAGGAATGCCTGGAACATGACATGTTGAACGGATTTGATGTAACTGATATATGACAAATGTTTAAGAAAATATTTCGTTCATATTGTATTCCAGTGCATCATAAGTAATGAAACTCCTCTGCCTATGTCATCATTTCGTTGATCAAGTAATTTCTCCATCCTGGCCTCATCCAACTTCCTTGAAGTATATAACTTTCTAATTATTTCAGGAAAGCTTTTCTTGCTGATAACATGACAGGAAAATATTTTGTTGCAACATTACTAAAAAGCATTAAAGGTAACTGGAAAATGAATCCTCCATTGTAGCACTGCGTAATGAAAATAGTTTAAAAACACACAGCTACCAAGGGAACATTGAAATAAAACAGAAAGATGTAATATTGGACCGAGCAAAAATTGATTTACATTTAAACATCATTCTGAAAATTGCAATGTATCCATTTCAAATTACAGTAATATTTTGATACATCAGTATGCATCATGAAAAATATCTGGTGAAGGATTGTTTAAGTTGATAAAAATGACAACTCACAAATGGTAACTGATGATTATTAAGTGCGGCGTGTTATCAGAACATAAAACGAATATTAACTTACTTACCATTGATAGAAGACACAACCAGGCCCAGTAAAAGGAGATTTTGACTGATCATTATTTTCAACTGAAAAGAGAAATTAAAATAATTAGTAACATGAGTATATTTCTCGATAACGACCTAGTTATAATATGTGAACTTGTGACAAACATAACGCATCCTATCAAATATCATGTTTCGATGTCCAGTATGTTCTTGAGGCCGTTATTTAATTGCTTCAACAATATTAACAAGCTTCACCGCAGAACACTTGAACGTACCATTGTGAACCAGATGCATAACACGTCGTGTTCAGGAGAGTCCACAATAGTAGATTCGATGTCTTTAGAGTGTGGGAAGAAGTTCCAGTTTGAGATGGCCAAGAAAATACAAAACGCTGTGGCAAGGCCTCTGATGACCGGCCTACCGGTAACTGATAACCTTTCAAGATCATCAGAGGATTATCAGGTGCATACCACGTTACGTCAAATTGAAATGTCTCCCTTGTGATGGTAGATTGGCCGCCTACAACTCATTAAGCATTAAAGATGGGGACTTCATTATCCAATGTGTACAAAAGAAGCACCCCATTTATCGATGTAGCTGCAGAATTATCCTTGTTTACCAGGAAGAATCCAAACACTTTTCAATGTATATTGCGGATGACGGCACTCAGATTGAAGTGGTTGCGTCACCTTATTAAATATCTAAATATTTAGTTTACATAAACATCGTTCAAAAGACACATTGATCCAAACATTATGCTCAAGAATATTTAATCATAATAATAATTAAAATCACGCATCTATCCCCTGCTCCAATTTCAACATCCGAAAACATCTGAGTAATAACGACACGTACGCAAGGGCATCCTCTTATGTATTTTCTCACCAGCATTAAACTCATGAAGATGACCAGTTATATCTGCCAGTCTCAGTATGGTGTAGAGTATGTTGCTTGCGAAAAGACATAATTTGCGATAACGTGACCAAATTATCACAAATCCACATGCTAACATGTCTGCCATATTGAATCTATTTTTGTACGAGAAAAAGATCAAACAAATAACATTTGTAAAATGTCACAAGTTGGATTTAGTCCCGTGCGGGATTCGAACCCACACCCTTAGAGTAAGGCACCTAATCCCCAGCACACACAGTCACACTCCGCTGATAAATTTAAATTGACACAGCTCCCAAAGTACTACAATCTTTTCCTGACCGGGAAAGTATAACATACTTTACATCTGACCACGTTCTGAATGACATTGTGTATTCATCGGAAAATGTTCTGCTGAGTAGGTAGCTAGAATTCTTCCAGTGTCGTATTATATCTGTCGCCCCATGAATAAACATAACACATGTTCTCCTCAGAAAAGTGAAGCGTGTGTTCTGATCTGTGTAAAGCATAAAATGTATTGTATCTGGAACATAAAAGAATGACATTCTTCCTCTAATGAAAACACGTTGTCGTGGAGTGCTTTCTTCCCCTATGATAGTCGTGAAGGTCCGGTTTAGAATAGGCCTTCAGCTACCCATGCTTGCCATAAAAGGTTACTCTCCACGTCGTAAGAGGCGACTAACGGCATCGGATGGTCAGGCTCGCTGATTTGGTTGCCACATGTCATCGGTTCTCATTTGCGCACATTGATGCTCATGCTGTTGGTAACTGAACTGTCTGGCACAGACTTGACTTTTTACAGACCGCCGTCATATAGCTGGAATATTGTTGAGTGCGACGTAAATATCAACTAACTCACTGACTCACTCTTCCACTATGATGTCATGTACATTCCCCACTGAGCTTTTCCTCGAGAACCGGACTGAATTTAGGACATAGTTTACTTGTTTGATCACTGACACAAATACGTATTTCGGTATCCATTCTAGTATTCTGATCGGAGGTACGCCGGCATTTCGTGCCTGGTCTCGCAAGCTTTTTAGTGTTCATGGTGCTGTCTAGATCCACGTTTCTAGTTAGTTGTCATTTTGTCGATTGTATCGTACTACCCATTGGAATGTCATTCTGCAGCCTGATATAGACACCTAATTCACGTCAAAGCAGACCAGTAATGTGTTTATCGCCGGACTAGCGAGCGTTAATCAATCAAATCGTGTCATCTTTAACGTCTCACGGTTTCACGTGGCAACGCCAACGAAGACATTAAAGACGTTCAGTTGTCCAATCCATTGAATTGTAACATGAGTAAGTGAGTGAGTCAGTCAGTTAGTCAGTGAGTGCCGCTTTTATCAATATTCCAAGAATATCACTGCTGGGGACTCCAGCAATTGGTGCGAGTCGAATCCGGGTCTTCGGTCACTGTTGCCGTGTCTAAAGCACCAGGTTATACAGCATATAATGTCATACAACACTCGATGGAATACAGCACATCTTGTCTTACATAACAGGATCTTGTGCAGCACACCATGTCATTAACTGTATTGTATTTCTCATTCTTGCTTTGACTCGTAAGATGTGTAGAGGCAATGTGGTGAGAGTGAAAGCAGCAGATATCCGTACCGAAATGTGTAGACATATATTCAAACCTGGAGGTGTGGATGGATTTGACACAGGCTCCAGTAGCATGTCAGCAATGCTCTGACGTAACGACCTGTAGGCGAGACCATACTGCGAATTGAGTATAGGACATGCCGTGATTGATTAACAACTGTGTCACCAGGACTTCGGGTTTAAGATTAGGATAGATAATTCAGAAACTATGGTAGCGTGAAGAGGGGAGGGATGAAGAATGGGGTTGAAAAATTGATAACATATGAGGTGTTAGGGGTGGGCGAATGACGATTGTGTATTCCAGTGAATTCGCAGCAGATTTTCAGTGTGACGAACCTTGAACCCTGGCTGCAGGCCGCTGTGGATTCTTGTCTTTTTGTTCGACAGTGTTCTCGTGTAGCATATCCTGTCTCATTACATGAATAGGTGTAGTAGGGCCATATAATGTGGCACGCTATTCCTCGAGAAAATCGCTGTCGCTGAGTCAGGTCAAGAATTGTGCAGCGTTGTCAGTCGGTGTAGGAGACGACACGGGTAGGAGACGACACGGGTAGGGAATGTAGAACCAGTAGTGGTAGGGGAGGGATAGTGTAAGCGTCAACATAGAGCAATAAGTAGGGGTCAGGATTGTGGTATATGTATTGATAGGGTTTGGGGTAGAGGTAGATGTAGGGTAGGAGTAGATGTAGGGGCAGGGGTTGTGATATGGGTAGGATAGTGTAGACGTAGGTGTAGGTGTTGAGGTCGATGCAGGGGTAGGATTTGGGAAGGGTTTGAGTTGGGGTAGGTGTCGGTGTTGAGGTAGATGCAGGGGTAGGGTAGGGTTTGGGTTGGGATAGGTGTATGTATTGAGGTAGATGCAGGGGTAGGGTAGGGGTTTGGGTTGAGGGAGGCGTATGTGTTGAGATAGAGGCAGGGTTAAGGTTTGGGAAGGGGTTTGGGTTGGTGTAGATGTTGACGCAGATGCAGTGGTAGGGTTTGGGTAGGAGTTGTGATATGGGTAGGATAAGGGTTTAGGTAGGGGTTTTGTTTGGGGTAGGGTAGATCTATGTGTTGAGGTAGATGCAGTGGTAGGGGTTGAGGTAGATTTAGGAGTAGGTGTCGAGATTGATGCAGGGGTAGGGTTTGGGTAGGGGTAGGGGTAAGTGTTAAGGTAGATGCAGGGGTAGGGTTGGGGTTGGAATATGGGTAGGGTTTGGGTACGGTTTGGGTTGGGGTAGGTGTAGGGGTAGTTTACGGTAGTGTGTGGTGTTCGGGTCGGGGTAGGTGTTGTGATAGGGCTGGGGCTTGTAAGGGTAATGGTGGAGGTAGGTGTAATGGTGCCAGAGCTTATAGCAATGTTTTACAGGTGGCATAACAATGTAACATAACGGTGACTGCAGAAATATGGAAGAGAGGATGGTTGGAGCCATATCAGACATGGTACCGGTGAACGATGATACTCGGTTAACCTGTCCCCACCCAGTTCATATTTGGTTTGATTCACTTGGTATATGCAAAGAGACAGACGTCGAAAGACATGGTCGGGCTGCCAAATATGGCCATACAGTTACTATACAGTCGATCAGATACAGGCAGATACGCAAGGAGATTATAACAAACAAAGGCAAACATACAGACACGCACGCACACTCACAGACGAGGTGATCAAACAGATACAGTCAGACTGCAGACTGTAGACGGTGACATGTAACCTTAACACAAGTCGTATAATTAGTTATCAAGATATAACTGATCACACTGACGTTTGTCTCAGTGTGTATATTCATTGTTGGGAAAATAGGTCTACTGAGAGGAAAAAGGTGCAGTTACTGATCAGGGGCTATTGAAGGGCAGATTGCCCACAACAGCTGCGAAGAGAAAGGGTCTAATATTTCTTTGACGAAAAGGTCTTATACCTCAACTGTACTCAGGTTCACCTTGATCGACGTCAAACTCACCAGTTTGAAAAAAAGTATTATTTTGAACAGTAGTATCTACTATTGCTACATGATTTGTGTTTCACCAGGTGCAGTATCCCTGGTTGTCACAATTGCTATTGCTACATGATTTGTGGCATCACTAGGTGCAGCACTATTGGTTGTCACAATTGCTATTGCTACGTGATTTGTGGCATCACTAGGTGCAGCACTATTGGTTGTCACAATTGC
Source organism: Haliotis asinina (assembly GCF_037392515.1). Classification (NCBI taxonomy): domain Eukaryota; kingdom Metazoa; phylum Mollusca; class Gastropoda; order Lepetellida; family Haliotidae; genus Haliotis; species Haliotis asinina. The sequence goes on from NC_090280.1 coordinate 38,863,067, forward strand.
TATTGCTACATGATTTGTGGCATCACTAGGTGGAGCACTATTGGTTGTCACAATTGCTGTTGCTACATGATTTGTGGCATCACTAGGTGCAGCACTATTGGTTGTCACAATTGCTGTTGCTACATGATTTGTGGCATCACTAGGTGCAGCACTATTGGTTGTCACAATTGCTATTGCCACATGATTTGTGGCATCACTAGGTGGAGCACTATTGGTTGTCACAATTGCTATTGCTACATGATTTGTGGCATCACTAGGTGGAGCACTATTGGTTGTCACAATTGCTGTTGCTACATGATTTGTGGCATCACTAGGTGCAGCACTATTGGTTGTCACAATTGCTATTGCTATATGATTTGTGGCATCACTAGGTGCAGCACTATTGGTTGTCACAATTGCTGTTGCTACATGATTTGTGGCATCACTAGGTGGAGCACTATTGGTTGTCACAATTGCTGTTGCTACATGATTTGTGGCATCACTAGGTGCAGCACTATTGGTTGTCACAATTGCTATTGCTACATGATTTGTGGCATCACTAGGTGGAGCACTATTGGTTGTCACAATTGCTGTTGCTACATGATTTGTGGCATCACTAGGTGCAGTACTATTGGTTGTCACAATTGCTGTTGCTACATGATTTGTAGCATCACTAGGTGCAGCACTATTGGTTGTCACAATTGCTATTGCTATATGATTTGTGGCATCACTAGGTGCAGCACTATTGGTTGTCACAATTGCTATTGCTACATGATTTGTGGCATCACTAGGTGGAGCACTATTGGTTGTCACAACTGCTATTGCTACATGATTTCTGGCATCACTAAGTGCAGCACTATTGGTTGTCACAATTGCTGTTGCTACATGATTTGTGGCATCACTAGATGCAGCACTATTGGTTGTCACAATTGCTGTTGCTATATGATTTGTGGCATCACTAGGTGCAGCACTATTGGTTGTCACAATTGCTATTGCTACATGATTTCTGGCATCACTAGGTGCAGCACTATTGGTTGTCACAATTGCTATTGCTACATGATTTGTGGCATCACTAGGTGGAGCACTATTGGTTGTCACAATTGCTGTTGCTACATGATTTGTGGCATCACTAGGTGCAGCACTATTGGTTGTCACAATTGCTATTGCTACATGATTTGTGGCATCACTAGGTGCAGCACTATTGGTTGTCACAATTGCTGTTGCTATATGATTTGTGGCTTCACTAGGTGCAGCACTATTGGTTGTCACAATTGCTGTTGCTACATGATTTGTGGCATCACTAGGTGCAGCACTATTGGTTGTCACAATTGCTATTGCTACATGATTTGTGGCATCACTAGGTGCAGCACTATTGGTTGTCACAATTGCTGTTGCTATATGATTTGTGGCATCACTAGGTGCAGCACTATTGGTTGTCACAATTGCTATTGCGACATGATTTGTAGCATCACTAGGTGCAGTACTATTGGTTGTCACAATTGCTATTGCTACATGATTTGTAGCATCACTAGGTGCAGCACTATTGGTTGTCACAATTGCTGTTGCTACATGATTTGTGGCATCACTAGGTGCAGCACTATTGGTTGTCACAATTGCTATTGCTACATGATTTGTGGCATCACTAGGTGCAGCACTATTGGTTGTCACAATTGCTATTGCTACATGATTTGTAGCATCACTAGGTGCAGCACTATTGGTTGTCACAATTGCTATTGCTACATGATTTGTAGCATCACTAGGTGCAGCACTATTGGTTGTCACAATTGCTGTTGCTACATGATTTGTGGCATCACTAGGTGCAGCACTATTGGTTGTCACAATTGCTATTGCTACATGATTTGTGGCATCACTAGGTGCAGCACTATTGGTTGTCACAATTGCTATTGCTACATGATTTGTAGCATCACTAGGTGCAGTACTATTGGTTGTCACAATTGCTGTTGCTATATGATTTGTGGCATCACTAGGTGCAGCACTATTGGTTGTCACAATTGCTATTGCTACATGATTTGTGGCATCACTAGGTGCAGCACTATTGGTTGTCACAATTGCTATTGCTACATGATTTGTAGCATCACTAGGTGCAGCACTATTGGTTGTCACAATTGCTATTGCTACATGATTTGTGACATCACTAGATGCAGTACCCCTTGGTTGTCACAATTGCTACTGCTACATGTTTTAAGGCATTACGTGGTGCAGTACCCTTGAGTGCTACAATCATTGCTTATTGATTGTCTAGTGAATCAGGAAACCCTTTCATAAGAGACATGAACTGCCATTACCATAAGGGTCGGCGTTCAAAAAGCGTCTCTTGATTTCCGCCTCTGTAATATAAAGTAACAAAGCTGCGTCCATTAATTGTCATCACAGGAATGTTGTTGTTTTCTTGATATGCAAGGATTTCCACTTTAAAACTAGTTGTGACTGACTAAAATCTAGCAAGATTGGCAGATTTATTCAGGAAATGAATGTATATGTATGCTATCTTTCAACTGTTGTTTGTGCTGTCTCATATACAGATTGTCAGATATTTTCTTAAGCAGCTATTGAACTCAGAACGACCAGGAAACGAGTTCTTCAGTGATATTACAGCTTGTCCGAAGCCACGAGAAATCTACTATTCCAACTAAATTATAGTAGTCACAATCATGGCATATGTTTCTTTGGACCATTGTCCATATGGCTTGCATAGCTTTTGACTATGGCAGCGGTACCAGTTTACATGTGTCATAAGCATACACAAAAAAACGGTTCTAGATTGCAACTTGCCCGCCATTACTTACTGTTGCTCCGGTGGCCGAGAGGTTGCTGACTTTGTAAGCTGGCGATTAAGTGACGTGATCTGAGAGTGTGCGTTCGGATCTCTGCATTTAGTATGAATTTGTAATTTGTTAAATCGGCTGAAATATTGCCGATGTGAGTACGTGTACATGTACGTGTACATATGCATCTACATCTGCACAGTTATATCCACACACGGACACGCTTTTATGTCCACATCTATAAATACATACCCATACCTATACGTAGATCCATACAGGTCCACATCTAAATATCTACACCTTTGCCCATGCACATGTCTACCTACACGCACCCATTTACACATATTGATATAGCGAGTGTACACACGCACATGCACATATAGTTATAGCAAAATATTAGCTCGTGTAGAGACACACACGCACTCACAAACGCACACATACGGTCAAAGACACAGGCATAGACAACCATCCATCAAACATATACATGCATGAATGAACACACACACACACACACACACACACACAAACACACACACATACATACATACATACATACATACATACATACATACATACATACATACATACATACATACATGCAGTGAACAGCGTATCTCACAAAGCACCTATGAATATCCTTACACAATATGGCCTTCGATATGATCTCCTTTCAGTACGACACGCAATTGGATATTTATGTGTCTGATCCTATGAAGATGAACATAATAATGAATAACAAAATGTCTCACCTGCTGTTTGAGGTAGCAGTTCAAGACGCAATTGTCCAGGTGAAGCTGGAAACACAGCCACGTAAATCCCTCCTTGTTCAACGGCTGTTCCCTGGCTGAGTGTGACATCAATACCTGCTACTGCATGTTTCAGTGGTCGTGGGCATGCGGGATATGCTCAACGTGCAGATCAAGATCGTTTATCCCCAATTCGAATTTGCACCTGGTTCATGGTTCTGACTAGTAATCAACACATCTGGAGTGGGTTTCGTCAAAATGGTGAATCCAATATCACGTCCATCTGTCTCCTTGTTTACGCTGACGCAACTCATAATAATATAAACGTGTCAAAGTTTAAAGACAACTTCAAGTTGGTTTGTTCGTTTGTTGTTTAGCGCCGCAATCAGCAATATTCCAGCTATATTGTTGTGATCTGTAAATAATCCAGCCTCGAGCAGACAATCAAATGTTCAACATGAGCATCGTCTCCGTACTGAGAATGTGATGACATGTGTCAACCAGGCCAGCGATTCTCACCACCCAATCCCCTTAGCCCAATGTTACGACAAGCACCAGGATCTTCATGGGGCTCCAAATTTGGTACTTCAGCTGGATCTGACCAGCCATTGACGGTGTGCGCAAACATAATGCTGAAAAATACTAAGCATCAAGTCAGAGTCCGGCGCACAGTTTATATACAAAGGGTTCGTACTGCAGGGGAACAGTGAGAAAACAGCTGCTCTTCACATGGTCCGTTGTTTATACAAACTGCGGGAAAGTGGAGGGGAGTGCTGATAGTGTGGTGGGATGTTATGTAATTGTAATATTTTTAACCAAACTAGTCACCTGTATTAGTCACCAGATTTGTTATGGTTAGATAAATAATTTGACTTTGATCATCGAACAGACATTGTGAGCAGTAGTGATATGAGATGTGTTCACAGCAGGGAATCAAGTTACTGTGTTCGATCATACCATTGAGTGAGTATGTTTCCACCCCTCTTTATAGCAGTATCCCAGCAATATCACGTCGTGGGACATGAGAAATGGTTTTCACACATTGTACCCGACTTTACAACGACAGTTTATTGTATATGGAGCTGACAGTCAGAGACAAAATATTTTTTTTTTAATATTGCATGGACGGTGGAACGTTTAACATCACGCTCACTAGAGCACGTTAGGTCATATAAGAAAACAGTGTCTTCACTCAACACGTGAGTGTCAGTTCACATTTCCTTATTAGTTGTCGCGAGCTCCGATATCGACAAAACCATGAAGAATAGTACACAAAAAATAACAATGTTGTTCCTATTGATATCCAGGAAAACTTGAATCCGCTCCTTTGTCATAATCCTCACACTTCAACAGTAGCAAACCCAGTGACATTTCCATTCATTTTGTGCATCTAACATCGTTTTAACCATACAAAACAAAACTACACAAAAGGTATTTTCAAACCAAATTGTTGCTTGTACATCATCAACATAGGCACTCTTTTTTTTCGTTTATTTGTTTTAAGACGATCAAAGGAATGAATACAAGTGATTGGAAAAAAAATCAAAACACTCGGAATTTACATGGACAATACTGCAACCACAACAACAAGGTATGGGTTAATATAATTATACATGACATTACATACACGTTAGGCATATTGAGGATAATTGTGTTAATGTAAATTCTGGGGAATTCCTAGGCACTTCAAACAGGCCTTCGTCAGTTTCCCGAGAGAAGCGACTCAGTGCCTACGTAACTTCTCAGGAATTCAACACAAGTACAATGACTGTCACCACCCCGTTTAGCTGTATAAACAGTTCAAAGCATGGTTGTAGATCGCCTTAGTCAGTGGAGCGCTCTATGCTGTCCTGCGGTGAATCATGAAAGGTAGAGCATATCTAATCTTTATCAGCACGCCACGAACCTTATGGAAGACTTCAAGGGCCATGCGTTTGTTTTTCTGTTTTGGGCGGTATTTGTTCAATGTGCATTTCAATATTTTAATTTTCAAGCTATATGATCCCGACAATTCACGGAAGATTTCTTGTTAGTATGTATGTTGAAGATAACATTGGTCCTAAAAAGGCCTTCGTAATTTTCGTTTCTTCTTTACATCGACACATTTTCTTGAAAGTTATACTACCAATCTTGAATTTCGAGTTTACACGTCTTAAAATTCCCGAAAAAGAAACAAAAAAAATAATGAATGGCCCTTAGAGGCTTCCGTGGGCCTTCTCTCCCGTGAAAGAGTGGTTTACTATGGCAAGCATGTCAAGACTCAATTTTGCAAGGAAGGTGGAACGTTTAACGTTAAACACACTAGAACATGTTAGGTCATGTAAGAGGACAGTGTGGTCATTAAACACGCTTGTGAATGTCATTTCACATTTCCTTATTAGTTGTTGCATGCTACACTATCTTCTTTGATGAATAAAAAATATATCATTGAACTTGAATCGAGTATATGCTATCTTGTTTTGACAAAAATAATATTCAGCTTAGAAAAGAAGTTTTTGAATTTGAGAAGAAATGAGTGAGTGTGTGAGTGAGAGGTTCTAGTGTTTTATCAATGTTTTAAAACCGTCTCGGCTTTGAATACTTGATTTCAAAGATGCAAATCACAGTGGACCCTGAGGAAAACGATCGGTTGATATTTTGGTCAATGAACCCAGAATATTCCACGCCTCAGGACTGTCAACGAACCCAGAATATATGCTACTCCTCAGGACTGTCAAGAAAATGTGCCACTAGTACCACAGGTCTCTGTTCCATAGCTTATAAAACCTTTGAGCTGCCCCGCCACTGAGCAATTGAAATGGGAGTGAGTGAGTGAGTGAGTTAATATTTAACGTCACGTCGGCAATATTGCAGCCATATCGTGACGAGAACATACGTGACATAAAAAAGAATATATATATATGCATATTATGAAGAACCTGTCGATGAAAGACAGTAAAACCACCAGACTATCGCAGTTAGGATTTAAAACTAGCGTGGAAACTTAAAAACTAATACATAACTATTTGGACAGTACAATATAAAAACAGGCCATAGATTGCCAACAAAAGAAGGTAGATCACCATACTAGGGACCATGGGGACTTACAGTACCTTTGCTACCGGCATGGTCCCTAGCTGGATTTACACCATCCCCTCAGCTGCTGGCGACTGTATGCAAGATTAGCCACAATTTAAAACGGCACTTATTCTACGATTAAAAAAGTGGAAGATTAAATCTGACTTCAACTGTTTGGGACTTACGTACCCTCTCAGGAGGACAATAATTTTACGGTTCTTCAACCCCCTTCGAGGATACAGCCACTAACAATAATAGTTGTTAATTCAACTTCCAATCATAAAATGTTCATCTATTTACAAGTCATGTAACAGGTCTAATTCTTTTTAAATGAGCACTAACATTACTAAAAAGATCCTTCATAGTTCTTGATTTAAAAAAGTTATCCCTTGTGATGGAATATTCCACAAGTCAAGCAAGACATGCTTGACTGTGATTCTTTCATCACAAGGGATACAAAACGGAGGATCTTCACCTTTAAGCAAATATTCATGTGTATATCATGTGTGACCAATACGACATCGTCGCATGATGACCTCTTCATATCTGGACTGTAATTTCATGTAATTTGTTCATACCTACTTGAGTGTCCCACTTCTTCTGCATCAGATCACGGATGTAAGACCTAGTGATAGCTGTATAATCAGTGTATGGAATAAGAAGTGGAGTCAACAGATTTGTTGAGTGCCAGGTCAGCCAGTGTGTTCCCAGAAATGTCCACGTGGCTGGGTAACCAAAAAAAGACGATGTCGTATTGGCCAGTAGCAAGATCATTATAAATTCAATTATTTCTATTAAAAGTGGATATTTACAAGAAATATTTTTAATAGCCTGAAGGCAAGAAAGCAAGTCGGAATAGATTATATAGTGTTTATGTTTAGGGTGTCTTTGAATATATATAAGAGCTGTTGATATTGCTTTAGCTTCGGCTGTAAAAAGGCACTGCGCCACCCTCCTTGGACCCATCTGTAAATAAGGGTTCATAATTGCTATAGTTATGTTTTAATTGATTATATTCTTGTTTGTTCTGTAATTCATTCGTTTCTGATTTTTTAAATGAAGTTAATGTTAGGTCGACCTGTGGCCTAACCATCTGCCAAGGAGGAGACGAAAGAAGACGGGAGGGAGCTATGTTTTCCAGCTCAATGCCGGCCGCAGAAAGAAAGGGTTTAATTCTATATCCTAGAGGAGGGATAAGCGAAGAGTTCCTGTTGTATAAATCCTCATAAAGGGGATTGAAAACACAGTTATAGGCAGGGTTAGATTCAATAGAGTAATGTACTGTAAAGCTAACTTTATACGGCGCTGCTCAGGAGATGGTTCATCAGCCGCAACGTAGAGACTGTCAATAGGTGAAGTTCTAAAGGACCCAAGACAAAGTCTTAGGGCTTGGTGGTGGACAGAATCAAGAAGTTTAAGGTTGCTTTTGCAGGCTCCGTCATATACGATGGAGCCATAATCAAGTTTTGAACGGACGAGTGACCGATATAGGTGTAAGAGGGTCGCTTGATCCCCTCCCCACTTTGAGTTGGAAACAACTTTCAGCAAGTCAAGAGCCTTCAGGCATTTAGTTTCAAGGAACATAATATGAGGCAGAAATGTTAAGTGGGACTCAAAGATTATGCCCAAGAACTTGGCCTCCTTAACAACTCCGATGGGAGTGCCATCTAAAGATAGTTCTGGGTCATTATGGGGCTTATATTTTCTACAAACATGTATACAATTAGTTTTGGATTTAGAAAACTTAGAGCCGTATTCAAGACAGCATTTATTTATTTTGTTTAAACACAGCTGCAATTGCCGTTCAATAGTATGCATATTTTTCCCACGACAAGAAATATTAAAATCATCCACAAACAAGGATCAATCAATTGAATCGTTTAAAACTTTTGATAAACTATTTATCTTTATACTAAAAATTGTGACAGACAAAATACTGCCTTGTGGAACACCCTGATCCTGACTTTAATGACAGGGTAGAACCCACGCGGACTTGAAATTGTCTGTTATTTAAGAATTTGGCTATGAATTCAGGCAAACGACCTCGTAAACCGAAATCATGTAAATCTCTAAAAAAATGCCATATTTCCAGTTTGTGTCATATGCGTTTTCAAGATCGAAAAAGATAGACACAACATGTTGTTAATCAGGGCGTTTTTTACAAATGATTCCAAACGCACTAAGTGATCGACAGTACTTCTGTTTTTACGGAAACCACACTGCATATCTGTTATCATGTTATTTGTTTCCAAGTACCAAACAAGTCGATTATTTATCATGCGTTCCATGGTCTTGCAAACACAGCTAGTTAGTGAAATAGGTCGATAATTGGACGGATTCGTATGATCACGTCCAGGTTTAGGTATTGGTACTACTATGGCGTCACGCCATGAGGGAGGAAAGTTACCCGATGTCCAAATATCATCAAAAATATTTAGAAGAGTTTCAAGGCAGGATTCTGGTAAGTGCTTCAGGAGTTGATAATGTATGATATCAGCTCCCGTACCAGTATCATGAGCTTGATCAAGAGCAGTATGGAGTTCATGAATAGAAAATAGCTCATTATAATCTTCCCCATTACCTGAATTAAAATTAATAGTTTTCTTTTCTTGTTGTTTTTGATTCTGCTGGAAATTAGCACGTAATTAGAAAAGGAAGAGTGATTAGCCAGAGTTTCACCCAGGGTTTGCAATATCTGATTCCTCGGTAAGTAACTGCTCTCCATGTTTAAGATGTTGGGTACTAGATTTAGTACCTTTACCTTTATTTGTCTGGACCATGTTCCATACCTTGGACATGGGTGTCCGAGAATTTATTTTAGATACCTAATTTTTCCAAGATTGGCGTTTATCCTGTTTAAAAGTACGCCGTGCTTTAGCATTTAAAATTTTGAATTTATTTAAATTATGCACCATAGGATGGCGACGGAAATAATGTTCTGCTTTTTTCCTTGCCTTCCTATCCTGTTTGCATTCATCATTGAACCATGGTTTTCTTATGTGTGGAACTGCAGAAGACTTTGGGATACACTCGTCAGCAATGCCATTGAGCACATCTGAAAAACATTTAACAGCATCAGGAACGGTAATAAAACGTTCTGAATAAAGTTTGCCAGTACAGAGAGATTCAGTTGGCCTTTTTAAAATTCCATCGTGATGATGGAAGTACATCAGATGGGGTCACAGGCTTTAGTATTGTAGGAAAATGGTCGCTCCCACAGAGGTCATCGAGAACCAACCATTCAAATTCATTTAAAAGATTAGAATCAGTAACTGATAAATCAAGAGCTGAATATGTTCCTGTGCCAGGATGTAAATATGTATGAGACCCGTCATTGTAAATACAGAGATCATTATTTGAAAGAAAAAGTAATTTACCTTTGGTGTTCGTAATAGCACCACCCCAGAGTGGGTTGTGGGCATTTAAATCGCCCATGATTATTCAGGGTTTAGGAAGTTCATTGTAAAGAGCTTGTAGATCAGTTAACTGGACAGTAGATGCAGGTGGAATATACAATGAACAAAGCGTAAATTCAACTTGCAATGTAAGTCGCACAGCTACGGCTTGGAGATTTGTTTTAAGCGCTATTGAACTGTGTATAACATTTTGCCGTACCAAGATTTACGATCCTCCACTTGCCCTATCACCCGGAGGTGAAAAATAAGCATTAATAAATAAGATAAGCATTGAAATGACGGAGGTCAACAGTATCTGAGTGTTTGAAATATGTTTCCTGTAGACAGATTGCTGACGGTGTAAAATCCTGGATTAACAGCTGCAATTCATTAAAATTAGTCCTTAGTCCTCTGCAATTCCACTGAATAATATTATTCTGATAACCTATCTTTTAGAGGGATTTATTGGGGGGCACTTTTTTGGTGGGCAACAAGCTGTGTGCCCTAGAACGGACGTTTTCAGACAAGTCCATGTCTTCGAGTGATCCATATTTGTTGAACAACTGAATTTTGTTTTCAGATCCTTTAGGGGTTCTGCCACTGAGCCTTTTCGAGGAATCTGGCTTTTTACCTTTGTTGGTAGTAATTTGTTGTGACTTCACTGTTGACTGAGAAGATGGTTCATCATCAGAGGATGCCTGTGTTTGGATTGGGGATGTACTTGGAAGTGGCTCTGCTGTTTGAGTAGATATGACAGGTGAAATAAGTTGAGGAGTATCTATTGTCATCCATGTTAGGTTGGTCTGACAACTTACAGATACTTTGGTGACTGTAGGGATGGTTGCTCACGTTCCGGCAATGGAAGCATAGCTTTGTGTTTGTTCTGAGCTTTGAAACAGTTTCTTTGAGTCTGCAAAGCTAACATTCTGTGTAAATTTTATTCGATTGATTGCCATGTGCTCTTTCCAAACAGGACAGTCTTTTGAGAAGGATGGGTGTTCCCCTTTGCAGTTAGGACATTTTGTTTTTACTTTACTGTCACAATCTTCTGTTGTGTGTGTTTTTTCACTGCAGTGAGCGCACACAACAGACAATGTGCGAGTATTTACACCGTGCCCAAACATTTGACACACCTAAGAGGGTTAGGAATGTATATCTCAACATTGAGGTTACAATAACCTGCCTTCAGAGATTTTGGTGCATTAGGTAGTGAAAAGGAAAACAGATAAGTATCAGTTTGGATGGTTGTGCCATTTTTACGGGTAGAGAAACGTTTTACATAAAGTACACCCTGATCCTTCATCTCGGAAACGATTTCTAGTTCCGACATGTCAGCCAGCAATCGCTCACGATCTCTAACAATTCCCTTGCTCGTATTGAGGGTCTTGTGAGCTGAGACGGTAACAGAAATGCCAACAAAGGTTTTGGTGTTCAAAAGATTAGTTGACTGTTGTCTCTTGGCACACGCAATCAACAGGGCACCTGAACGCAATCTCCTAATATTCTTCACATCGCCGGCAATGCCGTGGATACCCTTAGACACAGCAAAAGGGTTCAGTTTTATTGGTGTCAAATCCTTTACCTCCATGACAACAAATCGTGGCCAGTAATCAATTGGTTTGGACATTCTGAGATCGTTGTCACCAAGGTCAGTTTCGAGAGGACGTTTAGTTTTTTGTTTGGGGTTTCATAAGCCATGGTTTATAGTTTAGATTTCATCACCCGAGCTCCCCACCCACCACGGAGTATCACAAGGACAATACTAAAAGCAAGTGGGTCTCCAACTTGCAGCACAAAGGAGTCACAAATAACAAATCCACCAGACTGGCCCATGAGCCATCGCCTTCTGGCATAGGACTCTAGGCAAAGTGCAAAATATCATAGTTCAAAATTATCAACATCGTATATGAACAATTTTGCCAAGACCAAAAGGTTAACATTTACAAATCCATTTTGTGTAATGACAAATAGATATAGTCCATACACACAGGGCTTGGCGTGACCAGCCGATTGATAGAATCGGGCCGATTCTACCACCCGTCTAGGTGAAGGAAGGGCCGAAGTGGTGTGTTGAGCAACAGGAACACGGTTCAGGCTCCTACTTCCCTCAACCACCAGACTACCGTCCTCCACCGACACGGGACGCAACCCACGGCAAACAGGTTGCCCAATTCGGTCGCTCCTTGCAACCAGCAATGGGGTGCTATGGACCTAGTTGAGCCGGGATCACACGGGGGTTTGAACGGCTCTTGGCGTTACCCAGCACCCACCACGAGGAGGTGGCCGTTCACGGGTGCCAAACTGAAATAGGAATATATTAAAGATCACATATACTCTAGGGGGTACAAATGAATATATCATTTACTGACATCGTTATAAATGAAACCCGGTCATTATAACTATTTATTTCGACATTTAATTATCTTAAATCGACCTTTTTGACAACAGTGCGCAACGCTCTCCCGTGAACGAAATTTCAACCAATCAAAGGGCCGCGTCTAAATAACGTAAAAGGAGTTATACCTATGTAGGTTGTTGTGGTATTCCTGAACATTTCCAGAAGTAAGTTACCTTGTTTATGGGTTTGGCTAAACCTGCAATCGTGACAACTGTTTTGAGAAATACTGTCATTTAATATTGTAAACCAAACGTTACTGTGTTCTGCAATCTGATTGGTTGAAAAACATGATTAAATGGTATTCGATTCACTGCGTATTGACACGTAACAATTGTTTTTATGTGTCATCAACAGTGGTGACGTCATTCAAATCATGTTGTGACGTAAAGTTAGAATGACGTCACAAATGAGCAACTCCAGATGCTACCATGAGAACCAGCTGAAACGGCCAGCTGATGACACTTCACTGCTGTGTCCGTATTCGATGTAAACGAGTGCAGACACTAAAACCCCTTTGGTTTACTTTTGTGTTTACAATGTCGATAAACATCATGTGTTGGCCGTCGGTTCCAAATGCATTACCGTGCTTCAAATACTCAATAACACCCGGAAATTGGCCAACACATGATGTTTATCTCCTAATTGTCACCCGCTTTGCTTATTTTCCGAGATTGTGTTTTCATAGACGATTCTGTCAAAATCGCTTGTTGTGGTTATGGTTATGGTAATGGTTATAAATCATTCTGTTACAAAATGTGTCAAAATCTTTTCGTCTTGATTCAAAAACATACTCAACTACGAGTAAGGAGTAGTTTTGATCATTTAACTTGATGAAAAGAAACCATTATCCAATTGATTCTCCAACTGACTTTAGACCGTGATGCCACAATTTAAACAAGTGGCGGCGCCCTGTCGGGAACACCCGCCAGTCTATATGAATATAGAGAATGTATACTATAGAGGATTGTTTTCACCGAGTTACAAAATCTAAGCTTATAACACAACAGTCTCATTCTTAGAAGCGAAGTGGGTGTGAGTGTAATACATGTACTGCTTATAATATTAGTTATTGTCACTTGAACAGAAACCTCGATCGCTCTGAGGTAGAAATCCTCATGTTACAAGTTGTGTCATACAAAATCCCTTTTGGTATCAATCATTTACTAGAAAATAAATCTTAATAGCACCTTCTATTTTATAAGAGAGGTATGTGTCCAATACACACAGCTTCCACAACGCTCGATTGGCACTTACAAACAACATATTTAGCACGAACTGAGGGGTCCCGTGGGAATTTGTACATGGTGACACCAACACCCAACACCTGAAAGTATTCGACGGCAACCTAACGATTCGGTATGTCTTTGTTGGCCTTGAGAAATCAGCAAATTTACGAGCTTGTTACACATGTTATACACAACTAACTGAAAATCCTTCCTCACAGGATCTCTGGCGAGTTACGTAACCTGTCTGTGATTTCGTTGGCGGGTGAGAGTGAAGGAGTCGACTTTTTGGCAACTTTTAATCGTTCGATATTAATTAACCACGCGTCTTTTAAGAATAAAATTGGTGTTCAGCGTACAACTAACCACAAGTCTTTCATATGGAATGGTTAAAAGAGTACAAAAATGTCAGTTTATTCATTCTTTAATTACATCAGTGGATTGGTGTTGGACCATGTTATCAACATTGATGAAATGTACACGGGGGATATTGATCTTGCAGATCCGGGGTGGAATTGTTTTTCAATAACTCATTCTTGACTTCAGAGGCAACCAAAGGATCGAGTAATCAGGATCGCTGGCTCGATTGACATTGGTCATCGCCATGACATGTCAGTTGTGTAGATCAATGCTCATATTGTTGATCACTAGGTTGTCTGGACCTAGCACGAGCATTTACTGACCGCTGAGTGCGTGTGTATAGGAAACCTGCAGTACATGTTTAAATTTCGGTCTACACTTTCTCAGCAAAGAACATATTCTAGTACTTAGATTTAGTTCCATTCGTAACGAAAACTCTCGATTCTAAAGAAAGGGTAATAACGTATATGACATTTAGCAAAATTCTTACAGACATCGTGTATTCACTGAGAAATCATAACTGGGTGTTTTATGTATCATGATCTTTATAGAACTCACTAATGTAACACTATTTTGAATACTTGATTATAACTCTATCTGTTACGGGTAATTGTCTTTTCGGTGAATGAATTTTTCTCGTATTCTTTATATATTAATAAGTAAAGTGAGAAACTTACATTCTCAATGCAAGACAAAGCTGAATATTACTGTTATTATACATTTTAAGTGGGAAAACACACACTAAATTAATTGTTTGTATTGAGTCTGCTGCAAAACACAAACCTTTTGTTAAAGGTCATTTAGTATTGACAGTGGGCGTTCCATGGGCATTCCATTTCCTGTGAAAAGGGAAAGGTGGTGCAGTGTCATTTGCTGAATGTTCAGTTTATACCTAGTTTATTCATCAGTGACGATAATGGTCATGATGGTCTGACACTTATAGGTATTCTTCCACAAACCCCAGATCTGTAGTTACTCAGCACGTACAACACAGCACAGCGCCAGCCAGCACCCCATCCCTGCTGTTGGTATCGGTTTCATTGATTAATAAGACATGAAACTGTCTCAGAAATTTTATCAAATGACAAGTCGGGGACAGTTGTGACAATTGTTCATTTATGTATTTCTCAGAAGATTAGAAGGGATAACCATTCGCCAACTTTAACATTCTAGATACCAGGGAACAGAACTGTTGAATGCAAGCTGTTCAGGAAATGCGTCCTCACTTGCACTGGTTGTGTTTTACCTTGCCATTGGTCTCGATGTACAGATTAAATGAGATCAAAGATATGTCTGCATTTAGGAAATACGCACTACAGCAGCAATGTGCCATTGACAGTCCATTTGCTGAATTCAAGCCATACGGGATCTTGAATTGTTTCAGCAAATGTTTGCAGTTTGCTAGTTGTACATATGTAAGATATCTCCCAAAGGAGCTGATCTGCAGAACATCAAACACTGTACCATCTGGTAAAACCAAGATCACAAATAGTCGCCAACGTTGGATTTGTTGGAAGAAAACGAGTCTGGTAAGGGCATGGGTTGATCGCATCTTAGCTGAGAGTACATGTAAAGTATGTAAGGTATTGTTATCTGATATCGAGCTTTAATTAATGTTTGATGTACCACTTTTCCAGTGAATTTAGCATTCACACATTGCACTCATCTGGGGAATCGTACACACGGACCCTGGAACACACGAGGCCCTGACTTCACCTACACGGGTGGTAGAATCGGCTCAATTCTATACATTGGCTGGTCACGCACTGCCTTTTGCATGGACAATATTCTTCTGCAGTTATTGTGCTTTTCTGTACATTTTTGACAACGACTGTTTGTATTTGCAAGTAATATTATATATCTACGTTTACCTGGAGTCCTATGGAAGGAGGCGGTGGTCCATGGACCAATCTGGTGATGTCAACCTCTAAATACCATATGTTTCCAAGTCCAAATGGCGAACCCCTCAAACTGAATCCATTTTTAATTTCAAAGACCATCCAATCTATTGAGATCGGAGAGATCAAGAACGTATCATGTTTTCGGGATGGTCAGCTCCGTGTTAAATGCACAAGGAGGCAACTGTCAATTGTACAACAACATTATTTTGCAAATGTCAGTGTTGCTGTCAGAGCACATAAAACACTCAACTCTAGTAGAGGAATTGTGCGAGACACAGGACGTTGCTTAGCGAAAATGTCAGTGGACGAAATAGTGGAAGAACTTCAAGATCAAAATGTCACTTCAGTCAAGCGTTTTAATGTTAAGGAGCAAGATGATACTATTGCACCAAACCACACCTATCTGTTCACGTTTCCAATGAGTACTGTGCCCAAATCAATAAACAAGAATCAAGTTTCACATCAACTGAACTCTAAACCTATTCCGACTGTTCGCTATTCATTTGCTGTATCGAGAAAACCTCAGTCAGTGTCAGTTTCCTGCCAAACTGATTTGACTTGGATGGAATCAAAGCAATCACATTCTGTGCAAACTGCTTCCGTCAGCCACTATGACATCATTTTCTCAGACTATAAGCAAAATGCAACAATGAGCTGTAATTGTTAATCTAAATATTGAAACGTCAAAAGTGTAATCGAAAAAGTCATAACCTCAGTAATTGTACGTAACTAAATTTGTTCATAACATCAGCATTAGGTTAACAGGAAACATATCTGAAACAAAATGATCAGTTCGAATTACGTCAGTACTATTCTTCCTCTCGGCCGGGAGAGAGAGCCATTGGTGGATCTTCTATTTTGGTGAAACACGGTTGTCCACTTCTCCAGGCCGTTGCTGCTCGTCTAACTTTACATATAGCTATTACTCTTTTCCTTGTATATCTTTCCATCTTCCACTCTGTAACAATTCGATCTTCTTTACTTGACCAACTACCTAAACCCTGCATCATAATGTTTGATCTCAATGGCCGTAACCCATCGTGGGTAAGTACAGCTTCTAACAATTAAGGTAAAATTCTTGAAGATTTTCTCTCGACTAATAATTAATGCATATTCAACGACGGCCCTAACACATATTTTCATCCCGCAAGACAGTTTGCCAAGCGTATCTTAAAGGAGGAAAACTTTCCTTTGCTTCGATTCAGAGGGAGTTCACAAACTGCTATAACATAACAAAAGCCATATCTTATTCTAACTATGATTACAACGAATTTGTTAAATTTTGGTCTAGTTGCCATAAGCTGTGTGTTTGACCATTCTATTCAATCACCTTTATCAGTGTAACTTTGTTTATTGATATATGACATTGATTTAGTTGTTATAAGCTGTTTGTTTGAACTATTGTATTCCATGAACCCTTTTCAATGAAATTTGTTCATCGACGTGTGACATAGGTCCAGTTACCATAAGTGGTTTGTTTTAAACACGTTTATCAATTACCTTTTTCGATGAAAGTTTGTTTATTAATGTATGACATTGGTCCAGTTGCCATAAGTGGTTTGTTTGAAACGTTTCATATAATTATCCTTTTCGATGAAAGTTTGTTTATCGATGTCTAACATTACTGCAGGCACCCGTGGCGAGCCACCTCCTCGTGGTGGGTGCTGGGTAACGCGAACAACTCGTGTATGGACTGTGTATATGTCAATGCATATTTTTTGATTTTCGGACTTGGCCTTATTATTACAGTGACATTATTTGGATTTTGAAACATGATAATATGTTCTTGTATTTAAACTTTGCCTAGAGTCTTATGCCAGAAGGTGGTGGCTCATGGGCCAGTCTGGTGGATTAGTTATTTATAATTCTTCCACTAGAGTATATCATCTGAGTATCCTTGGTGCTGCAAGTCGGAGACCCACTTGTGTTTAGTATTGTCCTTGTGATACTCCGTGGTGGGTGGGGATCTCAGATGATGAAATCTAACTAACTAAACATGGCTTACGAAACCCCTCAAAAAAAGAGCAAATGTCAACTTGATACTGATCCCGTTGAAACTGACCACAGACTGCCCAACTCAATTCACTACTGGCCACGTTTTCTTGTTGTTGAGGCTATTGACAAGACCCCTTTAAAGTTGAATCCTTTTGCCGTAGCTAAAGGTATACAAGGCATCGCCGGTGATGTTAAACATTAGGCGATTACGTTCCGGTGTCCTTCTGGTTGAGTGTGCAAAAAGACAGCAAGCCACCAATCTTATGAGCACTAAATCTTTTGTCGGCATTCCAGTTACGATCTCGGCTCACTAAACACTTAACACGAGCAAAGGAATTGTCAGGGACCGTGAACGTTTGTTTGCTGACATGTCAGAACTTGACATCGCCTCAGAGATGAAGGATCAAAGTGTCCTTTTTGTCAAACGTTTTACAACCCGTAGAAATGATGCTACTGTCAACACAAACACATATTTGTTCTCTTTCTCTTCTCCAAATGTTCCCAAATCACTGAAAGCAGGATACTGTAACATCAACGTTGAAATGTACATTCCAAACCCTCTTCGATGCTTCAAATGCCAAAAGTTCGGCCATGGGTTAATAACTGCACATTGGCTGTTGTTTGTGCTCACTGTGGTGAAAAGACACATACGATAGAAGATTGTGACAATATCGTTAAGAAATGTACAAACTGCACTGGTGCCCATTCATCTTTTTCTAAAGAATGTTCTGTCTGGAAGTATCACATGGAGATCAACAAACTAAAATTCACACGAAACATTAATTTTGCAGATGTCAAAAAACAGGTCCAAAGTTCTGAACCTAAAGAAAGCTATGCTTCCATAACTAAAACACCGTCGGAAGCAAGTATAACAAAATCAACCGCAAGCTGTCAAACTGACCTGACGTGGATTACATTAGAAGCTCATCTAAGTTTTTTCACCTACAATATCTAGTCACACGCCTCACTTTCGCCTCAAATCCAATCAGTAGCATCCTCTGATCATGAGGCATCTTCTCAGTCAACTCCAAAATCTTCGGAAAACGTTAAAACTAAACCTTAAAGGCTAGATCCTTTGAAAAAACTAAGTGGCAAAACAAAATTCAGTTGTTTAATAAATATAGGTTTCTGAAAACGTCCAAAAGAGTGCGGGGTAGATGCCCAATAAATCCCCCCAAAAGATGGTTTATTCCAATAATATCGAACAGTGGAACTGCAGAGGATTGAGGACTAATTTACATGAATTACAGCTATTAGTCCAAGATTTTACACCTTCAGCCATAAGTCTCCAAGAGACATATTTAAAACAAACAGATACATTTGACCTTCGTCATTTTAATGCATATCATTGTTTTTCACCTCCGGGTGATAGGGCAACTGGTGGATCATCCATTCTGGTCAGACAAAACGTTATTCAAAACCCTGTTTCCCTTAATACTAATATGCAGGCTGTTGCAGTGAGAATTACTTTACATGTAGCGTTTACGCTATGCTCTCTTTATATTTCGCCGTCTTCAACGTTTGCCAAAACTGATCTTCAAGCTCTATATGCCCAAGTCCCGAAGCCCTGCATTATAATGGGAGATTTAAATGGGCACAACACACTTTGGGGTAGTGTTACCACAAACACTAAAGGTAAGTTGTTGGAGGACTTTTGTTCTGACAACGATTTATGTATTTATAATGATGTCTCCAATACATATTTACACCCTGGTACAGGGACCTATTCTGCTCTCGACTTATCACTCACAAATTCAGAACTACTTCATGAATTCGAATGGTCAGTCCACGATGACCTCTCTGGAAGTGACCATTTTCCCACTATATTAAAAGCTGTAATTCCGTCTGATGTTCCTCCATCATCAAGGCGGAATTTTAAAAAGGTTAACTGTTCTTTATATGAAACACTGTGTGCGGAAAAACGTAATCCTGAACGTTTTATTGACGTTCCTGATGCTATTCAATGTTTTTCTGATGAACTGAATTCCATAGCTGATGAGTGTATACCAAAGTCCTTTGCAGTTCCACACATAAGAAAACCATGGTTTAACGACAACAGCAAATAAGCTAGGAAGGAAAGGAAAAAAGGAGAACATTATTTCCGTCGCTATCCCATGGTACATAATTTCAATAAATATAACATTTTAAATGCTAAAGCACGGCATACTTTTCAACAGAACAAACGCCAATCTTGGCAAAATTATGTATCTAAAATAAATTCTCGGACACCAATGTCCAAGGTATGGAACATGTTCCAGAAAATTAAAGGTAAAGGTAATTATAAAAAATTAAAGGTACTAAATCCACTGTCCATCATCTTAAACATGGAGATCAATTACTTACTGATAAATAAGATATTGCGAATAAACTGGGCGAAACTCTCGCTAAACATTTCTTCCTCTTCAAATTATATACCTAAATGTCAACAATATCAAAGACAACAAGAAAAGAAAACTATTAATTTCAATTCTGATAATGGGGAAGATTATAATGAAACGTTTTCTATGCATGAACACCATACTGCTCTTGATCAAGCTCATGACACTGCTACAGGAGCTGATAACATCCATTATCAACTGCTGAAGCATTTACCAGAATCCTGTCTGGAAACTCTCTTAAATATTTTTGATGATGTTTGGACATCAGGTAACTTTCCTCCTTCATGGTGTGACGCCATAGTAGTACCAATACCTAAACCTGGACGTGATCATACGGATCCATCCAATTAACGTCCGATTTCATTAACTAGCTGTGTTTGCAAGACCAGGGAACGCATGATAAATAATCGACTTGTTTGGTACTTAGAAACAAATAATCTCATAACAGATATACAGTGTGGTTTCCGTAAAAAACAGAAGTACTGTCGACCACTTAGTGCGTCTAGAATCATTTGTGAAAAACGCACTAATTAATAAACAACACGCTGTGTCTATCTTTTTTTTCTTGAAAAAGCATATGACACAACATGGAAATATGGTATTTTAAGAGACTTATGTGACTTCGGCTTGCGAGGTCGTTTACCTCAATCTATAGCCAACTTTTTAAATGACAGACAGTTTCAAGTTCGAGTGGATTCTACCCTGTCTGATCATTACAATCAGGATCAGGGTGTTCCACAAGGCAGTATTTTGTCAGTCACACTTTTTAGCATCAAGATAAACAGTTTATCAAAAGTTTTAAACGATTCAATTGATGGATCGTTATTTGTGGATGATTTTGATATTTCTTGTCGTGGTAAAAATATGCATACCATTGAACGGCAGTTGCAGTTGTGTGTAAACAAGGTAAATAAATGGTGTCTTGAAAACGGCTTTAAATTTTCCAAAGCAAAAACTAACTGCATACATTTTTGTCGTAAATACAAAGCACATAAAGACCCTGAACTGTCTCTAGATGGCACGCCCATTAAAGTTATGAAGGAAGCCAAGTTCTTGGGTCTAATCTTTGATTCACACTTAACGTTTTTACCACATATTAAATTCCTTAAATGCCTGAAGGCACTTGACTTGTTGAAAGTGGTTTCAAATTCAAAATGGGGAGGTGATGAAGCTACCCTTCTCCATCTATATCGATCACTCGTTCGTTCTAAACTTGATTATGGCTCCATCGTATATGGTGGAGCCTGCAAAAGCAGTCTTAAACTTCTTGATCCTGTCCATCACCAAGGTCTAAGACTTTGTCTTGGGTCTTTCCGAACTTCACCTATTGACAGTCTTTACGTTGAGGCCGATGAACCATCTTTTGCACAACGCCGTATCAAATTATCTTTACAATATATCACAAAACTATACTCTAACGAATCTAACCTTGCATATAACTGTGTCTTCAATCCTCTTTATGAGGATTTATATAACAAAAAGTCTTCTCTTGTTCCACTTCTTGGGCTCAGAATAAAGAAGTTTATTGCTGCTGCTGGTATTGAGCAGGGCAATATAGCTCCCTTCCGTCTTCTTTCCTCTCCCCCTTGGCAGTTGGTTAGGCCACAGGTTGACCTCACATTAGCTACATTTTAAAAAATCAGAAACGAATGAATTACAGTATAAACAAGAATATAATCAATTGAAACATACTTATAACAATATCAAATCCTTATTTACAGATGGGTCCAAGGACGGGGGCGCTGTGGCTGGTGCCACTGTCATTGGATCCAGAACAATATCGTCTAGATTACCAGATAACAGTTCTATTTTTACAGCAGAGGCTAACGCCATATTAACAGCCCTTAAATATATTCAAAGACACCCGAAACGTAAACAGTATATAATATATTTCGACTCTCTTTCTTGCCTTCAGGCTATTAAAAATATGTCTTGTAAACATCCACTTTTAATTGAAATTATTGAACTGTATAAAACTCTTGCTATTGGCCAATATGACATCGTCTTTTGTTGGTTACCCAGTCACGTAGGTATTTCTGGGAATGTGATGGCCGATCTTGCTGCAAAAGCAGCACTCAACAAATCTGTGACACCACTTCTTCTTCCATACTCTGACTACAAAGCAAGCATTAGAACTTATATCCCTGATCTGATGCAGAAGAAGTGCACGTGGGACACCCAAATAGGTATAAATAAATTACATGACATAAAACCTTATATTGGTTACACCTACTTGGGCTGTCAGTCCAGATTTGAAGAGGTTATTTTAAGACGATGTCGATGTCGTATTGGCCATACTAGATATTCTCATGCATACCTATTGAAAGGTGAGGATCATCCGTTTTATATCCCTTGTGATGAGAGAGTCACGGTCAAACATATCCTGCTTTACTGTGTTGAATTCTCCATCACAAGGGATAAATATTTCAATGTCAAAACTGTCAAGGATCTTTTTAACACTGTTAATTCTCATTTAATCATTGTTTGTTTAAAGGAAATTGATTTATTGATTGAATTATGAATAGTATGTGCTGTAAATAGATGTATTTTCATAATTGGTAGTTTCGATTTGTGACTAGAATTGTTAGTGGCTGTACCCTCAAAAGGGGTTTAAGTATTGTAAAATTATTGTCCCCCTGAGAGGGCACGTAAGTCCAAAAATATTCGATGTAAATTTAAATCTACCAGGTTTTTATTCGTAGTATTCTTGTTCTTTTAATTTTGGCTAGCATTTTGTACACTCGCCAGCAGCTGAAGGGATGATGTAAATCCAGCTAGGGTCCATGCAGGTAGCAAAGGTACTGTAAGCCCCCATGGTCCCTAGTGTGGTGCTCTACCTTCTGTTGTTGGCGATCTATAGCCTGTTCTTATGTTGTATTGTCTAAATAGTGATATTGGTTTTAACTTTTCATGCTGGTTGTAATTAAACTTGTGATATTCTAGTTGTTTTACTGTCCTTTGTCGACAGGTGTTTTGTAACACACATATATTTCATTTCAGTGTTTGTCCCCGTCACGATATGGCTGAAATATTGCCGATGTGACTTTAAATATTAACTCACTCACTAACATTACTCCAACTGCCGTAAGCGGTTTGTTTTAACACTTATTTCATCACTCTTCTCGATGAAACTTTGTTATCGATATATGGCATTAGCCCAGCTGGCTTAAGCAGTTTGTTTGAACTTTTCTATTCAAATGCTCCTTTTCTGAAACTTCATTTCTCGATGTACAACATTGGTCCAGTTACATTGTCAGAAACAGCTTGTTTGAACCATTCTATTTAATTACCCTTTTGAATGAAATTTTGTTTTTCTTGACGTACATCATTGGTCCAGTTACCGTAAGCTTGTTGTTTGATTCGTTTTATTCAAGTACCCTCCTTTTATTATTGCATACCCGTGGAGGTAGAACAGACATCCAGCAACCCATGCTTGCCATAAGAGGAGACTAACGGGCTCTGTTGGTCAGACTCGATGACTTGGTTGACTCATGTCATCGGTTGCCATTTGCACAGATCGATGCTCATGCAGTTGATCACTGGATTGTCTGGTCCATACTCGATTATTTACAAACCATATAGTTGGCATATTGTTCAATAAAATCCCTCACTGACTCACTCACTTTACTGCTGTACGACATTATTTCAAGGTTTTCAATGGAACATTTGCTAAATGATATATTATAACACATATGATTTGCCGTACTCTCAAAAAGTGTTATAGACTTAGAATGACATAATACAAAATTACATTTAGCGACACACTAGGATAAATTTCGTTTCCAGAATGAATTCCCAAAACTCCTATATCAAGGGTATGGAATATAACCCAAAAATTAAACATTGCTCATATAACACAAATTCATCTTAAATTTTGCAGGTTCCCTATCCCGAATGTCCGCAGGACACATGGTGCCTTAAGGCCAGGATTGGTCAAACAAAGTGTGTCCCATATGGTGTGTTTATTATGAATTTCAAAGCACAAATTTAAACCACCAATGTAGGTTACATGCTAATGTTTAATGAAAGGCCTAACTTTCTGACTCAGTGCTTAAGTTGCCATTACACCCTTCCAAATAAAGACTTGGCTTCATGAGTGGAATATATTAATGATTTATGAACATCAAGCATTAAGCATTAACAACCATTGCAGAGTCGCAGTTTTGACTATGCAATAAGATTATGTTTACGAGTCAGTATCCACCAGTGATTAAACCAGATGCATAAGGCGAGTGTAGAGCACCAGTCCAGTCACATGCAAAGGTAAGTCTATTCTAAACCTAACATAGTTGTTTTATAAAATCAGCGAACCTGTGGTAATTCAGGAATTGCTTTAGAGGGAATTCTTATCACATTGTGTTAAATTTCAGAATGCTGTCATATGATTGAATATTACCTTGATCCATCAACTACTTGCTAAGGAGCATAACAATACTTATGATAGGCATGCATCAGACATTTCCTACTTTCACGTATCATGTGTTTTGGCGTATGTTTCAAGAGAAACTGGTTCTATGATTATCGTAAGTTTGAGACGAGTTTAACCTGATATGCGAGGTACGCTAACAATTTCAGACGTGAGTGGGTTTAGCTTTAATCCGGTTTCAGCAATACTTCCAGCAATATCACGACTAGGGCTTCACAGAAGTGAGTTCAATTTCACAAGTCACATCAGCGTTATTCACACCGTGTCGTGACAGTAACAAGTAAGATGATCTATATATGCGCCGAAAAGGGGCAGTGCAATAACTAGAATGTCAAAGAATTGCAAATAAATCGAGCAGGTTACCATAAAACGCTATCTCTACAGAATACTTGCCTACATCTCTGCCGAAATCTATGAGGTTCTGAACCTTGTAGAAATAATTAGACATTTTCGTGATTTTGTTTTAAATACGTCCAAATATTATGTTTCCAGGCCTGCAAGATAAACAGCAGAAGAAAGTCAGAATGATGAAACAAGAAGCCAAAGTTATTGAGTTATTCAACACGACACCTCAAGGTAACAGTTTGTATTTGCATATTGAAATAAGCACTAACTCTACAAGATACAAGGTACGGAGCGAGTGAGTGGCTGAATGAAATTGGATTCACTCCGCTTTTAAGAATATTCCAATAACATGGTCCGTAAAACAACTGAGGCTCGACCAATCAAGTGATCAATAGCATGAGTATCGATCTATGTAAGAGGGATGCGTTGAAATGTGTCAACCAAGTCGTGCCAGACCCTCCGATTATTAATCGAGTTACCCATGGCTTCGGATGTGAATGAGTTAGTTGGATTAAGGTCTCAAAAGACTCCAGCCAACGGGAGAAAGATATAGTAAAACAATATACAGATATGAAATGGGGGAATATTAATGAAATTCCATTTCGATCAAATGATTCTGTTAACTTAGGTTGGTTTCAATATAGAATTATTAATCAAATTCTTCCATTTGGAAAATATTTGCTTAAGATTGGATACTTAAAGTCTCCTGTCTGTACGATTTGTGATTTGTTCATAGCACATATTTGCCTTATTTTATTGAATTGTGATGCAGTGAACTAAGTCGGGATTGAAGTACAAAAGTGCATAAGCAGCAAGGGAGAAATCAATATACAGTTTACTAAAGAAACAAATCTTTTTGGGCTTTCTTTCTAATCGAAATGACCCTTTAAATGTAATATGTCTCGTGATAAACAACACAATTTTAAAGTAGGAAAACCTTCCTTTGCTTCGAGTTTAGTGAGATTAGTCTTACACCGTACTTAGGAATATAAAATAACTATATGGCGACGGTTTGTAGATACTCGGGTCTTGACTAGACAATGCGGTGATCAACAGCATGAGCATCTGTCAATGCAACTGTGATAAAATAACCTGTGTCAAGCACGTTACCTGACATGACCACACGATTCCGTTAGTCGCCTTTAACGACAAGCAGGGAATAACTGAAGCTGATTTCTAGCCCGTACATTCACCGGTATTTGAAGAAATATATATAATGGACCACATGACGCCAAGGAATCCTGTTTCTACAGTTGTTGTATTCCCGGTTGCAATAGCGTGCCTTACAACACGTTGTATGTGAGTCAGGATCAATGCACTATAACAACATGCTCCCTCAGTAATACTTCCTCCTCCTCTCATGCTATTTTGATTTGCCAAAGCTTAAATGCTTTCTTTCATTACAACGAAACAAACAACTAGTACTCCGTAATAACATACAGGCGCCTGCTTTCACAGTAACATCTCCTTCTCTAACGTTTGGTATATATATACTGCAAGTATGAAGTTCTACAACATGTTTTCCCGATATGGCTCCCCTAAGACAATTAGAGTATGTCCTGTAACAGAAACGTGCTCTTCTTGGTGGACACCTGTCTGCAAAGAACAAAGTGAAAGGTGAGAATATCTACTGGATATGTGTTGACAGATCCTGCAGTGGTCAGTGCTTAACAGTCAGAGGCTTTGTAAAGAGCATGTCGGAGCACAAACACAAAATCAGTGACGACAGAGCCGTGAGATGTGTCAGCACCCAGAAGGAGCCAGAGAGGAGACGACACCCATGCAACAAGTCTAACACAACGTAGTTGGACAGCAATATGAAGATATCGTACCACATCTGCCGTCATTTCACAACATGAGTAGCGCCATGTACCGCCACAGAAGAGTCAACATCACTCCATCTCCAAAGTTACGAACAGAGTTGGGCCTACCAGACCAGTTAAAGTCAACACAAGATGGAAGACGGTTCGTTTTGTTTTCTGACGGAGAAGAGAATAAGATTGTGGCATTTTCCTCAGATGCAGCCCTAGAATCCTTGCAGGCCGCTGACAAGCTCTTCATGGATGGAACCACCTCTGTTGAATCAAGTCTACATCATCTATGCTTTGACAGGTTCCACAATGTACCCTCTCGTACACACCGTCTTTTCAGACCGCCAGACTTAAACCAGACTGTTCGCGCTCATGAAGATGCATGTTCAGCAACCCCTCAACAGACCTCTGTCGCCAGCTACAATGCAGGCTGACCTTGAACTGGCTGTCATCTAGGCTGCTGAGACAGAATTTCCCCAAGCTGACGAGTGAGGCTGTCTTTTCCTGTTCTGCCAAGCCACTTGGCGAAAGACATAAGACTTGGACTTTCCGTCGCCTACAAGAAAGATCCAAAACTCGGAAATGGATCCGAACAGCTGCAGGTCTACCAATACTCCCTCTGCTCCAAGTCCCAGATGCCCGCTAGAAGCTACAAATCAGTGTCCTAACATAGCCCAAGCAGACGCTGTCAACGATTACATTGTGTCAACACAATGACGAGGTCAGATTCTCTCCCCAACTTTTGAACCACTATGAAACTACAGAACCCAGTACCATCAACAGTTTAGAGGGTTTCCATTCTCGCCTAAACAAGTCCACCTAACACAAGCATGCCAACAGCTGGCACAGATTAACATTGGCGCTGCACCTCCACCCAAATAGGTTGTTCACACAAAGAAAAAGAGAACCTTCTTACACGACTGAAGGAGCAACTTCGGCGACCTGAGAAGACCCCTATGCAAAACCTGGATACTGTGGGCCTACCTATGATGGCCCAGTGAAGAACTGATGAACACTGCCGAATGTAGTTACACTGAACACTGTTTGCTTTAATCCATTATGTATATGAAAGTATTGCTGAAAGTAAATTGTGTAAAGACTGTGAATAAATATGAACATGTGTAAATGTACATATGAATAAAAAGAGTGTTACACAAATACAAAATTCATACATCTGAACTGAAAAGTCTTTTAATTGATTTGGAATATACCAGAAGGCAAAGGTACTCAATAGTCACTGCTAAGGCAATCAACCGTGTCATGTGTTGTTTTAACCGGTCTGCATTTTGGCAGTTCTGCGTTTTGAAAACAAACCCAACTGAAGGGTTATCACTATATCACAGAATGGGCCGTTGGGACTAACAGTACTTTTGTAACATGCACGGATTCTAGTCGGGTTTCCATAATTCTTTCGGGTAGTTTATGACACAAATAAGCCGTACATTATAAGAACCTATATTCTAAGACTAAAATCACATACAATGAAATACACTTTGAATGCAATTGGCCTTTCACACTCTCATAGTGGGAAATAATTGTGTGCTAAGTATACCCGTTTGAACGTATAGTTTTCAACATTCTTTAGAAATTTTTACAAATTAAAATTCATCACATAAATCACAAGAATTTGAAACAAAATACATACATTGAAACTAATATCACGAAACAAAACCCTAATAGATGTAGATTTGAAATATCAATCACTTGTGATGGATGACGTAAAGTGTATAGTCGCAGCAGCATTATTGCAGCCACATTGTCACTTAAAATAGCTATATATCCATGGTTAATGTGGTAATTTTAAACACCTTGTCGTGGAAGGATAGGAAAACTGTTATAGCTCAGTAACGTGGAATAAAAATAGCATTGTCCATTAAAATTGCTAGTTACTCTATATGGAGAAGGAAAGGTTGTTCCATCCTGGAAGGTACCAGAATCTATCTATCTATGTATCTATATATCTACCCATCTATCTATCTATCTATCCATCCATCCATCCATCTATCTTCAAAACAAACATTGAGACAATATAAATTACAGCATTACCGATCGCATGACCCACCCAAACCAACCTCTTCCTCCATCCATACACGTGGAATTAGTAGTGTGCCTATGTTCTAAAGATATTCCGATTGAAATATCATATATTTCAGCTCTGAACGACAAATGGAACACGTCCAAGGTTCCCGTCGAGGCACATTCGATAACTTGGAGCCCCTTACGTTCTGAGGATTTCTACTTTCTGACCGGGCTCATTATTGGATACAAAATTAAACGTTTCACTCTCCAAGGCAATACACTGGTGATACAATCTGGACACACAAGTCTGGGTGGTTTTGGATTTACACCCCTAATGATTGACACAGGCCGTTGTCTAAACGATGATAGTATGTACTGCATACATATATTTGGAACAAGATTCGGGTTGCCAGGTATTGTGATGCATGTACAATCTTACCGGGTTATGAGTCTACGCCAGAAAGGCACGCAGACATCAAACAACGGTAATGTATAACTACGTTGCTGTCTATATCATATTGTAACCACGCTGACAAAACAACGGTAAATAACACACGGTGACACAGATGTCACGTTTGAAACAGAATTGATCCTTTGTAATATTCGATGTTCGTGGGGGAAAACGTTGATACATAACACGTTTTAAGGATAACACATCGATTATTCTTTTGTAATGGAACAACCTTTATAAGCATAGATATCGCAGGGTTCACAGTTTACATTGTAAATAAGACAACGCCCTCTCCAAATGTAATGTGGACAAGAAGCTCAAATGAATGCATTCCACAATCGATGCTATCTGAATATAGTTACAATGACATGCAGTTCAGGGTAGATAAAGTACGTATTTCTTGATTAATCTTAGACTGAAATTGCAATCAATTAACTTTGTGCTTTTCAACGAATGTAACAGACGTGCGGAAAACTGCTAGTTTGACTGGTGAGACATTTGCTCTTGATCATCGGGTTTCATCCCGAGACATCTCTATTTCCCAAGTGCACTTGATGTACGTTTTACCCTTTGAAACATTTATCCATCAACGTACATCTGCAATATACATTGTTTGTGGTTTTAGTTTTTTTATTTTCGTTTTTAGTCTGCTTCGCACATTCAGGCGTTGCACATTTGCCTGCATCTTGAAGTCTGGAATGGCTCTTTACTGCTCTCGAGGCGAAAGGTCTGCGATGAAAAAGTACTCCATTCAGGCTGGTGAGGGTGAATTCTCCTTGAATGAGGCGGGGTATGTCGAAGGACTGAAGGACATTCTGCACTTTAAATGGAATAATGATGGTACATTTGCTTTTGCGATGTCTGGTACAACCTTATACATAATCAGTGATATGGAGCAACTGCTTATTGATGTACAACATACGTGGAAAGGAGTGTTTCGTGCTGTGTGCACAAATACATCCATTATGGTTCATACGAAGAATGCGGGTGTTGCATCCATGCATGTTCTGAAATTCTGACATATTTTGTAAAACGATAGCAAGTGCAATATAGTGTAAGTCACATGTTGTGTGCACCAGTTGATCTAGATTGTGTCTGTCATTTTGGAACTAGGGTTTACGACTGTGGTAATGCTCCCATCCGTGAAGGTCCCGGGGTAGAACAGGCCTTCAGCAACCCATGCTTGCCATAAAAGGCGACTATGCATCTCGTAAAAGGCGACTAACAGGATCAGGTGATTAGGCTCGCTGATTTGGTTGACACATGTCATCGGTTCCCAATTGCGCCGGCCGATGCTCATGTTGTTGGTCACTGGATTGTCTGGTCCAGACTCGATTACTTACAGAATATTGCTGAGTGCGGCGTAAAACTAAACTCACTCAGTCACTGTAATGCTCCCGGTTGTGTATTCAGCAAACCATAATGGCCCAAAGACAAAACTGACGGGATCAGGCAACTGTCTTGTTGAAACATGCAGAGAAGATGTTTTGAGACATGCTGATTGGCCAGTGTTGTCACTATCTAATGATCGCGTATTTCTGATTGAAATACCATTTCCGTCACATAGTCATAATAATTATCATCATTGATGAATACAAACTGGGCATGAACTCATATTTCAGCAAATCACTCTTCACATTGGAGTTTATGGAACACTGATGCTATCTGGCCTATATTAGAAGTTTGTTTTTGCAGTAGGTTTAATGTTACTCACTCGTATAAGTTGAAATTGAAAATTAATGTCACCCATCAAATATGCTTTGTGTCCCAATGAGACATTTTATGACTTTGACAAGGAGCGTCGGAGATACCAGTAATGCCTCTATTACTGAGAAGTTAAATTATACATTTAAATATGAATGTGTATAGATAAGGTGTAATAGTAAAGAACACTAACCAGCCATTGTAACTGAGCATGCAGAACTGAAAGCGTTTTGAACTGAAATCTAGTATCCAAACTTGTCTTACACGAATAACTGTTTGAAAGACTGACATGTGAAACGTTCAATGACGTTTTCCCCGTATCGTGAGATACTTGATGTTCGTCTGAGGCTTATTTGGTACGAAACACACATCAGGACTATGTTTAGTCAACACTGAGTGTTTGTCCCTTGTGGTGGAACTACAGTCAAACAAAACACGTTTGCCCGTGATCGTTTCATCGCAAGAGATACAAAACAGAAGATAATCCTCACTGATAAATAAATATTCACGTGTGTCTCGAGTGTAAAATAGAAATTTGTCTTACTACGACCTACTCAGTTATGGACAGTGGTCATTAAAAGTGGCTCTTTACAAGGAAAACAGCAAAGCTCTTTAAATTCATAGTTTGAACGTTTATATAATTTAGAACTATCAGTATTGCCTGATATATCTGTATTTGTTAATCCTGATAATACGACAGCGGCTCATGCTAGGATGCATCTGCAAAAATTACTTTTCACAGTATCTAATGGACTATATTCTTGGTGATACATACCTCGATTTTTGTCCAATCAGTTTAGTTGTGTTAACGAAAGTTCACCTGTTGCTTAACCAGTTAAGACAAAGAAGAAGAACATTTGAATAGTATTTCGGTCAGGGCTTATTCTAACTGTTAAGGTTGGAACAAGGGATGGTGTTTATCATAAAGAGGGTGGACAACCCAGTAGTCACAAAGCTGAATTAGGTCTATTACACGGCATTCAGTTGTGTACTGTAAGGACAGTTCTTCACGTCATTATTTTAGAGATGGCTTATCATGTTGTACAAGCGTGAAGGCAAAGCCAAAATAGAAATTAATACCGAAGAACGTGGCCTTCACGACAACTCACATGGAAGTTTTATCAAAAAATATTTTAGTATCTGCGAGGAGAAAATTTTCTTCAAGAGAGGTTGCAATTTGTGTTCATCTCAGAATATGTAATTCAGTTCCGCAAAGACCATATTTAAAAATTTAATCATAGCTAACTTTGTATACTATTTGCGACATGAATTGTTAAATCACACATAAAGTACTATTTCAGTCATTTATCTAACTGTTTTAAACACATTTCCTCTCATAAAACGTTGGAAATTAACTAAGGGAGACGGATTTACAATTCAAAGTCATTTATATCATTTAGAATAATTATACTTAGGACATCTTTGCGTTCTCAAAATTTTGCGATTGAACAATCAATACCATAAATGCGACGCTAAATTCTGCGACTTGTAAGACTTTGATCAGTATACTCCCTCTGCTATTTTATTTGCCTTAATTTGCGTTAGAAACATACATATGAGAAAAGAAATCCCTCTCTTTCATCTCACCGTGCCATTCGCGGCACTGTGTTTGATTCAACGATACTATTATCCCTAGAACAACTGATTTCTGATGACATGTTTATTCATCAAACAACAATAAAATCATTACCTCGGAGTACATTAGCTCATTATTGGATTTGATGCATAAATGTGCTTGGTTAATTTCCTGTTATTTTAAAATTTGGAACGAAAGCATAAAATAAGCAGGTGTCGTGTTTTTCATATCACTTACCAGCAACATGTGGAAGTTTGTCAGCGTTACGTCCCTTGTTGCTCAGGGTTTACCTGACCCAAGAAATGCTAGCTGAAACACCAGGAAAGGCAGCGAGAATGACTGTTAACAAGGTTGTCATGGAAGCAGCAGCCTAAGCGTGGCATGAACAGAAAGAGAGAGAAAAAAACATTAATCTTCTGAAACCCGAGCTAAAATTGCCAAATATGCAGTCGAACATGGTAATGTCAGAGCAGCTAAACATTAAAACAATTTAGGATTTGTGAGTAATTGTTGACATGTATTGTGATATTTATGTAATGGCCACAGTTCCTATGTACATGAAAATTTTAACTATTAAAAAAATTAAAAACTGGGTACTTGTTTGGATTAGAACCTGAAAGAAGTTCAGAGTCAGCCAACAAATTGACATCTTCCCAAGTCTACCATGTAACGCACGTGCAGAGCATGGTGGTCGTCAGTATTTAAGCACATTGTGTGTCTCGTGAATCACACACTACTGTTACATGTAACGTGACGTTATGAGGTTGTTGCCCAACTCTGGGACATCCGGAAAACACTTTCAACTGCGGAAAAACCTCATGCAGTTATGCCGCGATTGACGTTAAACCAGAGACACCAGGCGTTAGGGATGCTTGCGGCCGGCTTGAGTAAGTACGAAGTAGCCAGACGTTTTCAGTGCCATAGGAACACCATCACCGCATTAGTCCAACGTCAAAGACAGCATAATGACGTCAGAGACCGCCCTCAATCCGGACGTCAACGTGTTACGACGCCTGCTGACGACCGACATATCCGCCTTCTTCATGTCGGGAACAGACGTCAAACAGCAACAGAAACCACACAGACATTGTTTAACCACCGTCGTATCATTGACCAGACCGTTAGAAACCGTCTTAGAAAATATGGGATACGCGCACGACGTCCAGCGATCCGACAAATTCTCTTTCAACGTCACCGTGCTGATGGCCTGTTGTGGTGTTGCCAAAACATTCGCCACGTTCTTCGATGGTGGAGACCTGTAATTTTTAGTGACAAAGGCCGATTCAGTCTGTCAAGATCCGATGGAAGCCAACTTGTGTACCGACGTAGGGGTGAACGCTACACTGACATCTGCGTGACAGAGAGGAACCGTTATGGGGGCGGGTAAGTAATGGTATGGGGATGTTTCACTACTGATGCTCGTTCGCAACTTGTCATTGTTCATGGGAATTTGAATGCAGTTGGGTATCGAGACCAGATTCTTCAGCCTGTTGTTCTCCCGTTTCTCCTACGTCAAGAGCCAAGGTTGTTGTTCCAACAGGATAACGCGCGTCCTCATGCCGCGCGAATTATTGTTAATTTCATGCAACAGAACAATATCAACCTACTGCCCTGGCCCTCTAACTCCCCAGATTTGGTCCCTACTGAGCATGTTTGGGATGAGATGGACCGTCGACTACGACGTCAGCCTCACCATCCAGCCAACGTCCATGAACTCTCACGGGACCTTCTGAGAGTATGGGATGAGATCCCACAAGCCTTCCTCGCTCATCTGGTTACATCACTGAGGCGCAGAATCACATCAGTCATAGATGCACGAGCTGGACATACCCGCTATTGATTGTGTGATCTGTGCAATCGACCCCCATGTCAGCTGACCTTCAATGTCATTTTCCATTATTAATGGAGGACCATCAAATTTTAATTTTCGTGTTGTCAGGTAAAATCACCACACGCTTTGATGAAATGCATTTTTCAATAAACGTATCGTAAAAAATAACATGACTTTATATCTATGCACAGGAACTTTGTTTGGCCAGTATATGATGTGATTGATGCAACTTGAGATTAAAGCTGTTTTAGAAAACATATATCCTGTTTGTTGTTTGAATCAGCAAAACTATTGATCGTCGACACGAGAAAGCAGCTGTAAATAAATGCGACGATTTATTAATGCGACACAATAAACATTGCATTTTTAAATTAATTTATCGCTCACAAAAATTTCCTGGTTTACATATGTTCCTGTAGTATACTGTATCTAAATCCAAATGCATATTAATAATTGTGTTTTGACAAATGATTATGAATTTACTAAATGAACGATACGATGTTTGTACAAAATCCACATTGCATAGTATGGATCTCTTGGTTTTGCAGCATAGCCTGTGAAAGGAACTGGTCGATAACTACGGGATTTGGTAATGTCTGTTATCAACCTGTGTTGCAGCATCCTGAGCCTGTTCAGCTGCCATATGTAGTTTATTAAATGGATTTGTATTTACTTGTAATATTTCAAATGCCCTATCTGAAGTTATTAGTCTTTGGGCACCCGTGAACGGCCACATCGCCGTGGTGAGTGCTGGGTAACAAACACTAAGAGCCGTTCACCCCCGTTGTGGACCCGGGGGGATATTTGGTCCACGAACCCGTTTGCCTTGGGTTGCGGCCCTGTGTCGGCGGAGAAAGGGATGCTGGTGGTGGAGGGCAATAAGGGACTGTGTTCCTGTTGTTCAATACACAGCTTTGGCCCTTTGTGTGTGTGTGGAGTTTCAATTTCGGTCTTGGCCCATATGTTCATTGAGATTTTCTGATTTTGAAATGCATTCTTGAAGTTCTGAACTTTGCCTGGAGTCTAATGCCCAGGAGGCAGTGGCTCATGAGCCAATCTGGTGGATTAATTATTTATAATTTATAATTCTGGAGTATATCATCCGGGTATCCTTGGTGCTGCAAGCTGGCGGCCCGCTTGCTTTGGCATTGTCCTTGTGATACTGCGTGGTGGGTGGGGAGTTCGGATGATGAACCGTATTAAACTAACCATGGCTTATGAAATCTCAACAAACAAACAAAACGTCCACTTGATATTGACGCTGTTTATACTGACCACAGACCGTCTGCATCGATTGAGTATTGGCCACGTTTCGTTGTCATTGAAACTCCTGACAAGACGACGTTAAAGCTGAACCCCTTTGCTGTATCCAAGGGTAGTCAGTGTATGCTGGGGATGTTAAAAACATTAGACGCTTACGTTCGGGTGCGCTGCTAGTTGAATGCGGAAAAAGACAACAATCAACCAACCTGATGAACATTAAATCTTTCGTGGGCATTCCGGTCACGGTCCCTGCTCACAAAACCTTTAACACGAGTAAAGATACCGTTAGAGATCGATTGTTTCATGATATGTCGGACCTTGATATAATATCAGAAATGAAGGAGCAAGATGTGCTCTATGTCAAACGTTTTTCAACTCGGAAAAACAATGAAACCATCAAAATCAATACCTATCTGTTTACTTTTTCATGTCTAAATGCGCCCAAATCAGTGAAGGCAGGCTATTGTAACATTCAAGTTGATACCTACATCCCCAAACCGCTCAGGTGTTTTAAATGCCAGAAATATGGACACGGTGTAACTACTTGCACATTGTCTGTTGTGTGTGCTCACTGTGGTGAGAAAACACACACAACAGAAGATTGTGACAGTGATTTTAAAAAATGCACGAACTGCTCAGGCGACCATTCCTTATTTTCATGTCACATGAAAATATTGCATTTTAAGAGATATACATGACTTCGGCTTCCGAGGTCGTTTGCCTGAATTCATAGCCAACTTTTTAAATAACAGACAATTTCAAGTCTGCGTGGGTTCTACCATGTCTGATCATTACACTCAGGATCAGGGTGTTCCACAAGGCAGTATGGTGTCTGTCACACCTTTTAGAATAAAGATAAACAGTTTATCAAAAGTTTTAAACGATTCAATTGATGGATCTTTATTTGTGGATGATTTCAATAGTTCTTGTCGTGGTTAATATATGCATACCATTGAATGGCAATTGCAGTTGTGTTTAAACATGAATATTAAATGGTATCTTAAAAACTGCTTTAGATTCTCTAAACCAAAAACCTCAGTCCGTTTGATTCCATTTGAGACCGATGAATTGCTCACTAACACAAAATCTAATAATTTCAACAAAACCACACGAATTTGACAGACCAACTCTGATGATGTGTCTCATAATTTTGGAAACCCGAATGAAAAAGTTGTTTAACAGACGACCATCATTTTCTTGTCACCTTTCGCTACTTTGTACGAGGGAGGGGGGAGCACTTACTGGTAGAACAGCCAGGTAATCAACAAACGTGTTTTGTAAAGATGGGGTCATCTCAAAAGCCATTATCAGGTTACAACTTGAGATGTTCAATGGGAGTCAGTGTTGCCACTTTCAGAAGATGCTGTTGTCCGAATCGGTGTCGCTGCCTACCCTGATGACGACTGGCTTGATGGTGACATGGTCCAGTCCACTTTGTCTTTTTATTTCATTCTCAACTTTCTCAAAACACTTTTGTTATGTTTCCAGCGTGATGGTGTCTATTGACTCTTGAACAATCGTCTGTACATCCCGAAGTTTGAATGTTGCATTTTGCCTGCCAACATCCGATTTCATGATGCCCCAAATGAATTCTATTGGGTTTATTGCAATGATACTTAGGGTGACAATTACAAAACTGAATGACCATGTTCTGTCAGGTACTCATCAACCTAAAAGACAGGTGTGATTTTATTGGACTTTATGATGTCATACAGAATAGGTTTGGTTGCTTTTTCTGGATACGATATTGCTTTGTTTTGCAACCATTCTGTTAGATGTTGGGACCTTTGTATTAGGTACTTGAACGCCATGATATGGAGTGTTATCCATGGCAATCAGACTTTTGGGGGGCAATGCTGGTATCAAATGATTGTGTATCCACTCTAAGAAAACCATTCCGTTCATTTCGGTATGATAGTCTCGGTTGTTTTCAGATTTTGCCTTGAAGACTAGGGAGAAGCCAGGTAGGAATCCCCGACTCGTGCACTCAGCATGAAAGCACAATCAGTCGCTCTCCCTTGCCAAGTGGTAATTTTCTGGCACAGGACTCTGAAGAGGAGCTAGCGAACCATTGTGTGCCTGTGGTATGGGAAGCATTTACCCATGTTTCGTCCAAATATACAGGCTCGTAACCCTCTGTACGTTTCTTTCGAATTGTGCGTAAGTACTGGTTTCTTAGTCGAACAGTATCAGGCCTCTCGCACAGTGCACGTGTATTTTCTGACCCTACTTTTTTGTAACGGAAACCAAATTTTTTAAGCAACTTCCATAACTGATATTTTGAAATGACCAAAGAATGGTTTGTCTCCATATGCTTTTTCAGAATACGCAGAGATACAAAGGTATTTTGTTTATACAGAGACTTAATGGCGTTTCTAACCAGCTGTTGTTGAAATGAATCGACTTTCTCACATTTGTGGGTTTTGAGACGGTCCCCTCAGTTGTGTCCGTGCAGGTTGAATCGGTACAGTTTTTGAAGATAGTTTTTAACTTCCCTTCCGTCATCTCAACAGCACGTGCAGTTCGTAAACGATACTTAGCCAAAGCATATTGAGGCCCACCCTTCACCTTCGTTTTAAAAAAAGTGAAATACCTTGCAAATAACTGATTTAGCGTCGTGTGATAATCTCATTGTTTCAGGTACTGCAATCACGAATGTCTGGTTTCCCGAGCAAATCACACGTGTCAATTTCACACGTGCACCTTGCCCACCTGGCAGTTCTACCAGCAAGACGCCCCCCTCGTACAAAGTAGCTAAAGGTGACAAGAAAATGATGATCGTTTGTTAAACAACTTTCCCAAATTATGAGACACATCGTCAGAGTGCGTCTGTCGATTTCATGTGGCTGTGCAAAATTCGGTATGGTTGCAATTATTAGATTTTGTGTTAGTGAGCAATTCATCGGTCTCAAATGGAATCAAACGGACTGTAACTGCATACATTTTGTCGTAAATACAAACCGCATAAAGACTCTATCTCTACATGGCACGCCAGTTAAACTTTTGAAGGAAGCTAAGTTCTTGGGTCTAATCTTTGAGTCACACTTAACGTTTTTAACCACATATTAAATCCCTTAAAACTAAATGCCAGAAAGCACTTGACTTGTTGAAAGTGGTTTCAAATTCTAAATGGGGAGGTGATCAAGCTACCTTTCACCATCTATATCAATCACTCGTGCGTTCTAAACTTGATAATGGCTCCATGGTCTATGGTGGAGCCTGCAAGAGCAACTTAAAACTATTAGATTCTGTCCATCATCAAGATAGACTTTGTCTTGTCTCCTTTCGAAATTCACCTGTTGATAGCCTGAATGTCGAGGCAGATGAGCCATCTCTTGAGCAGCGACGTATAAAATTAGCTTTACAGTATGTAACAAAACCATATTCCAATGAGTCCAACCCTGCATATAACTGTGTTTTCAATCCTCCGTATGAGGATTTATGCAATGAGAAATCTTCTCTTGTTCTGCCTCTTGGTTTAAGAATAAAACCACTTATTTCTGCAGCATTGAGTTAGATAACATGACCCCTTCCCGTCTTCTTTCTTCTCCTCATTAGCAACTGGTTAGACCCAAAGTGGACCTAACATTGACCGCATTTTAAAAACATCAAAAACCAATGAATTGCAATATAAACAAGAATATGCTCAATTGAAACATAAATATTGCAATTATAAATCCTTATTTGCAGATAGGTCCAGGGATGGTGGCGCAGTACCTTGTGCCACTGTCATTGGATCCAGAACAATATCTTCTAGACAGCCGGATAATAGTTCTATTTTCATAGCTGAAGCTAACGCCATATTAAGGTCTCTTAAATATATTCAAAGACATCCTAAACATAAACAGTACGTAATCTATTCAGACTCTCTTTCTTCTCTTTAGGCAATTAAACATCTTTCTTGCAAGCATCCACAATTGAAATTACTGAACTGTACAATGATCTTGCTACTGGGCAGTGCGACATCGTCGTGATGATCCTCCGTTTTGTATCCCTTGTGATGAGAGAGTCATGGTCAAGCATGTTTTACTTGACTGTGTTGAATTCTCAATTCAATTCAATTCAATGTTCATTCCGACAGACCACTTTTGGTGGTATAGGAGCAGTACAAATACAGTCATCATATAAATGATAAATTGTTATGATCACTTGGCAACAATGAGTATGTTAGTGCGTTATCCGTTTATGGTGTTATTGATAGTTCTTATAAATGTTGAAATATTCTTAACAAGTGAATAATCATCTAAGGTAAACAGTAGTTTCATTTTTGCAAGGTTCGGCCATTGGCCGTAGTAAGTAGGGATATAGTGGGATCTTATGCTGTAAAAAAACGGACATTTAAACAGGTAGTGAAATTCGTCGGCTATCGCCGGTGAATTACAAAGATAACAATTTCTGCTTATTCGTGTTGTATCTTTCCAGCGGCCAGTCTCTATGGGTAATTGATGGTTTGATGTCCGAAATGACATGATGGGCCGAGAAACGTATACAGGTAGTAAAAGATACTTTTCAAACGACGGCAGATCTTTGAACAATTTATAATAATTACCCTTTGGACTTATATATATATCTTCTCTCCATGTTTGTATAAAATTATCTTTAAGTGTTGTTTCGACCATTGAGGTTAGCCACTGTTTACAAACACTCCAGGGGTTATCAAATACATAAGATAGGCCACAGCTGTTTCAAATATTTTTTATGTGAAAAATCCATGCATTATCATTACGGAGATTAAGATAGCTGTCTAATTTGAAGAGTTGAAATACACGTGATGACAACCTGTACGGGGAAGATGTGGTTTGTAGATTATGCCATCCTTTTAGCGATTGTAATCCTCACAGGGAAACGACCCAGCTCGCCATAAACCATAAAGTTAGGGGTTGATAATCGTAATCCAGCGGCAAGCTTAAGAAATTTAAGATGAAACTTAACTTATCCAAAACAAGGGATAAGTACAGTTAAAACAATTAAGGATCTTTTTACAGGCATTATTTCTCATTTAATTATGGGTTTTTGTAAGTGAAATTGATTTGTTAGTTGAATTTTTAATATGTTCTGTAAAAATATGTATCATATTTATTGGTAGTTTGGATTAGTACCTTGAAATGTTGGTGGCTGTACCCTCAAAGGGGGTTGAGATGTATTGTAAAATTACTGTCCTCCTGAGAGGGTACGAAATTCTAAAAACTTGCACAGTAAATTTAAACTTTCCACTGTTCTTAGTCGTAGCATATGTGTATTTTTAATTTTTGGCTAGATGTGTCTCAACTGCTAACAGCTGATGGGATGACATAAATCCAACTAGGGTCCATGCAGGTTGCAGATGTACTGTAAGCCCCTATGGTCCCTAGTGTGGTAATCTATCTTCAGTTGTTGGCAATCTATAGCCTATTTTATATTGTATTGTCCGAATAGTGATACTTTAACTTTCCACGCTAGTTTTAATTCCATTTGTGACATGTAGTAGTTTTACTGTCCTTCGTTGACAGGTTTTAATAGTAGACATATGTTTCATTTCAGTATTAAATGCTGAGATAGTGCCGATGTGACGTTAAATATTAACTCACTCACTATTAGTCTTTGTCTCTTACTGACGCTCATGAAGAGCAGCCTCCTCATTACGAGTTCTGTAGCTCTTTCCCGTGTGGTTCCAGGGTGTAGGTTTCAGCTCGAAATGGCTGGTCGTGAATGACGACCAAATAGAGCAATCCGTGGGTTGCGCCCCTGTGTCGGTGGAGGAATGGATTTTGGTGGTTGTGGGCACTCGTTCTATATATAGCTAAGCTTTGCCCAATACACCACTTCAATGCTTACTTCACGGATTGACCTCGGTTCTATCTTTTCCTGCCAATCACAATGGTATTTCGATATGGTGTTGATAGTATGATAGTATTTAGTCATGGCTAAATGGTTGGAAATTCAAATTTGTCGTGCTTCATTTGTATGTCAAAAAGCCATTGCTTCACTGGTATTGTTCTTTACGGTTGGAAATGTTCCATGGGAGAGCAACATGAAGTTAGATACAAATTGGGAATTCAAATCTGGAATGTCTTTCACAAAGCACAAATGTATCGCAAGTGACTAAGGTAACCTTAGTGAATTGTTAAAGAATGGGAGTTAAGGTTAATCTTTGTAAAGGTTGCTTCGTGAAAGGAGCCCATGATTTTTTTTTTCATATTCGTTATTCGAATCCCGAACTGGGCTTTCCTTCTGCAGATTCAACACTCGCCATTAGGCATTTAATATTTGAACTCTTATTATGTATTCTTTACATATTTGGAATTCGGAACTACAGCGTCCTTGTTACTATACTCATGGCACATTTATCTGTCAAGCTTTGCTTTGCCGTTGCCGTACATCCTCGGGGACAGTGCTCTTCCTTGCTTGCAGGCGTTAGCCGTCAATGACGTCAGAAGAAAGACGAATAATGATGGTGAAGACTTTTCTGGACAGACAACTTCTTCCTTCAAGTGCATGCGACGTTTCTTGTGCTTGATAACAGTGTTAGAATCTACACCGAAACGCCGCATCAACTGCACGGAAGAGTGTGTGTGTCCATAAAAGTCTTCATCCTCATGACACCAACTTCTAAAATGCATCTTCTAAAAGAAATTCGAATAATGTCTATATATGAATATAGAGATTGGAGAGACTGACAATATTTATGGTCATAATAACATGATTTACCGTTCTCCAAATCGGTTCTTTATATTAATGCATTTGCTTATTTCAGTGATATGGGTTTGTTCACAGCTTTTATTCATACAATTAGTATAAAACATCTCTTACACGTGAAATTTATATAACACTTACGATGCACCCGTCACTTGCTGAGGTACAGATATTGTTTTGTTCTTCGGTCTGAAGAGTGCCTGATTATCCATTAGCTAACCTTTGGATAGTGTACAACGTTACCTTGGTTCGCCAGTACCAGTCGTAGTTTGAAGGTTTCACTGGATCACACACCTCACTGATGGCGCAGTGCCTTCACCTCACTTTAGTGATAAAAAATGTAACGTGTTTTCAGAACTACATAAATCTCCATTTCCAAACCCAAATTCATGTTGAAGGAAGAAATGATGTTTTTGAGGTTTTATTTTATTCTGTATTTGGAAATGTGCCTTACATAAACATCACTCGATGATGTATACATATACAAATGTAGTTCATTCGAATTCCGAATTAGACAAGTAAAGGTGAAAGAATACTATTACAAGGACGCTGTAGTTCAAATGTGCAAAAGAAATGCTTATTCACAAATCAAATAGCGAATACCGAGTGTCGTGTCTGCAAAAATACCGGATATGAAAAAGGTCGAATCCTCAATATATAAAAAATATATTCATATTCAAATCCCTAAAACCACGTTTCAAATTGTCAACTTTGTTGGTCCTTGTTCCGTCTTTGCCGAAAAGCTCATACATATGAACAGGAGTGCTTCGAGAAATTTCGAATGTACAGAGGACGGAAGCACCGAGGCTAGATAATATGTTGAAGAGTTAAGGTGCAAAGTGTTCAGTAAGGAATTGTATAATAAGAGTTCAAATAACGAATACATGTACAAAATGACGACTCTGCAAAGAAACATACTGACTCTGAAAACGTCGGGGATAGATACATTTGCCAGATGAAGGTACACACAGTTTAATTAAATGGAATCTGAAGTGCCTGAACTTCAAATGTGTAAAACGAAAGGCGTGATAAGATTTC
Organism: Haliotis asinina; assembly: GCF_037392515.1. NCBI lineage: Eukaryota > Metazoa > Mollusca > Gastropoda > Lepetellida > Haliotidae > Haliotis > Haliotis asinina. The sequence goes on from NC_090280.1 coordinate 38,906,421, forward strand.
AAATACCGAATACCTAATTCCAAATGCCGAGTGCCGAATCTGCAAAATTCAAACCGCGAGTATGAAAACCAAATCAGATTCGGTGACCAAACAAACCCTTTATCGGTAGATATGATAAGATAAGATAATACTTCAATATCCCGAAGAAAATTTTGTTTTCATCGTAAAACACACGAGACGAAGCAAAGCAAGATAGCACATTTCAGTAAGCACTGAGATGATTAAGAAATAATTAGCTATGCGCACTTCAAAGGCTGAGGAGTAGGATATGATGAGCTGAAATGCTGAGGTAAAAGCAGTGTTGTGAAATGGTACACATGCTGGTAAAATAATAAAGTGAAGAAAATATTGAGGATTAAGTGTTCTTAAAATAATGTCGACTGGTACAAAAGAGTGGCGGAACCTGAATATCTACTTATCGGCATGCGCAGACGACGACCTGATACAAGAACTTAAAAATGGTAAAAAAACCCATTCAATTAATGACAATCAATGACAATCAATGATAGTGCCTAAATATTTGTATTTACTGATAGTTTTAATTTCATAGTTTATTATTATAACAGGGTCCAAGTAAGGAAAAAACTCTATGGAGCTGGAATGATCAAGTGTGTTATGGGAATGACATCACGGTAATATCCACTATTCAGTGATTAATTCGTGCAGTACGAACAATGTTTTTCGTGTTTATATGTATAAGGGAATTGTCTCTGTGTACAAATTACGAATCAAAAACCGTGCCTTGCCACAGACTATTAAAATACTGTACGTCAGAGTTTACAGGAAGGACACGACGTTCCTAAAGAAATGAGATGAAAATATGACTCTTAATGACTAAACCAAAATTAACTTTCTCTCAAAGTTAAGTCAAACCAAGATGTTTGCATGGCATAAGGAACAGTTCTTAAATGTAACAGTAGTCAAAGTCAAAACATGTTTCTTGTATGAGAGGCCTCTGGCCCATATCCACGAGTGGGGAGGAGATATTTACGTATATATTTAAGGGTATACACTTCGTTTAATAAGAACTTCTCTTTTTGTTAATGTTACAAGTGTGTATTTTCTCTATATTTTGTTATTGATTCAGTAATAATTATTATTGGGTCACAATGTTTAGTGTTTTGAATAATAATTATAATGGGTCACATTTCGTATAATAGATGATCCGCATTTTTAGAAATTTGGCAGCAGGCTTGTCCATGAATTATCTGCCCTTGACCTCCTGTTTGCCACTTCCGGGAGACGTTGCTAGAGCATTCTACAGTGTTGGTGATGGCAGTAAGTGCTCGTACTTTCGGGAAACGAAATGCAAGCTGTCGTGTTGTGAGCGACACATATTCACACATTCGGACATTCACTGGAGTTACGTTGCCAACGCTTTATCCGTCAACGCCTGATCTACTGCTGTCAGACCGCTCACTGTGTTCATTCTGCACGACTGTTTCTCTCTCAAACTGAGACTTTGGTGAGTTTGCTATACTATATATTTTGTGACCTATTGCCTTAGATTTTACCGCATTTGTATTATATTTGAAATCTGTATTGTGAAATTAACTTGTGACTTTGTATAACTTGCTCTAGTTGCTAACTAATAATATCTGAATATTTTAAACTTGTCTTTGTTCTGTTTTGCTGGTTCACAGGGGATTTCTTACATTGTTTGTCACGGTTACGAATGGTAAGTTATTTACCGTAACACTAATGAATGCTTTATAAAGTACAGGTAGACCGTTGTTACTGAGACCTATAATATTTTATCCACTCGTTAACTCCTAAAGAATAGTCATCATTAATCGAACAGAATATTTTAATCAATTATGTAATGTTCACACTGCGCATGGTTAAGTGCATGAGGTCTTTCCAGCAATAACATTGGTGTGACATTGAAATAGCTCTCTTACATATTGAAAAGTCACTTTATTTGTACAGCATTAAATTTTCTTTTCAAGTATTGACTAGCAGGCTACAAAATATATCACTGCTGCTAAATACAATCACAAACATATTACTTTGGACAGTTTTGTCCTTTTTTTAACAACAGATTTCCTTTCTGCAACAGTTTACAAGTGATAGTGTCGTGACAAATTAGAAATTGATGTTGTTAATACAACTCAGTATAAATACCATTGTTAAAATATTTAATATCATTTGGACGTGCATAAAGCACAAATTCATTGAAATCATGCAACAAATGTGACGTTCATTAAGCTACTACCAGTCCAGCAACAAAAATGGACTTTCCAGTCACAATATTTTGGTACTCGGGAAATACAAGTTTCATACTTAAAATGAAAATTAAAATAATGAAAGCTTCCGACCACTGTTTAGCGTTCGGTTCAAGTGTCGTGCATTTAACATGTTTTGTGGAAATATTTTATACGTCAATCACTCTGTAAACGGCTACCTCAATAAACTGGAAGGACTTCATGCAACATTTATCCCTTACAAACCATTCATAACAAATGTTATCAAAGGAATTGCATTACACCGCTCATGGCACCCACACTTCTCTCAAGTGAAAGTAACTACTGCGTTTGTACTCGGTACAGGACAGACACATTTCCGAAAGGACATTCATAGACACTGTCATCTAAAACATTCACAACGGCATTTTTACGGGAAAAATATTATTCAACCCTTCGTAATGATATTAACATATTCTGGACAACAAAAAAATAAGAGAATGTAGTTATTTTGACACACACATTTTCTGGATGCGTTTCAGTTACTGAAACATGGCAACTAAATACAAATAATTAAAAAAATATAATTTATAGCAAAATATTCATCATTTGCCATTGTAAGAATAATAATTAAGACAGACTGTGCATGGACAGAAATTGTACCTTCATTTCTTAAGAAGCGATTCAATAGGTGAGTCTCGAGACACAAGTAGCTGCAAATTTCGAGAATGGCTCAGATGATCACGACACTACATGTCTATATCCAACGACCCAAGATATTTGACCACTGGGACTAAACTCATAATGCCCAAATTTTCTGTCAAAAAACTCCTTTATCTCATATGACGAGAGATCTTACAACTTAATGATGTAAATACTTCTGAACTAAGAACAAGAGGGTGAGCGTATGGCAAGCCGTTTTCACATTTATTCAGGAATTACAGATATCTTCAAATGTTTTAAAGGTATCTGTATTATATTTACAGATATCAATAATGATTTAAAGATATCTGTAAATAATTGAAGATATCTCTAATCAATTTCACATATCCAAAATAGAATTACTGATATCTCAAAATGTTATAGAGATAACAAGATAATATTTCGTGATTTCTCTAAATGTTTTAAAGATATCTGCAAAACAATTACGATCATAGTGTACATAATTGTATTAGAAATTAATTCAAGATATCTTGAATTCAATTCAGAATATCTGGAATTCAGTTCTAGATATCTTGAAATGATCGGTACATATCCACAAATGTATTACAGATATCTTCAATTCAGTTCGAGATATCTCTACCCAGATTCTCGTGGTCTATTACCCCTCGTAGTTTTTTGAGTCAGTTCCTGTATCAAAGCTAGCGAGCTAACACATGTGGCAATGCGCCAAATTTATATAGTCTGTTTCTGATAGTGTTTCTACAGTGGCGGTGCGCAACGTTCTTTCGAGCTTTCATTTTTGCCGTTTTTTCCTTTTAAAGAACGAATAAACCTCTGGGGTTTTCATACACTTTTAACCATTAACATATAATAGACTTCTGGTGAGTTTTGTGCGGAACACCAAATTCATTCTTTGAAAAAACTTGTGGTTAGTTAATACCGAGTGACTAAAAGTAGCCCAAAAGTCGTCTGCTTCCCTCTTGCCCGCTATAACGAAACCACAAACAGGTTACGTACATCTGTCGCCAGGGCACTGCAGCGAACCGCTGTGACGTCATGTAAGGAAGGGTTTTCGGTTAGCTTTCCACGTGTATATATAATGTGTAACAAGTCCATAATTTTGCTGATTTCTCGACGTCAACAAAAACATGCAATCATTGCTTTGCCCTCAAAAAAGGGGTCGGGTGACGGTGTCACCATGCACACACATCCATCGGACCCGCAGTTCCTGCTTAATGGGTTGTTTGTGAAGCGAGCGTTGAAGAAGCCCGTGGTATATTTTAAATCCGATGGCTGGACCCCCTCTTGCTTAAAGATGGAAAATGCTGTTTAAGATTTGTTTCGATCACGACAAAAAAAAACAAAAAAACCCCACAAAAGTACTTACTAGTTGTAGTAAATGCTCAATGACCAAAAGGAGTTTGACACTCGCCTCGCTTTCAAGAGTGAAGTTGTTATATTTTAATCAATGTCCTGCAAAATCCTACAGGACACCAATTAAATGCGTATTTTACCCTGTGATTTTGGCACACGGGGCAGTGAAACTGTAATGTATACACACGGTGAGTCTCTCCAGATGCACTTTATGACTGTAATAACAGTTACTATTGAACTGCTTATCGTGAATTTAAGTTTGCTTGGATTTTGAAATCTAATTTTGGGGAACATTTGCCAGCATTGCGTGCTGCCAATGCTTAACACATACAGAAACGGACTATAGAAACTTTGCGCATGCGCACAACATGTCAACAAGCCACCTCGCTACCGTTGATACAAGAACTGAGCGATTTACCGGCCTTTTATTATCTAAATTCATGGTAATAAAATATGATATCTGGGAGTACATCGATATCAATGTTTTAGTCAAAACCCCACAGGAAATATTTCTAGAACGCCTCGAAAAAATACGAGGGGTAGTCGGCCACGAGAATCTGAAGAGGGTTGTGGTGACTTTTTATTTCGGCCATATGGCGACGAATCTGGGTAGGATGTACAAAAGCGGTGTTCTCGGCCGCGATGCAGGATCATGTCTGGACAGTACAGGACCGCTTCTCGGCTCTCGGCATGTGCGAGGTGTACATGCATGGTCACCCGCCACTGGGTGTATAGTTTGCATCACTTAAGGTTGAAATCACCACGATCACCTTACACCGCTGGTCCTAGCATATCTACAATCGTCATATTTCCAGTTTGTTTCGCATAGTCAAGAGCAGTCTTTCCCTCCTGGTCCTCTATCCTTGAAATGTTAAATGTATCTAAAATGTATTTCACAGCATTTTGATTTTCACTTTGAGCTGCATAGTGAAGAGCCGTTCTTCCCTCTCTGTCTTGAGCAGATGGATCAGCGCCTAAGCGTAGGAGCGTCTCAACATTATCAGTACACCAATCTTCAGTCGCAAGTGCTGCACAGTGAAGTGCCACCCTGTTTTGCCCATCTGATTCATTAGGGTTGGCGCCTCTCTGTATTAACAGCTTAATACTGGCTGAACATCCCCTTTCAGCTGCATAGTGGAGAGCCATCTTGCTGCAATAACTCTGTAAATTTACATCAGAGCCGTGGTCCACGAGAAGTTTAGCAACAACACAGTCCATTCTTGTCACTGCATACTGGAGAGGTGACATTCCTTGCTCATCTTGGGCACAGTGATCAGCCCCTCGATTCAGGAGTAATGATACGGTTTTCAGATTTCCATGTTCTGCTGCGTCATGAAGAGCTGTTTTGCCATGTACGTCCCGAGTGGATAAATCAGCACCTGCGTCCAGGAGGAGTTTCACAGACTCGCTATTGGGTAGTTGTGAGGCATAGTGCAGAGCTGTTTTGCCTTGTTTGTCTTGCTTACATGGGTCAGCACCTTTGTCCAACGCTATAGTAATACAATCACTGACTTGCTTCTCTACTAAATAGTGAAGAGCAGTCTTTCCATCTCGATCTTCAATGCTGTGATCACTTCCTTTATCCAAGAGAAGTTGAACGCGTTCCGTGCTGCTTGTTTCAGCTGCATAGTGCAATGCTGTTTTACCAAGATCATCTTGTAAATCTGAGTAAGCGTCATTATCGAGAAGTACTTTAAGGCTTTCATCACAAAATCTGTACTCTATATGAGAAGCATAGTGAAGAGCTGTTTTACCCAATTTATCCCTGTCACATGGATCAGCCCCCTTGAGAAGAATAAGCCTCAAATTATTAGTTCGATTCTTTTCTGCTGCATAGTGAGAAGCTGTTTTACCGAGTCCATCTTTCACACGGGTATCTGCACCATTCACCAAAAGTAGTTCAGTATTGTCACTTTCTCTGTTACCAGCGGCATAATGTAGGGGTGTTTTACCTTGTGTGTCTTGCTGATTTGGGCTGCTACCTTTTTCTAAGAGAAGCATGGTACTTTCGTTACCAACATTCCCCACAGCAAAATGTAATGATGTTTTCCCCTCATGATCTGTTAAATTTGGATCTGCGAATTCATCTAAAAGAAGTTTAACACTTTCAGCGTCATTATATGCAGATGCATAATGCAGTGCTGTCTTTCCTTCATGATCCTGCAAACTGATATCAATCCCTTCCCTAACTAACAATGCTACGCTGTCAGCATTTCTACGTTCAGCGGCATAGTGGAGAGGTGTTTTGCCAGATTTGTCTCCTGAAAATGCACTCAGCCCTCTCTCCAGAAAAAGCTTAAGGTTCTCACTGCTTGAACTTTGTGCTGCATAATGCAGTAGTGCCCTGCCCATGTCATCCTGCACTTGCAGATCGGCACCGTCTGCCAAAAGAAGTTTTAGACATTGTCCGTCGGCGTGTGATGATGCACGATGGAGCGGAGTTACACCCCATTGGTCACTTAAAGAAGGATCAGCTCCTCTCTCCAGAAGTAACTTAACACCTGCATAATTGTGACTATTAACTGCAGTTAACAATGCACTTTCCCTAAGACCATCTTGAATACAAGGATCAGCTCCTGCATCTAAAAGAAGTTTCAGTATATCAGTGTTGATTTCAGATGCATAGTGAAGGGCAGTTTTGCCCCTTGTGTCTTGGACTTGCAGATCAATAGTTGTGTCCAGCAATAGCTTCACAATGTCAGTCCTTCCTCTTTCTGTTGCACAATGTAGTGCTGTTTTACCCTTAGCATCTTGAAGACATGGATCACTTCCTGCATTTAGTAGCAATTTAACATTGTCACTACATCGTCCTTCAACAATATAGTGTAAAGCAGTCTTTCCGTCCCTGTTTTTAGTGTTTGGATTAGCACCAGCTTGCAAGAGCGTGTTCAATAATCCAGTGTGTTTCTCCGCTGCATAGTGCAATATTGTATTACCAGTTGCGTCTTGCACATTCAGGTCGACACCTTTACTCAATAAAACTCTAGTTATGTTCTGTAAAGTGCGTGTCTGAAGGTAGAACCCAAAAGAATTATGCAATACAAAAAACAATAGGTTATATTCATGTCCAGATTTGTCTGGCTGATTTACAGTCAATCCTCTTTCCAGTAAGAAAGACAGAGGCTCATCGTCTCCAGTCTCCATATACATTAGTACCGCTGCAAATACAGCTGTTCTTCCCTCATTGTCCACAACTTGTAAAAGATCCTTTCGGACACACAGAAGATATTGGAGTTTCTCAATAGTGTCATTCGAAGATCTTGCTGCTTTGTGAAGCACTGTCTCACCTGTGACATCTGCCATGTCAAGAGAAGCACCCGAGTCGTGCAGACATTTTACGACATCAACATCGGCTCTCCTACAAGCAACAAGAATGGCACGTCTACAGACCTGATACTCATTCATGCTTGCAGGAAAATTTGATACAATGTCATCAACATCAGCATTGACATCAGCGCCATTCTTTAGCAAAAACTGAACCATTGCTAGGTCACCACATTCAGCTGCTTTGTACAGGATAGTCTTGTGGTCTATATCTACACCATCAATGTCACTGCCTGCCTGTACTAACGCTTGGACTATGTCTATATGTGGACGGCACAGGTGCTCCACCCATAGCATTGGAATACATCCTCGGAAGTTTGAAACATTTACATCTGCATGCTTTTCAATTAGCATCTTCACACACTCTAATTGATTATACCATACAGACAAATGTAGTGGTGTATTGCCATCTCCATCTTGCACATCTACTGGAACTCCTCTGTCCAGAAGCAGATTGGCACATCCAGTATTGCCATGCTTAACGGCAATGAAAAGTAGGGATGTGCCGATATTAAGTATCTCTTGGTGACTGCCTTCCACTAACTTCAACAACTCAAGCAGACACGCGCCCACCCCATAAGCAGCTGCCTGTTGTAGAGCAGTGGGATAATACTCCTTATGACTATATGGGTCAACCTTTCGGGCACGTACGCTTATCACATTCACCCCACGAGCTGAAAGAATTTTGAGAGCTGTTGTGCATAAATGAGTCGCTGCTAACAATGTCATGTGCCCAACGTCAACATTGCATCCTGTACTCAGGAGTGTGGTGATTATCTCACTCATGTGATCCATGTTGTATGGTTGAAATGTAGATGATCTATAGCCAGCACTTAGTTCTTTGAATAATTGAACTAAACAGTGTCTGAATTCAGTCGGGCTTCTCTCCTGACCCTTCAAATGTTTAACAACGAACTCCACAATACATACATTTCCATTTAGAACAGCCAGTTTAAAAAAGTCGTCTAGATTGGATACTGAGTCCCATGTGAATTTTTCCTCAAACTGCAATTCGTCTGTTCCTGGCTTCAGGACAAAGCTACACACGGTATAAGAAATATCTTCGTCCATGTCCCTTGACATGCAGAGAGCTCGGAAGCAAGCTTCGTTTGGCTTCAGGCCAAAACCAAAGAGAGACCTGACGAGGGCACTGTTGCCGACAAAGACTGCACAAGATAAACAGTCCTGCAGAATATCTCTTTCAAAATAGTCAAGCCCCAGTGCAAATATATTTTCTGTTAAAACTTTCAACTGTTTCAGTACAATATAAGAAAGAAGATACTCCACCGTAAATACTTCATTTTGTTCGATTCTGTGCGACACGTTATCAAAACAAATACGTATGTTATTGTTCAATTTTTGTTTGAAAATGCTGTTCATTTTGTTCTCATTTATCCACTTATGAATCAAATGTTGAATGAATACTTCGTCTTTAAGAGACGGGTGGTCAACGATTTGTCTTGATATTTCAGGTGTTACCAGTATATCTGTGATTCGATCAGCTAGCATTCCATGGTTTTCTTCCATTAGATGTATCGCCAAATCATGATCGCATTCATTTTGGTTTGTTTTGACAAGTTCCACAAGCATTTGCACAGAACACATTTTGACACAAATGTCTGGATGTTTCTTGGACAGACTGATGAAAACAGTCTCAAAGATGGATTGATGTTGAAACACAAATCCGTTTTCACTGTGATCCAAATATATACCGCAAAAAGATTCAGCTTTGTGTCGGAGATTGGCCAAACTGTGATATGAAGGTAAATCAGAACAGATCTCCTTCAAAATCTGCATGGTTTCTTGGAACTCCTCTGTACCCTGCCGTGTGAGCAGATCCTGTTTTTGCAGACATCCTCCTCTAAGCAGCACCAGTAATAGAACAAAATAACCAAGTCCATCACTTTCCTGTAGCCTGTCTATCTCCTCCAAGATGTAATCATGTGGCTTCAGGAAGAACTCAACTCCTTTATTCTGTGCCTGCCTGCTGCCAGCAAAATACTTACAACACTGGGGAAAGCCAATACTTGATCCTGACCGAGCCACCAGTTTCACTTCTTTCTCCGTAAGGGTGACTTTGTTTTGACACAGGATATTGAGCATCCTCACTTTTTCATTTGGTCGAAGAGAATACTGTCCATCATCAATTGTCACATGTATGATATTCTTCATTAAACGATTACTATGCAGTTGTCTCTCACACTGAGCACTGATTTCTGGTCTCGATGTTATGATCAGGTAAACCTGTCCAGCTTCTATTGAGGGCCATATTACATTAAATAACATTGACCATTCGTCTACAGTCGATTCCACAAAGCTGCTCGAGCCAAAGATGTTGTCGATCATTATAATATATTTGCATCTTAGCTGCCCCCTTCTTTGTGGTATTAGCTTCCATTCTTCGGCTGATGTTATTATCAGTGGAGTTCGTCCTTCCTCCGTAGCTAACTCTGACAGAAGTCTCAGTCCTAGTCTCGACTTACCCGAACCAGATCTCCCTTTGATGAAGAGGATGCCCTGTTGTTTTAACAGTCTCAGTGAAGACCTCTCATAGTAAGTGGAGATATATTCTGTATGGTCATGATCTATCAACGCTTTGGTCGACTCTGCAATATAACAAAATAATATAACGACGTTACAATCTAGAACAATCAATAGTATAGCCCGGAACAAAGCAATTCTAGATTCCTATCAATTATAAATGGGCTTATCATGGAGATGACATCATAATCCTGATGTAATGACACTATCAAGACGTGCGTAACTATATAACTGCATTCTCCGTTTCCGGGAGGAAAAAGCCACTGTTGTCACAGGGTACACATTGTAAAAATGTGCGAAATGAACCCGTTATTTATATATTGTCTGCATATTCCCATCACTACTGATACACACGTATAGAGACACATACACAGACAGACACATACAAACACATACATAAAAAGATAGACAGACAGAGAGACACACATACACACAAACACACGCGTGAATAGATTGCATGACTTGTAAGTACAATACACAAAATCAACGGACACATTTAAAGAATCTTGTCACTTTACCGCGAATGTTGGTGAAACGTCTGTCTGTAAAGGAAGAAAATACTTGTTTGCATTTTCATAATATATCCATGATATATTTCAACACCTTCCATCTTGTATATTCGGACTTTTAACAAATAAAGAAATGCATCTGAAATGGACCGTACGTATTCATGACAAAAATACTTTTCTATAATTTATCAAATTCCAAAATGTATCGAAACCTGTTTCAGGTGAACAAAATGCAATCAATTTTTAACAGTCTCTCACCAGCAGCACTTCCAGTAGTCATCATCGAGCTGCCCCTCATCTCTTAATAGGGAAATGTTACTTTACACTGAAAAAGAAATGTATTCTATAGCATTTAAGGTCAGTAATGTAAACCAATGTAAGTCATAGTAAATGACCACCTTTCCTGGTCGACATGGGCCAATCTCCTTAAAATGCCAGCGATGGGACCTCTAAGACTGTAGGAAACAATCTGTGATGCAGTTTTCATTTATGGCGATTTGGAAGAGGTGTGCTGTGAGAAAAGGGGCGTCTGAATCTTTTACTTGCTCTTTATTACGTTTTGGCAGCTGCAATAATTTAATACCTGTTGGACAAGTCTTTTACAGAACGCTCGCAAACAGATTCTTTAAGTGTGACATGCGCGTAGCACATGCGTGCCCCTCTGGTTCTGTACAAGCGGTACCCAGCGACAGCCTAATACTGGCTGTACATCCACAACCGAATAGTTGGAAGCCGTCTGAAACAAATACATGCAGTGTAATCATATTAAAGACGCGGGCCAAATATATATATATGTGTGTGTGTGTGTGTGTGTGTGTGTGTGTGTGTGTGTGTGTGTGTGTGTGTGTGTGTGTGTGTGTGTGTGTGTGTGTGTATGTGTATGTATGTGAGTGTATATATGAGTGTACACATACATACACACACACACACAACCTGTATCAGAGTTACCTCCCTTTGCAGCATACGAGCACCAAGTCACTCAGTCGTGTCGACCGAGTGAGATGAAATGAAGTGGTTCATCCCTGTTGTTTACGAGCTTTACGAGCAAACATATTCGTAACGTATTCCATGCCAATCGGAATACTAGTATATCATTAGTTACATATATCACAATGTATAACTATATACAATTTTTAACGCATCCTCGCTGTTTAAACGGCTGTGTAAGAGAACATTCAACTCATGAAAGAAAACATCTGACTCGTATTCATAGTAGAATTGTTTAAAAGATACACATTTTTGCAACATATTGTTTACGGTTTAACGGAAATGTGACTGAAACACGTATCAACTGTGAAAAATAACAACAAAGTGAAAAAGTTCAAAGTGTCTGCAACCACACGACAGACACGTCAAAGTTGATCATGCTTACCTGACCTGACATGCTACCTAGCAACAGTGTTAACACCTGTTACAGTCCTGACCTTCTGCTCTCAACACACGCTCCTGAAACTATAATCTGTGTTCATATTATTAAGCCACCTGGTTTATGGCGACTGAGTGGCATGGCTTAGGGTACATCCAGTGATTGTGAGCTGGGAATCATGGCGAAACAGGTGACTCGCGTTACACTGAAATTGGAATCCCCGGAATGTCTCGGTAGAATTACCTCCCCTGGCAGGTCTCATCATTTTACAGACACTTCCTTCGCTAAGGGTGCTTCTATTCTGATTTAATACATATATGCAACTTTTGATATGTTGAAAGGAGGGAGAGAGTGAATGAGTATGTTTTTACGCCGCTTTAAGGATTATTTCAGCAATATTCCGGCAGGGAATACCAGAAATGTGTTTCACACGTTGTGGGAAATCGAACTCGGGTGTTAGGCGTGACGTGGGTGTCAGCTATGTACATATGTCCAAGACAAATGTATTCTGTTAACTCGATCTTTGGACTATTCTTTGGCAATCACAATTCAGCAAACAAGGTCTAACAAGGTTGTCCAATCTTTTTGCAATACTATCTTGTTGAACTACTTTCTATTTTCGGTGCCAGGTCATCCCGTGGTCCCCTGACCAAATACTAACTGATTCCCACATGTCTGTCATCAGCATTTGCTCAAACGAATGGCAGAACCTGCATGCGTACAGGGTGTGCGGTAGATCCGAGTCAGAACTGGTATTCAGAAGCCCCAACTTCTTCGTAGTGTCTACTGTGTAGAATTGCGTCGCACAGACTTTCCCCAAACGTGTATCCGCTGGTTTGAATCTTGGCTCACACTCCTTGTAGTCATCGGTTTCTCAGTTACTCTTGATATGTTTGATACAACTACTGAGGAAAGCAAAGGTAATCAGGTATGGGGTACATCACCTCTTGTCATCCAAAACTGACAATGCTTTGACGTCGTGAACTTGATGGCGTCACAATGCTATGACATCGTTGCACTGCAAATCTAATATCAGTCTAATGTCACTGAAAACTTATGAAGAATGATTTTGGATGATAGACAGAATCTCACCCTTGTGTCAAATGATATGATTCTATCAACACTCATTGATAAAGGTAAAAATATCCTCGGACATTTGTTACTTTATCAACTCGTGTTGATATATTTGATATCAGTAGACACTTCGAATTCCATGAGATTCACTACCGATGATGATCCGAGGTAGGGGTGGTCTTCTGTAACCATGCTAGTCGTAAGCGGCAAGTAAGGGGACCGGGTGGTCAAGCTCGCTATCATCGTATCCAAATTGCGTAGATCGATGCTCATATTGTTGAGAGCACTGGCATATAATTTGATAGTATTTCAGTTTTAAATCTCTTAATGTGTTATTCTAGTTGGTGTTTCTTTCGTCTGGCGACACACTTAATTAGTTCACTGGTCACAGGGAGGGCATAGGCTGATGTACACTCGATGTCTATGTTACAAACGTCGGGGTACATCAGTCCATAGGCCCCGAGCGACCAGCGAACGTCGCACATATCTTAACGTACTCCTCGTAGTAAATTTTGAACTATTTGAAGCATGGGTATTTGATCGTACACTTCACCCAACCTGTGTGAATCACACGATGCGAATCTTACATCTTGCTGGGTTTTGTTTCAGCAGGTATTGTGTTAGTAAAATTCCACTTCTTAAAATTCTTAAAATTCATTTGAACGTTTTGTCAAACTTTATTCATTGGAATGCGATGCAAATCCTTTCTTAGCCGTAAATAGATCTTACAGACGACACAAGAAAAGCAAATTTAGAGTATCTCCCGCCTGTCGGTCTGCATTCGCAAAACCTCGGTAGTTTCCCTGCGTCATGCGTGCTTCAATATTATTCGATTTACGGAAGTACTACTATCAAGTACTGAATGAGTTGTCATTGACAGCAGATCACATTGTAATTTACGTCGCTTCTAAGTGCGGTACGTTGAAAATAATAACCAAACAGAAAACAACATTTATGTGTATGGTAAGATAAAATATATATCTGTAATGTTCAAGACAGGGACTAAGAAACGAACACTGCGCCAACTAACTTCAACTTGGTTCAGATGCACTGATATAGAGACAGTCTGTAGGGGCCTCCACACATCTGGCTGCTGTTGCCGTCACAAGGAGTGTTGCACTGCGCTTCGTTCTTGACAGTGTACTTCACATTGTCATACGAGTTTCCACACAGGCATTCGTCATAATGCTGAAAGAAAATGTGCCTTTGTCACCATGCTGTGGTTTGTTGAATATAACTAATAAACTTTCAGTCCCCATCGTCATTTCCAAATCAATATTTCATGGTAGCTAATACAGAGCATTACCCCACACGTAGATGTACATTGTCAGTGCTTTCTAAAGAAGCACTGGTGCGTCGTAGCTCATCTCTCTGCATGAACATGGTGAATCAATTATATATTGAAGCAATTTTTGATGTACTGACGTTTGTGTGGTACGAACAGTGAGTGGAACAACAAATCGTATGTTTCCCTTCTGCTTGATGTAAATTATGTCTCTAGTTGTTGAATGAAGATAGCGAGTCCACTGCATCGATGATGTCCCTCTGGATTGTGTCTTCATCAGTTGCTTAAGCATGGTTAGTACAATGCAAACCTGGTTGATGTTTTGTTTAAGTGATTTGTGTCTTTGTCGTGTTGTTTTATGGTGAAAGACCGCAGTCCCTTTCGCTTGAAGTGTGACATATGTTGACTGAAGAAACTGAATTTACTGGCCATCGAACGCGTATTATTACGGACGATAAAGCGATGCGAACTCATGAGGAGTTAATATATTGTCTAATTCAGGACAGCCGTCCTCCAATTATTTCGAAAATCCCCAAAGTATGTAACCAAGCCAAATGAGGCTTATTTTTTATTATTTAATCTGCTTTCTCATTTTTATCACTACCACAGCGTACAGTGTCTTGTAAGCTAGCTTACGTTGACAACTACGAATGAATGCGTTGATGAAGACGATGGCATAGTTGAGTTCAAACTTCTTCTGTTGGTTTCACAAGACATGACATTTCACTTGAGAATTTGACTTCGGTATTAGATGACGCGTACGCTGATGATATAGATGTAACCATATAGATGTGAAATATATATATACAAACACACGCGCACGCCCACGCACGAACACATAGTTTTTAACTACAATGGACAGATAGGGAAACACTCCCTTCTATAATTAGAATTATGACATATAAACGTTTATTAAACTTTTGGCACAAGTTAACTTACCAAGAAGGTGTTTTTAAAGTTATCAACGTAATTTACAATTACCTATCATTCCAAAGAAGAAGAAATAAAGAATATAATCCCTGGCTACAGCACGTTAAAATATATTAGACACTATTGGACTCTCTTATGATTTTGAAAATCCATCAACTTGCACAGCCTAGTGGCTGGTCTCAAAAGCTGAATATATTCTTAAGGATCAGTTTATCCCAAACTGGCGCAATGACATTATTTCTAACCCCAAAGGAATTACTATCAACATCTAATGCCATTTCCTAATTTTGATGAATATCTGTTCCTCCCAAATCTCGTCATTGCCACTGTTGAGATTTAGAACATGTAATCATTATTTACCTATTGAGACGGGCCACTGGTATAATATTCCAAGGGACGAGAGAACGTGCCAGCTATGCACCTCTAAAAACATTGCGGACGAGTATCATTATATTTCCATTGTAAAGCATGAGATACTTTGAGGAAGCAATATCTACCAACACATCTAATCATTTTCCCAATGAAATAAAGTTTACGAAAATATTATCTCTTAAAACTTCGCAAGATATAGTGAATCTATCAAAATATATTGTAAAACTATCACAACCTGTAAGAAGAAGATGTTAACATTTTGTTCTCCTTCCATTTTGGATCTGAACAGACTTTGTATTTGTACATATGTTTAGATTATATGCTCTTGTACCACCAAGGTGTTTTTAGAGAAAAAATAATTGAATATAGTTGATGTGATGACAGCCACAGCCACAGCCACGGGGGATGACTAATGACGGTCATAAATGTCATATGCACTAATTAATAGGAATGGGAAGGAGGAACAAGGTCGCTGGCAAGACACTGTACGCTGTGGTAATCATTAAAAATAAGAATGCAAATTACACAATACCAAATATGTCTCGGTTACATAGTTTGGGGATTTCAGAAAAATTTGGGCGATGGCTGTCCTGACCTAGACACTGTAACAGTATTGCTAATGCGTCCTCTGGTCGTTTAAATACAAGGGCAGAGATGCGTTCAATGCCATAGTACATGAAGTAAATTTTACATGCCTCCAGACCAGCAAGAATATAGTTGCCCTGTCTGCAGCGAGCCAGGCACCATTCGTGCGTCATAGCGCTGTTCCTGTCATGTACATCGTTGATCATTCTGTCACCATCATCCTTGTAGCATCCCATATAAACATAACCTGAAAGCAGATTACGTTTGATTTCATGTAGCTCTTACTACTTACGTACTGAAACATAGATGAACTATTATTTCCTTATTTTTCCCCTCACACATTTATCAAAGTGTCTGGACAAAGCAGCTGGACACTAATCGGATCTCGAACAATCAGTCCAGTGGTCGACATCATGAGCACCTGTCTGTTCGATAACAATGAAATACATCACATAATTCCGATTATGAACTTTACAACTTTCTGGGTACAGTTACATTGTTTTCACTTGCTGGGCGAGAAAAGACCTATTCAGACATGATGTTAAGTTTGAAAAACAACTCTTATGAACTATTCGTTATGCGTCGCTGAGAGAAATAGCACGCTCACACGACGTATCTGGTGTAGTTACTGATGTAGTTGTGGAAGTCATTGTTGTTGAAGCTGTAGATGAGGTAGTAACATCTATAGTTGTAGTCACTGGAGTTGTGGTACTGGTAACAGCCAGAGCTGCAGTCATAAAAGTAAGAATTGAAGAAGAATCAGTGGCACCAGGAGATATAGTCGCGACTGAAGTAGCAGATATATACTGAGTCAAGAAAGAAACTTCACAACATGTAATTTTTAAAAATAATGAATAATTTTTCTCTGATGATATATCTATCTATCCGAAATGGGATCCCTATCTTTCGACTCTAGAAAGACGTTAGCAAAACCCACTCAAACCCATCCATTCGTCGTGCAATTGACGTTAGTGCCAAATCAGGTTTTGCACCTGCAGTTGATCACGTGATCTTCACATCGAAGTATTCTTCATTTGCATGTGTTTGCATTGGCCTCAAGAATTCAAAAAAATGCTTTTGAACCACAGTTCTAACGGTACTTTAAATGCCTCTTTGTCAAATGTTCAACGTGAACGTCGCAAGAGCAATGGAATGCAGCCGTCGTACTGTGTATGACTTGCGAGGTCGTCTACAACAAACTGGCACCACAAACATCGCCTAAGGTCGAGTGTGACTTCACGAGCCGAAGACCGTCAAATCGTCCTACGTCACGTACGTGACAGATTTCTGCCGGCTACACGAACCAGAGCCGAGATGTTTAGAGGTCGACTGTCCTCACAGACCATTTGACAGTGGCTCCGGGCTGCCAATCTTCATTCTCGACGTTCATATCGTGGGCCACTATTGACGCCGTTTCGTCAACGTCAACGTCTGATGTGGGCCCAGCGTCACCTCCGATGGTCCCACAGAGACTGGAATCGAGTTGTCTTTACCGATAAATACAGGTTTACCCTCAGATTCACGGACGGCAGGCATAGAGTCTGGAGACGACGTCGTGAACGGTATGCCCAATGTTGTGTACAGGAAGTCGACAGATTCGGGGGACGGAAGTTGCATGGTATGAGGTGCTTTCTGTAGGAACAATCGTTCACGACTTCTGGTGATCCGTGGAAACCTCACAGCTGCTACATACCGCGACCAGGTGTTCACGCCTGAAATCGTTGCTTTCATGGCGGGTCATCGCCCAGGTCTACAGTTCCAGCATGATAATAGCTCGGCCGCATACCACGATGTTGCCACGGAATTTCCTTCAAAACGCTGGAATCAACGTCATGGACTGGTCATTGAGGTCCAATGGCCTTAATCCAATAGAGCTCGACTGGGATGCACTTGGGAGAAGGCTTCGGGGTCCTAGGAACCAGCCTCAACCACGTGTTCACAAGCATCAGGCAGTCGATGAGGAGACGGTGTTTGACAGTGATGAATGCGCGGGGCGACCATACACTATTTTCAACTGAGAAATTTCGAATTTTTATTATTGTGACTTGACATTCTGTATACCCATGTTTTGGAACGGCGGTGTAGCCTAATGGAACTGATTGTGGCACTATCGGTGTATCGAGTACATCGCACAGATCTCAGCAATGAAATGATAACAATTTAGCCATCTTACCATCTCTTGTTCTTTTTAGTGCCCTGAACAAAGAATGTGAAGTTACTTTTTTGACTCAGTATAATAACGGAAGCATCATATCACCTGATGTTGCAGATGTCTTTTCTGTATTAGTTGGTAACTGATAAAATAAGTCAATAAATATCGTACCGAGCATACACATAGGAAAATCTAAACAGAAATACACAATGTATTCTAACAATAAAACTGGAATATATATTTTGTATTTATATTTATGTTTTATTTTTCACACTCCTAGCGATGATAGTTCCTTGATAATCTTTGACGGCAATGTTGCTGGAACGCCCTTTTCTCAAACAACAAATGTTATGTGTTTAGTGAAATAACAGTAAAGGTGATTACCATCTAGAGGGAGGCACACGTGGCTAGAGGCTGCTTCAGCTGGAGCACAGACATGGGTGTCAGGACAAGGACGTCTTCTGCAAGGGTGACTCGGGCCCTAACAGAGAAAAATAGACTGGAAAAACGCATTAGGGAGATCATTTTGTCGTGTGAAGGAAAACAGGCATTTGTCATACAATACATCCTTCCATTACGTACCGTGGGTTGCGGTACTCCACCACCGAGCCGCCAGACATACCTGGTATCATACACAGGACACAGTTTATACATACCATTATGACTAACTGAAAACATATTCTATACGAAGCTCAGGGCCTAAATTTACCGTCATAAGGACTTCGAGAACATGCATGGACAATCTGATTCAAATTGTTGTGTGGTTTAGTATATATCCGAATACTGTTTTTCGTATCTGTTGCTGCTTTCTCACCTAAGCCTGGAATGGTCTTGGTGACAAACATGAAAGTGTTGGACCCGATTGTATAATTGGTGTGTGACATCTTAGTGAGAAAGAAAATGCATGTTACAACAGGAACACGCAACTAAATACATACACACTCATGATTGTTTGTTGATGAGTGAACTAATACCGAACGTTGTGTTTAGCCCAATTCTATTTTGACTGGTACAACCTTCTGGAGCGATTCTAACGCCTCAATTTCAACACAGTGTACAGTGTTCCCAGAAATTATTGAGAAAATCTTTGTTTTTTTTCTAATGATGCTAAGATTGGAAAAAGGGCTTTCACTATGCACTAATCATACTAAATAAGGGAGACAACTCTTGAAGGCTTAGAAGGCAGCTCATTACGTCAAGAGTTATCTCCCTTGTCTGAGCAGACGGCTTCCCGTGTTGACATGGCAGAATTTACAGCAAGAGAGAAAAGAAAGCTCATTCTAGATGATTTTGAAAGGGGTGAGGCTGATGCTAAAGTGTTAGCTTGTAGACATGGTATTCCTCTGTCTACAGTATACAGAACTTTGAAGAATATTCAAACAGGAACCGGGATAGAGCACAAAGCAGGGGCAGGTCGGCCTAGGAAATTCAGTGTTGTGGATCGCCGAAGACTTGGGCAGATTGTGAGTAGGGGCAAATTGAAAAGTGTTGAGAACATCAGAAATGAAATGATTAGCAGAGGAAGTCCTCAGGTATGCAATGAAACAGTTAGGCAGGAATTACAGAGACTTAATTGGGTGAAAAAACGTGGAATTCCCTCGCCGTTGATGAAAGATGCACAAAAGGAAAAACGTTTAAACTGGTGTCGGGCTCATGAAAATCAAGATTGGGATAATGTTTTCTTTTCGGATGAAAGTTCTGTTTGGCTTTTCCCTAATTGTGTGAAAATTTGGACCAAAGATACTGTCAAACCTATCTACCAGCGACCAAAACATAGCCCGAAGTTTCACATGTGGGTGGCATATCGGCTCGCGGAGTGATGCCATTGTGTGATTTCACGGGAAACTTAACAAAAGAAAGATACGCTGACATTCTAAATGGTCACCTTCTTCCGACAGCACAAACATTGTATGAAGATGATTGGATTTTCCAGCATGATAATGACACAAAACACACTGCGCGCTACACAAAACAGTGGTTGTCGGGCGAAAATGTTCAAGTTTTAGACTGGCCCAGTTACAGCCCAGACCTAAACCCAATTGAGAATGTGTGGGGAGTCATGAAGGACAGAATAAACCAAAAGGGACTGAGAAATATTGAAGATATTAAGGCCGAGGTGATCCAATATTGGGATACCCTGTCACACGATTACCTACAAACTTTGATGGGTAGTGTGCCTAGGCGTATTCAGGCATGCATTGCTGAGCGAGGAGGTCTAACAAAGTACTAAAACAAGACTGAGACTGTAAAAGGATGATGTTTTAACATGTTTATGTAAGTAAAACGCCAGAAGTTAATAAACGTAATGAGTTACATGACGCAACATGATTCTCAATAATTTCTGGGAATAATATAGTTTCCAATAACATGTCACTACCTACCTTATCTGATGAGTGGATATCTGCGCTGATACATCGGGGATCCGCAATGGACGTTGATGAATGAGTGAGTGTTGAGTCGTGGAGTCGACAGTCTCTGGATGTCCTGTCCCAGGTAACGGCTTTACATCGTGTAGAGTACCAGCAGAAACTCACACACCCGATATAGGTATGTGTATATTTGATTGCATAGAGGCCTTCGTAGCATCTGTATGAAGTGTTGTCTGAAGGTCGTGGCACCGACAACACCCCTGATAGTAAAATTATTAGAGTTGTAAAATAAACAAAATTCATCTTCCCAAGTTAAGACTTTCACCTTTGATGGTCAGTTTCGAATAGCGACACCAATTCAGGACTACACGGATGGGCGACCATTGATTTCCTATTTGTTAATAATGTATGTCTCCACTGTAGTTAAGCTTACATATTGTCTATACTTTAGTGCACCCGAATCACGTGGGAATCAATGCGTTATGTCGTTTTTGATGGACAGTTTTATGGAATTGGATTAATTCTTCTGTTTTACATAGTTTTATTTGTGTAATCGGTGGAAATAAATAAAAGGGATTACTTATTGATTCCATCAGTTGCCCTCTTCGGAGAATATGAAATGGCTCTCCATGAGTGAAATCAAAGTACCTCTGACCAAAGTTTAGTTGTGAATTTTGCTGTAGCGGCGTCTATTGACAAATCTCTGACACAATTTTGTATTTAGATATTCGTGCTTTTTTTTTCTACGGGGAGGATGTATGTATTGTTACGAGTGTGTTTTCTGTAATTTGCACTATCATTTATTAAGTGTTAGTTAACATTGGGTCACAGTGGTCAGAGTGGTTTGAGTTATGGGTCACATTTCATAGCACGGTAATAGTATGTTCAGCGGAGGACTTTTTAGATATCGGTCCAGAGTTACCTGCCCTTGCCAATCTATAGTTAACTTCCTACTCGCGAGCGTTCTGGCGACAGCCATGCTTGACCCGACTGGTTGTTGTGTAGAGGACTGGAAAACCACACACGGACTTACTCTCGGAATTATTGCAGTTCTGCCTATCATTGACTGTCAAAAACATTCGACCAACAAATTACATCCAAGATTGACACTCCACGGCCGACTGCTCACTGTCAGCTTCAGTTAGTTTACCTGGTCTCTCTGCAATACCAAGATTCTGGTAAGTTAATATTTGTATATCTGTGACCAATTTCCCAAGACTTGTGACCCAAATGCTTTGGACTAGAAATCTGTATTGTGTTTCATTGTAACTTGCTCATTGGTTGCTTAGTATATTATTGATTATTTTTTACTTTTGTGTGTTATATTTTGCTGGTTCTGAGGGGTTTCCTTATACCTTTGTCACGGCCATTTACCAACGGTACCAGTATGTTCTTTATTTAGTCTGTCCTTCGAAATGCCAATGGAATCTACTTCACCATCTCAACTGAAATGATTTTTGATTGGACCGAACGCAAATTCATAGAACATGTTTTTACAAATCCAACATCTCTATATACATTCTTTATGGACAAGAACTTGTTCTAGTGTATATGATTTTGTTTGACAACGGTATATGAATCCATACTGAAACGACGCATCAAGTACAAAAAAACGTTGCTATCCATGAATAATCTTACTTTCTGGTGACTCACCATACCTGTAAAATGCCCATCAAATAGATCATTTCTCTGTACACTTAATGAACCCCCAGAGTATCCGCAAATGAACTAGCCAATCGGAAGCCGTCGTTACACTTGAGTGCACACCCACTCGCTAGTTATCCCGAGGGCTATGTTTCGAGGGAAGTAAGCCCAAGTACAAAGTATTGTTCAACCCCACCTCTCATCATCTGTTTATAATCGAGGCCTGCCCATTGACTCACATCATGAGCATTGATATACATGTACATTGTATAAAGGAAGGTATACAAAGGCAGTAGATGCGCAGAATGTATTAGCTGTGTCCAGTGCATCCAGATAAATCCTAATGTGTCAAGTTTTCTGTTGTATGATTGCTTTTACTCTTTATCGTTAAAAGTGGCACACATTGTTCCAGCACACATCTTCCTTGTAATTCAGCCATTGCGCAGCCTGCAATAATATCAACAAGAAGACAAGTACTTAACTGAATCGACAAAGCTGGTGGATTAATTTCTCGAGCATGAAAGCCCATTTCTGTGACTCGATGTTAGCTTTACTTTAACCAGGGGGGCTGTACAGAGAGGGAGAGCAAACTCCTCGAAAAGCCCCTTAACTTATGCCGCGCGTAGTTACGTAACCAGTGTATCCAGTATGGCGGCAGCGTAGTATTTAAGATTGAGCTCGGTGTATTTTCAACAGCTGATTAAATTCGCTGAGTGTTGCGACAACTGGAATCCTACACGTAGAAGATAGTTACCTATTTTGTTACTTCAGTTTAAGTCGAATAATTGGTATTAGTGTCAATATTAGGACAGTAGAATTCTAGTAAAGTTTCAAGTCGGTATGTTCCATTCTCGATTCACCCCGAAGATAGACTAAATTGTACCAATAAAAACTTCTTTCTCACATTCATTTAAGTTTTAAAGGGAAACATGCCTTTACCTGAAAGGTATTTGCAAGTAATGGTGATAGTTTAATAACTTAAAAATTGTTATGGTGAATTTGAAGAGTTTGAAAAATATGACATATCGTCGATTTGTTCTCATCTGCCATTGAAATACTACACGCCGTTGTTTGTGTGTTTCTAGAAATTTCTTCGCATCTTTCACATACACCTTTAATTGTGATCAGGGCAATATACTATCAGGTTAAATGTGCTAGCAGTGTGTTTGATGATCTTAATTGACGAAACTGGAAAGATGTTTACAATGCTTTGTGACAGTTTTACACTTTATTTTTGAGGGGTGTGTGACAGTGTCAGTTAACATTTTGTAAATGTCCATTCCATTCCCCACATGCAATAAGATATCTGAATTAATTATTAATGTAAACAAAAAATGTCTGAAAGTAGATTTTTAAAAAGGACAGCTGATATTAACACATGTGTTCTCGCGATACTTCTGCATTCTTTAACATGTTTGGGGAGGGAAGGCCGCGGTGTATCATTTATTCTTTCATTCATTCACACGTGTACCTCTTTATTTTATTCTTATTCTTTTATTCATTCATATATAATTCTTGCTCTTAATTCTTACTATATTTCATTAATTCATAGTAATATGAACTGGCAGTAGTTCTGTAAAACACAGCTGAAGTGGCGCTGGGAACGAGCCACGTCACTGTGTGCGTTGGAGCATGACAAGGCACACGTTAATTAGCACAAATGGTAAAGAAAGCAAGGGAACGATCGCGACCTATCCCTGTTGCAGATTATCTCTGCTGTAACGGGCTCTTGGTAACCAATGATCCATGAAGTTAGTGATGATGAAGTGAGTTAAAACAGAAAGTCGCTAGAAGCATTTCAATCACTTGTTGCCGTGAAAATGACTAAAAATGTTCAATTTGGAACAGGGAAAGATCTGTAGAAGGCATAGTCCGCAATGTCTAAGTTCGAGTTCTCAGTACCTCAGTCGTATCGTGTCTTTGAAAGATACAGTATAAAATAAATCCTGTCCACAAATTACACTATTTCAATAGAATATCACAGTTGTAATTCTAAAGGTTACGTTCCTGCACACAATATTCAGAAGTATTATCTGAATCTGTTGAAAAATCCACATATTTGATCGTGCTTTTACTCTCTGTATTGTTAAGATGGTTGTCCACAAGAATTCCCCTGGAACAAGAGTCAGAGGAAACTGCGTCGATCATATGAACGTGTGAAATACCCCGCGATACTGTCCACTGTGCAGACTCGTGTCTCACTCGAGCTCTAGAAACGTATCAACAGTCGATGGTTTCAATGACGACTAATGACATTGTCAGTTTCTCTGTGTTGGTTTGATGTCACTGGACGTTATATGACCTTATATGATGTTGTCATTGCAACAGTCTTAGGGCTTTGCTTTAAAAAGCCCAATATTCAGCAACCATGTGGTCAGTATGGCGGCCACGGGAAATCACTCTGCCGGCGTATCATACATATATACTATCTACTGACAACTAGTTATGCATACAACGAAACTGTAAAACATAGAGTGACACAGAGTTACCAAACATGGAGTCATGATTTGCCATGATAGGTACATTGATTTGTAGCGATTTCCGCGGGGTTCTAAAAGTGGTAGTAACCCTAGCTTTTGGCAACTACATGCAACAACTAGTGTGTTTGTCATGTTACTTACGTCACATTACGTTCCATATATGTCTAGAAGTCTAGAAAATAAAACGTTTGTTCGTCAGGCTGAGGCGAAACGACACGGTTCTTCATCCTCGGGAATCCGTTACCATTGAAGTAACAAAGAGTGAATGATTGGTTGAGTGAGTGCACTTTGGGTAAGGGGTTGAGTGCAAGAGTGAGTGTGTAAGATGTATATTATAGAGTATATTGTAGAATATAAAAACCTGTCAGTAAAATCAACCATTAGTCTGTGAATAAAAGTGTCTTACTTAAAAGACAATGCCAGTAACTGAAGGTTATCATCAAAGTAGGGGCCATTTGAACTTAAAGTATGAGGACCCTAGAAGGACATAAATCATCCCTAACGCTATTGGCTGTTGTGGTGAAATATATCCATGATTATAAACACACATGTGCTACGATTCAGCATCCAGTGGGCTTAAATTGAATGTTTCAGGACTTGTCGCGTGTCAGGAGGACATAATGATAAAATTAATACGATATGACTTGAGCACATCGTGCATGCATATGTACAAGGACATGCAAATGTTTATGTTGGTAAACGCCATAACAGTATTCCATGTCCTGGTTGCAATATGCAGGAAGCTTTCACATCCTTGTTGCGTTATTCACTCCATCCGTCGGTCAGTGGCAAAGGAGCTGACAGTAAAAATGTTTGTCACTGCCAGCTGGAAACTATGTACTGGGGATTTCGCAAAGCCAGCATTAATATTGTGATACATGTTGGTTTCGTTACTCATATTTGAGGTGAGTTCTCTCTCTCTCTCTCCCTCTCTCTCCCTCTCTCTCTCCCCCCCCCCCCCCTCTCTCTCTCTCTCTCTCTCTCGTATAATATCATGTAACAAACTAATTAGGAGAACGTTTAGGTGCCCTGAAGTAAACTTTGACATTGCGAGCACATCCTAACGGGGACCCATTTTACAGCTGGGTGATCTGTGACAATGTGAATCTATGTATTCTTGTCCAAGGATACTACGCATGTGTGACCATCTCGGGATGCGAAACTAGGTGCCCTCACTGGGGATCGAACCCGGGCCTGGAGCATCATAGGCTGACTACTTCTCACTGCAGTATTGATATCCAATAATTACAGAGCACTGAAAGCAAGCAAATCTGTAGAGAAAACCGATCGTTATATAATAGCTTGTACTCAATGAATCACTTATTCATACTTCATCAAATCACCTGGCACAGACGCATTCAGTTATTAAAAGTAAAAGTAACCGGTTGTATTACTTATATCGTCACATATTAGTGAATACCCATCAACTGTTGACCATACCTGACATATTATATTTTTATTGACAGCTGAACATACAATTCTGAAGCTCAAGAGACGCTGACAGGAATGGCAATGTCCATCCAAGGTTGTGTTGGTGAGAGAATTTTATACTTCAAGTTCATTTATTGTATCTCAAAAGTGTTATTTATGCCCAAACTGAAAAGATGATGATATTTAGTTTTTTAGTCCTCATTTTGCTAAATCGATTTGTTGACCAGATGATTTTGTTGGAAGAAAATCAGTTAAGTTAACAAAGGAAATGGGATATGTCAAGTGTTTCAGTAAATGAAGAGAACTGCCGAAGGGCATAGCTGAGTGCGACATTGACTGACATAGATATGAGAATGAATGTTATGATCAAAACTTGATTAAGATCACTAAATACTGGCTCGTCAAAGGGCGGTAACCCGTACTTACCACGTGATTAATCTCATTTCAGCTAAGGTTTGAAACTGAAGTAGTATATACAATGGGGGTTCTGGCTCACTTTCAAGAAATGTCTCTACAAAGCCTTATTTAGTAAATAAGGCTTTGGTTGGGCCATTAGCTCTTGCTACTATTACCCCTACTACAAAAAGGTTGGGTGTCTATTACCGTGTGTTGGTAGGAGGTAACACTGTGCCGTACGGTACGATTAATAATTCTTCTCTTACAAATCCCCTACCCGGCCCATCCCTCAAGTAGTACAAGTTAGGTTAGTCGGCTTTCATATCCACTTTATCTATGTTGTAAGTTTTGACTGACCATATAGGATCGGTGGCTCGCTTACGGCTATCGCCCTCGTGTTCCCCCGGCTGGTATAGATACCTCACACTATAAAAAGTTGGGGCCTATGTCATGTTTATATCGATGAAACAGTTTAACGTGAACCGCCTACGATCTCTTTGGTGTTCATAATAAGGGCTTGCTGGGCTTTTTGTATCCCCTGTTCTATGTACTTTTTTTTCTCGTCCTCGCTGATAGCAGACTTACGAGACTTGGATCGAATATCTTGTTTCATTCCGTTATATTTTTTAAGTTCAGAGAGGATTGAACGAAACTCCTCTTCTGAGATCTTACTGTCAGAGAGTGCCGTGGAAATACGCTCACTCACTGTGTTCAGCTTTGCTTCGGCCAGAACCCTGATCTTGTCGTGTTTCAATGCCTTACGATTAAGTCTGCGTGATACTAACTTAAGCGCCAATCCTGCCAAACCTGCCACCCCAGCTGTTATTTCAATACCTAGCACTATAGGTGCAGCCACGATGGTAGCTAACAAACCAACGCCTGCCGCCCCTAGTCCCATGCTGGTTGCCATAAGGGTAGTGTCTGCCCCGTCCACGATATTGAAAGCTCTATTGTACTTTTTACATAGAGCTTTCCGCGTGTCACGGTCTTGTTCTAGTTGACGTTTCACATCACATAACTGTCTCAAGCGGAACCCATCTACGGTTTCCAGCGTCTTCGCTACTTCCTCTACAACTGGGTACAGACCCATCCTATAATATATATTT
This sequence comes from Haliotis asinina, assembly GCF_037392515.1. Taxonomy (NCBI): domain Eukaryota; kingdom Metazoa; phylum Mollusca; class Gastropoda; order Lepetellida; family Haliotidae; genus Haliotis; species Haliotis asinina. The sequence continues at coordinate 38,934,205 of NC_090280.1, forward strand.
TGAAAGATATTTTAATTGGGTTTCAGTTAATATTCTATTAATGAATTTGAAGTCTACAAGTTCTAGACTATTAGTCAGGGTAATAGGTGAGAGGCTAATAGAATTTCCTGTTGTAATAAAAACCCCAAGGAGGCTTATTAAGTGGTTTATAGGACCCGTGGTATCCTGTTGTATAACAATACGACAATATTCGCCTTTGTGTATGCTAAACCAGTGTATATACACCTCGGGTAAAATTTGGTGTATTATTGGGGGGTCTCCATGCATTGTCTGAATACTCAAAGACGACTTCTATGATGAGTGTGAAAGGGGGGAATATTATTTCAGGATTACTAAATGTTAATTTATTTTCGAAGAAAGACGTTAACCCATTTTTGCTAGTTCTTATTAATCCCCTCTCCGGAATGAAATCCCCGGGCCAGATACCGTTGTTCCTAATCTTAGAGATACGCCCCAATTCAGTTAATGTGATATAAGGTGAGGTGAGTGTTAAGTTGATCAGCCATTTAGGCTCTTTAAAATCTGATAACGACACCCGTCTGTACACATTGTCTTTGAATTGTAGGATATATAAGGCGTCTTCCTCACCAGGCTGATCGAATCCCTCCGTATCTCCCAGGTCGTTAAGCGTGGTGTTGGGTCGATGACTGGTCATTATTATACTATTACGATATAATTTCCAACTGGTTTTTTGATAATAGTTCAGGGGTTAACTTCACACCAATAAAGTGTATGTTGTTAGGCTGGAAGATCTTGGTTATTGATATCTTGTTTCCCACGATCACGTTGACACCCTGCAGACTGGTGTTGGAGCCGACACCCAACTGCACGTAAACGTTGCAAACTTGATACTGGTGTCGTTTCCCCCACCCTAATTTGATCCCCTTCACGATCTCGACTTCATCCCCCGATGATTCCCCTAGGTAGACTTTGATGATCAGTGTTGAGTTTGCCGGTAGACTCTCTAGCATTTTGTCCACGCCTTCGAATTCAGACACCAACTGTAATGTCACGTTTTGTATGTTCGGTTTACTCGATAGCATGTGGGCTGCTATATTGTTGATTGGGCTGATGACTACACTACGTCTCTGAGTTGGGACGTAAGCCACGAGCAGGAGTCCATTATTCACGACTTTGTTTAGGTGATTGTCTTTGTTATCCGTGAACACGTAGGGGGAGTAGAGCCTAATATTGAGAAACCATTCGTTATCGGGTAACAACACCCACTTGTCATCTTCGGTGAAGACGAGCATATATGGTTTGTTTTGGACGACTGTAGTGTTCTCAACATCGTCTAAGTCGAACAGTTTACCACCGAACGATGGGTATATTACCCAATTGTCATCACCGGTGTTGACAAGGGCGTACTTAGTGTTGACTGTTGCTCTTGTGGTATCTACTATATCACTTAGGGTTCCACCGGAGAGGATTTCAACGCGTTTGTAAATGTTGTTTTTCAGTTGCAAGGCGTACGATTTACCATCTACTCCGGGAGCGTCGAAACCGCGCGTGTCTCCGAGGTCGGAGATCCCGATATTGACGCATTTTTTCACTCCGGGCCCTTGTGCGCTGGTCATTTTACATGAAGCGTTAAGCTGAGGTATCCTATATTTACAGGATTATGATTTATATCTAACACCGATATTGTCAGCTCAGGTATGTTGCCCTGGGTTAATCTCTTATACTGCCGTGGTGAAAACGACTCGGTTCTACCGTCGTTGTATTTCTCAGTTTTCACCGGCACTGCTCTCAGTATAGTGGAAGGGTGACCTCCTTGAATGTTGTACGTTGTGCTCACCTAATCGAGATGAATGTACAGCTCTTGGTACGGTACTAGGTCGGGTAACTTCGTGCCTGTGACGGTTGTTGTTGGTTTTATCTCGTCAGGAGACATACCGAGTATCCTCGCTAATGGTCGGCCGAGCCTCAAGGGGTTTCTTCCGTTGTTGATTAACACCACTGTACCGTTTGAGTCGTTCATCTTGAGTTCGGCTCCAAGGGGTTTGAAGACCTCGTCGTTTAGAGAGCACACGCTGTAGTAGCCGTCAGTTATCTGGCTGCGAGTTCCACTGACGAACAGCTTATTGTTGCTGATGTTGATGTTAGTCCATTGCGGTAGGTAGGTGATATCTCAGAGTGCGACTTCGAGTTGACCTGACGTGTTATCGATCGCGTGCGTCAGCTGAACGGCCTCACCACTCGTTATTCCTGGAAGTGTTATGTACATATTACATATATACTTATTATATAATAGTTTTAAAATGTATTCCCCTGGTGTGTTTTACCCTAAACTGGACGTAGATTTCTCCCCCATGAAGATCGTAGTTGCTCCTGAGTTGTATTTCAATGCCCAGCTTTTAGATGTGTTCGATAAGTATAAGCTTTCGGTGACTAACATCAAGGCAGTCCATGCTTGGTTCAACAACCCTATGCAGTTCTGGCAGAATCAATTAAACTTTGCCGTGTGGTGCGCTACAACGGGGTGTGGTGTGACATTGACCGACACTCGGCGTGGACCGCTGAGTCAGTCTGTGTTCAAGTTCCACGTGTACTACCAGGTCAGACGTATCCTTAAAGAGATCAGCGCCCCCCTCCCACAGGACAAAGCGTGGGACGCAACAAACAACCCGTACGATAGACGGGTCTACGAACGTATTTGCAATGAATTCGAAATAAACCCGAAGACGGATTGGCGTTTGCCGGGGCCGAACCACGGGTTGGGTATTCCTTACAGCGATGGGCTCTCAGTAAAAGCATTTAAGAAAGATTTACTAACAAACTTTATGAAACGAAAAATGTTTAGTCCTGAGAATTTTTTCCGTGAATTAGATGAAATTGTTCCTAAACCTACCAAATATGGGCCAAAACCAGTGAAAGATGCAAGTGATGATTTACTGAAACGAGGTATGCTTAGGCAGGACTTTGCTTTGTTGAGTAATGAATGGAGGGATGATCGTATGGACTTTGAAGGTGGTGTTGCTTTCACAATCCAGAAAGTGGAGCAGTCAACCGCAGACGGGTGGAAAATGTTCATGCTGGACACGTCGAAAGGATTCACTCGTGCCGGGGTAGTCAGGTTGAACGACTCGATTCGAACGTATGTGTGGGCGCTGTTGGGCGCGCAGTCGATGACGCGTTCCAACATCCTCGGTAAGGGAACTGCTTTCGACGCTCAGAAACAGTTCGTTGCCAACGTTGAGGATGCTATCAAATCTCCCGAGGGCCATCGACCGTTACCAAAACGTGTTAGAATACGCCAGATCGAAAGTTAATTACGTGTTTGGCGTGGGGTTGTACATGGCTCCGAGTGATATGCAACTGAGAGTAAAAAAAGTGGTGGGTTATAACAACAAAATAGTCATAGCCACGGCGGACCAAAAGTTGGGTATCAACCCCGATATTAACGCCCCCTATATCCCACACATCCCACCACGTGAAACGGGTATAGTTGCGCCGCCCCCGGAGCCTAAAGTTCATGTGGAGGTGGCCCCCCCACACTCTCATATTCAGGCTCAGCAGCATATTGATAATAAAACAGCCCTAGTGGTTGGTGGGGTAACTTTGGGACTTATTTGGTTAAAGATTTCTTAGCCGCTACGTACACCAGACCCGCCACGGTGACGATGGCTGCCCACAGGTTTTGACTGAGCCACATGGCAGTTTTAGACAGAGCGCCCAACAACCACGAGACGATGCTACCCAGGATGCCGGGAAGGGCTTCGGCGGCTTTACCAGCCAGTTTAGCTAGGCCTTCCCCGAGTTTTTTTATCCAGTCTTTAACACCCCCACCACCACTTGGAGTTCCCCCGCTGCCGGCAGGCCCCACAGGGGTTCCTCCCACCAGTGACACCACTAAGGTTGATATGATGAAACCCAATGCAGTCAGAATGCTGGCGATGGTGATCCCTTGCTCCCGGAACAATATCCGAATCCTGTTGGCTAAAGTTGTATCCTCGTTCAGTATTCTATCGATTGTTTCCCGAATACGACTGATCTGGGATCGAAGCTGTTCACGATTCGAGGAAGCGGATTCCAATCGTGTACGTCTCTCGTCTTCTAAATCGCGTAGTCGTTCATTGATACGACGCTTCATATCATCGTTTTCAGTTTCGTTGAGTTTAGTTTTTTCCCTAGCGATGTGCTCGTCGATTTCGTTCAGTTTCCCCATGTTGTTCACGAGTTCTCCTCGCACGCGTTTCACGGCTTCATCTAAGCCGCGCAGTTCCCTTACCGGAAAGTCAAACCCCAGTAACGGTTTGTCCCAGTAGGTGCTCAACAGTTTTTCTATGCTGTCCGAGGCTTCTGTAGCACGCTGTGGTGTCATTTCATCTCTAGTGGTGAGGTGGGATCTGGTAGCTTGCAGATCTTCAACAACGGCCTTAGGTATTGCACCAACGTAATCATTCATGTTTAGATGTTCACGGATAAATTCGACACCATGGCGGCTGGCTAGAGTTGACAAGGCCAGTGGTTTTTTATTGCGCTTGTTAAAGAGGTCAACCTCTGGTTTAGACTTAAGGCGTAGAACACCCTTTGTATCAATAAAAAAATTATCAAGGTATCGGCCCTGTGGATCAACGTAGTATTTATCACTTCTTAAACTTTCGTAATAATCATCTACCGTTGTTGCTAAAAGTTCTCGGTTCAATGGTGAACTAGTAAATGAGGTCTCCTGCTCATCAGATGCCTGGGCACTAGCGCCCGACATCTCCGTCATATCTATGTCTTCATCCATTAGTATTTAGATATATTTTATTTATATATAACAATGTACGGTAGAAAATTAGATCCTTTCAGAAGATTGAGAGAGCCATTAGGAGCCAGAGCCGTGCGTCAGTCGGTGACCATCACCAACAATCCCAGCAAGATAGACCAGAATCAAACTCTGCTGGTTAGATTTCCAAACCTTGGTGAGAATGACCTCATTGTACCAGGCACTGTTCGACTGGCGTTCAATATCACGTTGACCTCCGACAACGACAAACGCGAGCTAGTGCGGAACGTGGGTCGAGCTATCATCAAGAAAACGACCGTCAAGATCAGCGGTAACGAGGTGCTGAGCATCGACGACAGCGATGTGTTTCACTGCTACAGGGATCTCTGGAAAAGCGAGGGAGAACGAGTCAATGATGTGTACCAGGGTATCAGCAAATCAACCCGGGCGCGCATAGGGTATGTCTTCACGCCAGACCAGCAAGACAAGCTATCGGACGGTGAAAAGGCCATAGCTCGAGCATACGGGAATCGATTCTGCGTGCCGCTCGACTTTGAGTTGCTCACGGGACACGCGCCGTTTTACCAGGCCGCGCTGGGTGATAGGCTTGAATACGAGCTCACGTTTAACGACTATAGCAAAGTAGTGCGTACGCCGAACGGTGATGAGGCCAGTTATGCCATAGACAACATCTCTCTGGAGTTCGACATGGTCACTAGCCCGGAGCTGGCCAGGCAGGTTCGAAGCCAGTACTCTGGGAAGATGGCTATCCTGTACGATCGCGTACTGAGGCATAGATCAGTCGTGCGAGATAAGAGCGACACTGTGTGGAATATCAACCTGAACGTGCCGGCGCGATCGATGAAAGGTATCCTGGTCGTCCCCGTGGAGGATTACGATCCATTCCGGAGGGACAGCGAGAAGTTTTTCAACCCCGAGATTGAAAAGGTGGAAGTGACCATCGAGGGCGTGCCCAACCAGCTGTTCAGTCATGGTATGAGGCCACACCAGCAGTGGGATGAGATAAAAAAGCTACCAGTGGGGGATTATATAACAAAGGACCTGGACCTCGGCTCCGTGCAGATCGGTGAATACCTGACCACCAAGTACGCCCTATGGTTGGACATGCGATCCACGGATGATGATAAACTGCACGGTAGCGGGCGCCGTATAGATAACGGCAGCGAAGGGATAACCATCCAGATTACTAAGAAGGCTCAAACCGCTGGTAAGTTGAAATTATATCTGTACGTTATTATGGACGCGCAACTTAATATAGACAATGGGAGATTCGTGCAAGCCATCTACTAGTGGGGGTTACCCCCCACTGCCCACTGACCCACACTGCGCCATAGTGTGCGGGCAGACTGGCTGTGGGAAGACCGTTTTCGTGTTGGATATGTTGGAGAGTTACTACAAGGATGTGTTCGATAACATCGTTATCATGTGTCCTACTCTGAGCATGAATAAAACGTACGCGCGACCTTGGGTGATGACGGACCCGGACGTACACAAAATCGACCCTGGAACACGCCTGCAGGACTGGTTGAAAGCTCTTCACGAGAAATTTAAAGGGGAACCGACGCTGTTTATACTGGACGACTGCAGCGCTAATCGCGAGATAACAAAAAAGAGAGACATGCTATCATACCTGGCCTTCTCCGGCCGGCATGCAAATCACAGCGTCTGGGTGCTAACGCAGAAGTTCAACTCGGTGTTGAAAGACCTCAGGGAGCAGACGCGATGGGTAGCCTTATTTCACTGCAAGGACAGGGATTCGTTCGAGGAGTGTTTGAGAGAGAACGATGTGATGAGCAAATTAGAACGGGAACGGGTAAAGAAACAGCTCGCTGAAACTAAACACGCTAAGCTCGTGCTAAAGACTGACCAACCAGTAGCATGCATAGTATGCTAAGCAAAGCTAAGCAAATGCTAAGCATAGCTATGATATTCGAAGTGTTTGTCGTGTGCAACTTAACCTTCATTTCTCTGTGTTTTGTTTGCATCGGGTATTATATAGTTAAAACTAAATCTTACTTGTTATATTATAAGATGGAGTGTGAGGAATTGCTCGAACAGTTGGGGGTCTCCTCCACGCCGCCGGCAGGCCCCACTGTGGGGGATTCCCCCAAGCGAGAGAAACTGGTGGCGTTGGCTGTTGGCGGCAAAGCCAAACATTACTTTGGAGACTACACTCCGGATAAAATTCACAAAATGTCAGCCGAAGAAATCGATAAGCTGTACGCTAGATACGAGTCCCGGCTCGGAGCAGAAATGACAAAGACAATAGGATCGGCTATGACCCAGATATACACCGGTATTGTATCACACTTCCTTCCCATTCCACCAGAGCGCCGACTTTACCTGTGGGAGGACCTAGATAAAGACCCTTTTATCGAACACGCCGTGAGTTCTATCAGCTGCGGGCTGTACCACAAATATGGTATGTTGTTGGCTCCAGTGACGGCGGCGATTATCACAGCAAAACATTGTCAATTTGAGAGAAAAAATAATAATAATAATAGATGGATGCTGCACAGGAAACCCCAGTGGAGGTACCCCCAACAGTGATGGAGGAGACCCCACCCCCAACAGTGACGGTGGACACCCCTTCAGTGGGGGTACCCCCCACAGTAACCAGACAGAAGAATCCTAAGAGAGTAGCTGCCGGTAAAAAACGGTGGTGTAACCAACATAAAGTGACCAACCCAACCCGACTGTTGTTGGCTGTAGGCGTAACTGCTGCCTTGGCTATCTCGTGGTTATATACACGTGATGGAAACCCTCACCATGAGGTGGTAACCCCCACTGTTGGGGGTGTGGGGCGTACCCCCACCATCGACCCGCATATCATGTTATAATTTTAATATTTTATATCATATACATAATGTCTGAGGGGAAAACGTTCGTCAACGACGCATACCACGCCACAGTGGTCGCCAGTCTAGCCGTAGGGTACGCTCGGTTGACTAAAATGGTGCTTAAACAACCAACTATCAAGCTAGATTTCAACCTACAGGATATGGGTATGCTTATAATGAACCTTGGTATGGCGATGGCTACAAAAGACATCCTAGTAAAACAAGGAATAATACCTGAAAATATAATGAAATAAATATAGGGATGGCCACGATAGCTATGATGGTCGGTGGGGCGTTAGTGAATGCCCTGGCATTTTCCGGGAGTAATTTCCTCTTCTCGAAACTACGAGATGGGGCTGAAATACAGGAAGAAAGGAAGCGACACGATCTCGCTATTGAGAACTTACAAAAGGCACAGGCCGAGTACGCTAAAAAACGCCTCCAGAGGATCGATTTCATTAACGAACAACTCAAGCGTGAAAACCATGCCGTTCAAACATTCAACGATGTTGATGAAGCAATGAAAGAATACTACCTACTAACTGGTAAACAATTGGAACCGCTCAATAAACCCACACTCGCTCAGTACTACACACCATCCAAGGGACAAATGAATCGTGAACTGGGCTTCATAGTGTTGGGTATAGCAGCTACTGCGTTGGTTGCGAAGCAATTAAATTAAAATACCTATATAAGTAAACATGAGACCCGCTCCATACCGATGCGAATACATACTTATGGGGAAGACCGAGGCCTGTGGTAGGAAATGCAGGAATCAGGGGTTCTGTTGTTTCCATATGGGAAGTCCTAACTACACGTGTTCTGTGTGTGGTATCGGGGTTAAAGGACACTACTGTCTATGTAAAGCTCATGGAGCGAACGTAGTCAGACATCAACTCATCTACGAGAATAAAAAAGGCTACATAAAAGAACGTAGGCGACTGCTCAAGATAGACTCCAGTGCGTGAAAGGGTTACCTCCCCTTACTGTGAACCAATTAGACATTGGTTCTCTTAGGTGTAAACACGATGTCTACTGTACGCGAGCTGAAGAGGGTCGCAAAACAGAGAGGTGTGATCGGGTATTCTCGAATGCGGAAGTCAGCATTGTTGAGATTACTAGGTTTAGAAGCCCCTCCTTCAGTAAAACAATTAAAAGCTCAAGCAAAACAGCTTGGATACACGGGTTATTCAAACCTGGGGAGAGCCGGGTTAACCGCATTGTTATCACATGCCCCCGTAGCAAAACCTCCCACTGTAAAACAACTGAAAGCCGAGGCACACGATTTAGGTTTAGGTGGGTATTCCCGTATGAGAAAACCACAGCTTGTAGAATTATTACGACAGAATAGAGCTACTGACCTACAGTTCGTGCGCACTGAGCGCGCTGTAGGCAACTATTTGAGAGGTTGGCGCATGCACGTTGATAGAAATATAGACATTATAGATATCAAGCCTCTGATAGCTGATAAGGTCAACCAGGAACTAAATAACTTAGGAAGTATCAAGTTTCAGATCACAGTGAAAATGTCGTTCGATAAGCAGGTTGGGAGTACCACTGAGTATGTTCAGCCTTACTTCCGAGGTCAACAAGAGGTCGTCACACATACAGAGACCATTGACGCATCAATCGATACCAGTTTTCAGCAGATACGAGAATACCTAGAACGCTACACACACTTGGGGTCCGGGTGGGTTGTAGATAAAATCGATAATGTCTATCTAGACATAGCTAACTATGTGCCGTTCAGAGGCGGGTCATACCTAGCCTTGCCACCCTACTATAGGAACAAACATGCCATAGTAAACGTTAAGAATAGAGGAAACGATTGCCTGAGGTTAGCTATCAGGTCAGCCTTATTTCCAGCTGGCGCTAATTCAGATAGGCTTTCTAGCTATCCCCAAGATGATGGGCTCAACTGGGATGGTATAGATGAACCCACCCCCATATCCCAGATCACTAAAGTAGAAAAACAGAATAATCTGGCTATAAATGTCTTTGGGCACGAAGGTAACACAACAATAGTACACAGGGTCAGCCCGGTGAAGGATCGCTAAGTTATCAATATATTCATGATCCAGCGAGGTGACAAGTATCATTACACATGGATAAAACACTTTAGCAGGCTGTTGTATGACCAATCGGCACACAGAGAAAAGACCCACTTCTGTGAACGATGCCTACATGGCTTCACCCGAGCTGATTTATTAGAATCCCACCGGGATGATTGTCAAGGTGTGGGGCAGACGGCCATACGAGTCGACATGCCTAAGGAAGGTGATAATATCCTAAAATTCAGTAACCACAAGAACCAAATGTCTGTGCCTTATATCATATACGCCGACTTCGAAGCCTTAGTTGTGGGTGGGGATTCCACCAGTGGTGCCGCCGGCGAGGCTCCCAGTGGTAGCTTCACCCACAAGACACAAGAGCATAAAGCCTGTTCGTTTGGATACATTGTCGTCCGTTGTGACGGGGAAACGAAAGCTCCGGTAGTATATAGGGGTCCTGACGCGGCTGAAAGGTTTCTAAAGTGTTTGCAGGAGGAAGAAAAAATTATTAGGAATGCATTGTATAAAATCGTCTCATGCGTCTGACCCGAGTCGACAGGCTTGCCCACGCTAGTAGCACTAACTGTCACGTGTGTGAATCACCACTTAACGGTGATTCGGTGAGAGATCACTGCCACATAACTGGTAAGTATAGAGGCGCCGCTCACAACGCGTGCAACCTCAAGCTTAAAATCAACCCTAAGACAATAAACATCCCCGTTGTCTTTCACAACTTGAGAGGGTACGACTCACACTTGATCATGCAGGCCATCGCGAAAATCGATGGTAATATAACGTGCATCCCCAACAACATGGAGAGATACATCTCCTTCAGCTTAAACGGACTTAGGTTCATTGACTCGTTTCAGTTCCTCCTGTCGTCACTCGACAGTCTGGTCAAGGCCAACAATACCTTCCCTATCACCGATCGATACACAGACGCCGAGACTAGACCCCTGCTTATGAGGAAGGGTGTGTACCCCTATGAGTACATGGATAGTTGGGCCAAGTTCACCGAGACCAGACTACCCCCTATTGACTGCTTTTATAGCAAGCTGAATGAGGCGTCCGTCTCACGAGATGATTACTCGCACGCGACTAACGTATGGAATAAACTGGGTTGTAAGAACCTGGGTGATTATCACGACCTGTACTTGAGGACAGATGTACTACTGTTAGCCGACGTGTTTGAAACGTTTAGGCGGACGTGTTTAAAGCAGTATAAACTCGACCCCGCATGGTATTACACCAGCCCAGGTCTGTCGTGGGACGCCTTGCTTAAAAAGACCGGAGTTAATTTGGAATTGCTCACAGATTACGACATGCACCTATTCATTGAGAAAGGCTTGCGAGGTGGGATTTCTATGGCATCCAAACGATACGCGAAAGCAAATAATCAATACGTGAAAGGTTACGATCCTAACAAGCCAACCAATCACATTCTCTACCTCGACGCAAACAACCTGTACGGCTGGGCCATGAGTCAGTATCTACCTACAGGGGGATTCGAATGGGTACCCCACGTTGATGTTATGGGGGTTGCACCAGATTCGAACAAAGGTTATATCCTCGAGGTTGACTTAGAGTATCCCAAGGAATTACACACATCACACAACAGCTACCCCCTGGCCCCCGAACGTATGAGGGTTAACCCAGACTGGATGTCTGAGTACCAACATAACTTGTTAGGTGGGCGTGTGACAGACGTTGAAAAACTCGTGCCTAACTTAATGAATAAGACCAAATACATCGTTCACTATCGCAACCTACAGCTGTACCTGTCGTTGGGTATGAGGCTGACCAAAATACACAGGGTGCTCATGTTCGACCAGAGCCCATGGATGGAGCCCTACATCAGAATGAACACAGACCTACGAAAAAAAGCCACCAGTGATTTTGAGAAAAATCTCTACAAGCTCATGAACAACTCGGTGTTTGGTAAGACTATGGAGAACCTGAGGAAACGCGTGACCGTGAAGCTGGTTCGGTCGAGTGAGGAAGACAAGCTCAGGAGATTGATAGCCAGTCCGGCATTCAACCGTAGTAAGATATTCACAGACAACCTGGTTGCCCTACACATGAAGAAAAGCCACATAAAATTCAACCGGCCTGTTTACGTGGGGATGAGCATCCTCGATTTATCCAAACACCTGATGTACGACTTTTACTACAACGAGCTCAAGAAACAGTACGGCGACAGGTGTGAAGTGCTGTACACTGACACGGATTCCCTGCTGATGGAGATTCGAACCGAGGACGTGTACGAGGACATGAAAAAACACCTCGATTTATACGACACCAGCGACTACCCTAAGACCCATGCCCTACACAGTACGGTAAATAAAAAGGTCCTAGGTAAGATGAAGGACGAGTGTGCTGGCACGCCCATAGCCGAGTACATAGGTTTGAGACCTAAGATGTACTCCATACTAAAAGCCGACAATAGTGAGATCCGGAAGGCTAAGGGGGTTAAGAAGTATGTGGTGAAACAACACATCAAACACGCCAGATTCAAGGAAGCCCTGTTCAAGACCCGTACCTTTAGACATAAAATGAACACACTTAGAAGTGATGGACATAAGATATACGGACTGACTATAAACAAGACGTCCCTGTCGCCTATGGACACTAAACGATGGATAGCTATTGATGGGATAAACACATACGCGTATGGACATGAAAAAATTTGAGGCTATTTACTACAGCCCGCGTGGGTACTGGAAAGGAGCTAGCGCAGTAGATAAGCTAGCTAAAATAGCGCGAGTACCCCCGGAGGAAGCCAAAGCGTGGCTTGAAAAACAAGCCCTGTGGCAGATCTATTTGCCGGCACCACGCTACGTGCCTAGAAGGAGGTTCGGTATTAACATACCTAATAGCGTTCACCAGGCAGACCTACTGTTCCTACCCCACGACAAGAGGTACAAGTATGCCTTAACCGTAGTGGACGTAGCCAGTCGTTACAAGGAAGCCGAACCCTTGACCACGAAAGATTCGGCCCAGGTAGCCAGAGGATTCGAACGCATATACAAACGCAGCCCGCTGACGTGGCCAACAGAGCTGCAAGTTGACCCCGGACGGGAGTTCATGGGTGCCGTGTCACAACTGCTAGCCAAACACGATACAAAGGTCAGGCGTGGTACGGCCGGAGCCCATCGCAGCCAAGCCATAGTTGAGAGATTTAATAGGACTTTGGCTGAGCGCTTGTTCGGCCATCAGTATGCTAGGGAGATGGTCACCCCTGGAAAACGATCGACTGAATGGGTCACGAGGTTACCCAAGGTGGTGTCGGCAATCAACCATGAAGTCACCCGTCTCACCGGTAAGAAACCGGCAGACGCTATCAAACTAAAATCAATAGTTGCAGAGTCGGCCGCTCCATTGCGTGGGAAGGAGAAACAGATACCAGATAGGGCCCTAGTGAGGTATCTATACCAGCCGGGGGAACACGAGGGCGATAGCCGTAAGCGAGCCACCGATCCTATATGGTCAGTCAAAACTTACAACATAGATAAAGTGGATATGAAAGCCGACGAACCTAACTTGTACTACTTGAGGGATGGGCCGGGTAGGGGATTTGTAAGAGAAGAATTATTAATCGTACCGTACGGCACAGTGTTACCTCCTACCAACACACGGTAATAGACACCCAACCTTTTTGTAGTAGGGGTAATAGTAGCAAGAGCTAATGGCCCAACCAAAGCCTTATTTACTAAATAAGGCTTTGTAGAGACATTTCTTGAAAGTGAGCCAGAACCCCCATTGTATATACTACTACTGATAACATTTTAGCTTGTGAAAATGTCAAAAATAGTCAACATTTAACTCTTACATATGTTTTAGTCACGTGGTCGAAGTACAGCATAATTTTTTTTTTAAGAGAGCAACCATTGTCTGTGTCATCGGATGATTTTCCCATTGTCATTGAGGACACCGCCAAGATGCTAGAAAACACTGACATGTTATCTTTTTTCAGACAGACGCTTTCTCAACATTTCTGGTGAGGCAAATAAAGTGCTTTTGTGAGCATGCGAGCGCCGGAAACATCGTGAATTCACGTTTTGTGACGTGTGTGTGTGTGTGTGTGTGCGTGCGTGCGTACATGCGTGCATGCGTACATGCGTGCATGCGTGTTTGTGTATGTATGTATGTATGTATGTATGTATGTATGTATGTATGTATGTATGTATGTATGTATGTATGTATGTATGTATGTATGTATGTATGTATGTAAGATTTATGAGTCGGTATGTGTGTGTATATATACACGTACATACACAAACATACATGCATATACACACACACATATGTATATGGAACACATATTATATATATGTGTGTGAGTGTGTGTGTGTGTATGTGGTATATGCATGTGTGCTATTATTGTGTGTATAGCACAAATATATGTATCAAAGTCAATGCGACTGGCTGCCAATAGCTTGACGAAAGTAACACGTTATATGATTCAGTCTACCAATCATCACATTTTGTGCAGTAGCAATAAGCCCATTTAAACTTAACAGAAGTCCCAGTGATACTGGAAATTCAGAAAAGGGGGAAATCTAGTTTTACTTTATTCCGGGCTATACTATTGATTGTTCTAGATTGTAACGTCGTTATATTATTTTGTTATATTGCAGAGTCGACCAAAGCGTTGATAGATCATGACCATACAGAATATATCTCCACTTACTATGAGAGGTCTTCACTGAGACTGCTAAAACAACAGGGCATCCTCTTCATCAAAGGGAGATCTGGTTCGGGTAAGTCGAGACTAGGACTCAGACTTCTATCACAGTTAGCTAAGGAGGAAGGACGATCTCCACTGATTATAACATCAGCCAAAGAATGGAAGCTAATACCACAAAGAAGGGGGCGGCTAAGATACAAATATATTATAATGATCGACAACATCTTTGGCTCGAGCAGCTTTGTGGAATCAACTGTAGACGAATGGTCAATATTATTTAATGTAATATGGCCCGCAATAGAAGCTGGACAGGTTTACCTGATCATAACATCGAGACCAGAAATCAGTGCTCAGTGTGAGAGACAAATGAAGACCAGTCGTTTAATGAAGAATATCATACATGTGACAATTGATGAGGGACAGTATTCTCTTCGACCAAATGAAAAAGTGAGGATGCTCAATATCATGTGTCAAAACAAAGCCAACTTTACGGAGAAAGAGGTGAAACTGGTGGTTCGGTCAGGGTCAAGTGTTGGCTTTCCCCAGTGTTGTAAATATTTTGCTGGCAGCAGGCAGGCACAGAATAAAGGAGTTGAGTTCTTCCTAAAGCCACATGATTACATCTTGGAGGAGATAGACAGGCTACAGGAAAGTGATGGACTTGGTTATTTTGTTCTATTACTGGTGCTGCTTAGAGGAGGATGTCTGCAAAAACAGGATCTGCTCACACGGCAGGGTACAGAGGAGTTCCAAGAAACCATGCAGATTGTGAAGGAGATCTGTTCTGATTTACCTTCATATCACAGTTTGGCCAATCTCCGAGAAAAAGCTGAATCTTTTTGCGGTATATATTTGGATCACAGGGAAAACGGATTTGTGTTTCAACATCAATCCATCTTTGAGTCTGTTTTCATCAGTCTGTCCAAGAAACATCCAGACATTTGTGTCAAAACGTGTTCTGTGCAAATGCTTGTGGAACTTGTCAAAACAAACCAAAATGAATGCGATCATGATTTGGCGATATATCTAATGGAAGAAAACCATGGAATGCTAGCTGATCGAATCACGGACATACTAGTGACACCTGAAATATCAAGACAAATCGTTGACCACCCGTCTCTTAAAGATGAAGTATTCATTCAACATTTGATTCACAAGTGGATACATGAGAGCAAAATGAAAGGCATTTTCAAACAGAGATTAAACAATAACGTACGCGTTTGTTTTGATACCTTCTCACACGAAATAGATCAGACTGAAATATTTACGGTGGAGTATCTTCTATCTTACATTGTACTAAAACAGCTGCAAGTTTTAACAGAGAATATGTTTGCACTGGGGCTTGACTATTTTGAAAGAGATATTCTGCAGGACTGTTTATCTTGTGCAATCTTTGTCGGCAACAGTGCCCTCGTCAGGTCGCTCTTTGGTTTTGGCCTGAAGCCAAATGAAGCTTGTTTCCGAGCTCTCTGCATGTCAAGGGATATGGACGAAGACATTTCTTATACTGTGTGTAGCTTTGTCCTGAAGTCAGGAACAGAAGAATCGCAGTTTGAGGATAAATTCACATGGAACTCAGTATCCAATCTAGAAGATTTTTTTAAACTGTCTGTTCTGCATGGAAATGTATTTATTGTGGAGTTCGTCGTTAAACATTTGAAGGATCAGGAGCGAAGCCAGACAATATTTGGCATCTGTTTAGTTCAATTCTTCAAAGAACTAAGTGCTGGCTATAGATCATGTACATTTCAACCATACAACATGGATCACATGAGTCAGATAATCACCATACTTCTGAGTACTGGGTGTAATGTTGACTTTGTTCACCTGACATTGTTAGCAGCGACCCATTTATCCACTGTAGCTCTCAAAATCCTTACGGCTCGTGGGGTGAATGTGATCAACATGCGTGCTAACATGTTCGACCCAAAAGATCGCGTTGAGCGTTATCCTGCGGCCTTACAACAAGCAGCTGCTTATGGGGTAAATGTATGTCTGCTTGAGTTGTTGGAACTTGTAGAAGGCAATCACCAAGAGATACTTAACATCAGCAAAACCTTACTTTTCATTGCCATTAACCATGGAAATATTGGATGTGCCAGTATTCTACTGGACAGAGGAGTTCCAGCAGATGTCCAAGATGGAAATGGCAACACGCCACTTCATCTGGCTGTCATGTATAATCAGTTAGAGTGTGTGAAGTTACTAATTGGAAAGCACGCAGATGTAAATATTTCAAACTTCCGGAGATGTATTCCAATGCTATGGGTGGACGAAGTAGGAAGTCCACACACAGACATAGTACAAGCGTTAGTACAGGCAGGCAGTGACATCGAAGGTGTAGATATAGACCACAAGACTATCCTTTACAGAGCAGCTGAATGTAGTAACCTAGCAATGGTTAAGTTTCTGCTAAGAAATGGCGCTGATGTCAATACTGACATTGTATCAAATCCTCAAGGAATCTTGGCTAAGCATCCAGTCTGCAAACGTGCCATTCTTGTTGCTTGTAGGCATGCCGATGTTGACGTAGTGAAATGTCTGCACGAATCGGGTGCTTCTCTTGACATGGCAGATGTCACCGGTGAGACTGTACTTCACAAGGCAGCAAGATCCTCGACTGACACTATTGAGAAACTCCAATATCTTCTGTGTGTCCGAAAGGACCTTTTACAAGTAGTGGACAATGAAGGAAGAACAGCTGTATTTGCAACGGTATTGATGTATATGGAGACTGGAGACGATGAACCTCTGTCTTTCTTACTGGAAAATGGACTGACAGCAACAAAGACAGGCAAAAATGGACACAAACAAAACCTGTTGCTGTTTGTATTGCATAATGCATCCAGTGACTCCCTTCATGCACACACTTTAGATAACTTGACTAAAGTGCTTTTGTGTAAAGGTGTCGACCTGAATGATCAAGATTCAACAGATAAAACGGTGTTGCACTATGCAGCGGAGAAACACACTGGATTATTGAACACTCTCTTGCAATCAGGTGCTAAACCAAACACTAAAAGCAAGGACGGAAAGACTGCTTTACACTATGTTGTTGAAGGACGATGTAGTGACAATGTTAAATTGCTACTAAATGCAGGGAGTGATCCATGTCTTCAAGACGCTAAGGGTAAAACAGCACTACACTGTGCAGCTAAAAGAGGAATGACTGACATTGTGAAGCTATTGCTGGACACACCCACTGATCTGCAAGTTCAAGATATAAAGGGCAAAACTGCCCTTCACTATGCATCTGAAATCAACACCGATATTCTGAAACTTCTTTTAGATGCAGGAGCTGATCCTTGTATTCAAGATGGGCGTAGAAAAAGTGCATTGCTCAATGCAGTTGTGAGGCGCAATTATGCAGGTGTTAAGTTACTTCTGGAGAGAGGGGCTGATCCTTGTTTAAGTGACGAGTTGGGTGTAACTCCACTCCATCGTGCATCAATGCACTTTGACGGGGATTTTCTCAAACTTCTTTTGGCACACAATGGCAATCTGCATGTGCAGGATGAGAAGTGCTGGACACTACTGCATTATGCAGCAGAAAGTTCAAACAGTGACAACGTTAAACTTCTCCTGGAGAGAGGCCTAAGTGCATTTTCAAGGGACAAATTTGGCCGAACGCCTCTGCACTATGCAGCCGGATACGAAAATGTGGACATTATAACATTATTAGCAGAGGCAGATCCTGACATTGATGGGAGAGATTGTGACGGAATGACAGCGCTGCATTATGCAACAAAAGATAATTGTTATGAAGTTGTTCAAATTCTTTTAAAAAAAATGGCAGATCCAAATTTAACAGATCATATGGGCATGACTTCATTGCTTTTTGCTGCCAAACATGATTGCAGCAGTGCAATTACTAATCTTCTTTTAGAGGCAGGTTGCGACCCAAATCAACAAGACAATCGTGGAAAATCTCCCATTCATTATGCCGCTGGAAGCATAAAAAGTGACAATACTGAACTACTTTTGGAGTATGGTGCCAACCCATGTGTGATGGATGAACTTGGGAGGACTGCTCTTCACTATGCAGCAGAGAAGAGCAACACAAAACATTTGGACCTCATTCTGCATAAAGGGGCTGATCCATGTGTCAAGGACAACTTTGCCAAAACAGCTCTTCATTATGCCTGCAATGTAGATTCCAAATCTTGGTATAGCAGCACTAGTTATGTAGATACGACAAGTAAAAGTGTTCAACTTCTCTTGGAGAAAGGAAGTGACCCTCTCATACAAGATAAAGATGGAAAGACTGCTCTTCACTATTTAGCAGAGAAGCAAGGCATTGAATGTTTGGTTATGGTGTTGGACAAAGGTGCTGATCCATGTAAGCAAGATAAACAGGGCAAAACAGCTCTGCATTATGCCTCACAACTTCCCAATACCGAGTCAGTGAAACTCCTCCTGGACACAGGTGCTGACATATCCACACGGGACGTGCATGGCAAAACGGCCCTTCATCACGCAGCAGAACATGGAAATCTGAAAACCGTATCATTACTCCTGAATCGAGGGGCTGATCACTGTGCCCAAGATGAGCAAGGAATGTCACCTCTCCAGTATGCAGTGACAAGAATGGACTGTGTTGTTGCTAAACTTCTCGTGGACCACGGCTCTGATGTGAATTTACAGAGTTATTGCAGCAAGACGGCTCTCCACTATGCAGCTGAAAGGGGATGTTCAGCCAGTATTAAGCTGTTGTTACAGAGAGGCGCCAATCCTAATGAACCAGATGAGAAAGGCATGATGCCACTTCATTGTGCAGCACTTGCGACTGAAGTTTGGTGTACTGATAATGTTGAGACGCTCTTACGTTTAGGCGCTGATCCATCTGCTCAAGACAGAGAGGGAAGAACGGCTCTTCATTATGTGGCTCAAAGTGAAAATCATAGAGCTTTGAAGCAGATTTTAAATAAATCTGATGTTGCAAGCATAAAAGATCAAGAAGGAAAGCTAGCTCTTGACTTCGCAGAAGCGACTGGAAATGCAAAGATTGTAAACCTGCTCAAGGCACTAGCTCTGCAAAATGATTGTGGTAATCCTCACCGTTCAGAAATGGGTTGAAGAAGTTAAGAGGACCAGATGAAATGATAAAAACAAACATGTACAGTGTGTATAATAGCATAGATCACAATGTCATGTATGGGATCACCCTGACATAGTGAGACAGATACTGGACGACAGCTTTAATCAGTGGTGTTTTTGAAAAATGTGTACAAGATTTCGAAGGGCTGCCATGCATGCAGTAGATCAGCTTTTAGTCAGTATGGATTCGATGCGTGCAATCTGTTCACTAAGTTTAATATTGTTCAGAACTGGTTCACTCATTAATACAAAGACGCGTTCTCAACGATGTTTAAGTGAGTTATTGTTTGTGCCTCATGTCGCCTGTCACACCAAAACCCCTTGAGCAAACATGACATTACCAACTCCCGATTCGTCAGACCGGAGGCTTACTTCTCAGTGGTGCCATAGATGGACTGGACTGACCAAACTATACTGATGGTTATTACACCCTGATACCTTTGATGCACTCTTCTGATAATTATTACTCAATGATGGTATAAACCATAATGGCGACTTTTACCCAGTGATAACACTGAAACAAAGTGTGACCAGTTTGTACACGCCAACCACAAACTGTGTGGTTGGGACAATAATTATACACTGATATCGATGCCTTGGTTGCTCTGTGTTGTAAATTATTAAATGAATCATTACATAAAGCACAGTGGCGACTTTTACTCGATGATAACTATGAAACAGTGTGATTGTTTTTATACACTGGTTCCAGATACGATGTGCTTTTGACAGTTCTTATATACTGACGTCTTGGATATGCTCATCTGACAGTTATTAGGTCCCGGGGTAGAATAGGCCTTCAGCAACCCATGCTTGCCATAAAACGCGACTGTGCTTGTCGTAAGAGGTAACTAACGGGATCGGGTGGTCAGGCTCGCTGACTTGGATGACACATGCCATCGGTTCCCAATTGCGCAGATCGATGCTCATGTTGTTGATCACTGTATTGTCTGGTCCAAACTCGATTATTTACTCACTCACTGGCAATTATTACGCAGTAGTACCACGGGTAGGATCAGACGTAATTCAAATCTGACACTTGACACTAGAAGAACAAATATGACCCATTACTATACTAACACACACTGGAAACGCAAAATTTAATTCATATGAGAAAAAATTAACAAAGACCATTTGGATGAAAATTGTAATACAATAATTTTGAGGATTTGTGCTTCAATTTCATAAAAATTGTTACAGGAGTTCCGCTAATGACTCGACACGTTAAGCGTCACACTCAGACTCCCTTACGTCCATCAGTAGCGAATGTGGCCTCCCCGAACATGTGCACATGCACTAAGTCGACAAGGCATGGATTCACACAAACGTCAACCAGATGCTTGGGGGATGTTGTGCCACTCCTGTTGTCAAGCCAGGGTCAACTCAGGGACGATGATTGGCAGACGTTGTCTTTGACACGAAAAAGGTTCGAACCCAGATGGGCTTGTGGTTTTATTCGGCAACGTCACAGCACTATATTTTTGTGTGATAAATGAAATTGCTTCACAAAACATTATTAGAAATTGCTAAATGGGTTTTGTGTTTTCAGTGTGTGTCAGTATACATTTCAAGACGATTCAACGGGTTATCAGATAGGCATGTGCAGGACATTTCCATACTTGATACATCAGTGACAAAGATTTCCGATGCACACCTTATTTATTTCTTAATGATTCACAGAGACATGCTCTGTTATCGCGTCAACTGAATAGATTGTCTGGCTCAGAGTGGATTTGTTTATAAACAGCACCATACACACTGCTGAAACAAATATCTGCTCATGATGTGGTCACAATTGAACAATCGACTCTGCTTTTGGTAGAGATTCCTTATGAATGTGGAAAAAGTTGTGTCGCCTTAAGTTCAACAATTATAGTGTCTGTTATCAGAAACTGATACATATAACATATGTTATATTTGTAATTACGCTCTCTTAGCACAGTACAACCTCTTGTACGTTTATGTCACATGAGGGATTCAAACCCGCATCCTCGTAGTCAGGCACCTAATTACCACCACACACAGTCTGTGGGAGCTGTGCCAATTTACACGTATCAGAGGGGTACACAAAATACGCAGTCTAGGCTACCAGTTGTCCATTTTTGTGGAAGTCACGGTGGCTGAACGGGTTATGTGGTTGACTTTGTGTGCCTGCGATTAGGTGCCTAACTCGGAGGGTGCTGGTTCGAATCCCGGATGGAATTCAACCCAAAAACTACTAGAATTTGTACTTGACTAAGAAAGAGTAATCCCAAAGATTGTACATTCAATGTTTAAAAAAATGATATTTGGTATGAAATATGATAGAGAGATCATTGTGATGTCAGTAGCTAAAACTGATACCTTATTTCAAACATATACAATGGAAGCTGTATTCAAGATCACAACGGAGCTCAAAATCTTATTCTTATTGTCTGTGCTATTGTACCACTGCGGGTTCTGTCCAGACAGGACAGTGGCAGCGTGTACGCGAAGTAGAGAATCACCATCTGGGATCACGCGGTATCTGAACTATTCATTTTGCATTTTGCCTTCTTCCAATAACTTTTCATCTGTACCTTTTGTGTACTCCTCAATGCGTCAGTTCAGAGTAAAAATTCATTTAGCAATACTGAGGACACAAGAGTGTTTGTTAGTAATTGCATAGAGAATTAACGCATTCTAGATATTCATTCTAGGACTCTTCCTTTTTCACATGTGAAGTCGTTAGTCGGGTAGTAGTTTTAAAACAGCCCTTAAATTCTCGAAACGTTTCTGAAACTGTCTTACATTTATGAATTTACATATGCAAAGTGGTGCCTCGTCTGCACCTCGCCTATGACAGGTCACCTCTGCCAGCAAACTGTATCGTTCCTGTGTCTTGTGTCTAATGTGTCTCTGCTGATTTAACATTCTGAACAAAAATATTCATAACAATCTTATGTAGTATAATTCATTAAAAATGATAAAATTAAGATAATTATTAAGGCATTAGTTCAGATGTATTTTCGTTCAAACACTGAAGTGCGTGTCTTTAGTTCGAGTTAAGCGCAGCCTTGGAGGTGCATTTCGTGCTGTGAACCATTGAAATTGAGTCTTTGTGATAGCTTCTTGTGAGTCATCCATCTCTTCTTCCGTCAGAGGAAGGAGAACAATGACTGTCAATGATAACGTCTGCTTCCTGTTGAGGTGGAGCGTTAAAGAGTGAACAAGGGTGCGTACATTACACAGGCAATGTTAAAACAAAATGTAGAAAAGAATCTACACAAGATAGCTTCTGGAGGGGTACATCAGCCAGCAGGTGTCCAAAGTCACGCCAAACCATGGCTCGAATCTCATGTGTACAATGTGTGGAGGTCATATATTCAGTCCCGACTCATCCTTCGAGGAACGAGAACAATGACCGCTGACGACTGGTAATGCCTGCTGCATGTTTACGCGAGATTTCATCTGGATTTCCCCCAATGTCAGTGTGACTTGGTATAAGAAAAACAGGATGTCAGTGTTCTCAAGACCGAACTTGTTAGAGAAATGTATGAACTAGCAAGTAAAATTAGACAAATAGTACTTGTAATAATACAACATGAAATGGGTCTGGAGATCACCAGCAACTGAAGGCAGATAACCATGAGAGGGACCTTGGATCCTAAATGGATTTACATCATCCCTTCATCAGTGCTGCCAACTTCCGCCTGCCCGACTGTCCGGGACGGTCTGTTTTGCGAGCGGACGGTCAGTTTCAAAAAGCTGCACGCCCGATGTTTTTGGACGAATCTGACTTTGAATATACTGATCACAACCTTGACTGAAACAGATTTGAAAACATTATTCAGTTTCCCACCTATATGTACCTTCTTAGTACTTTCTTAATCCAGACAATTCTGGACTGGCAACTTTCCAGTTTTCTTGCTGAAGTTTTGGTGAGTTTACAACTCTGCCCTCAGCCACTGGGGATTGGAGTTACGTGTGGCTATAATTTGAAAAAAAAACACATATTCTACGATTAAAGAATATGGTAAGTTTAACTTTTCTTTGAATGTATTGGGACGTGTCCTCTGAAGGGGGACACAGCCAATTACTATGTACACGAGAACAAACGCCGGGTGTACAGCATTAAAACAGTTTCCTCACGCGTGTTTGAGTTAAGCTTAATGAGAGAAAGAAGTTAGTTTTACCTCGTACGCCGCACTCAGTAGGATTCGACTGTCAGTAAATATTCGTGTCTGGACCAGACAAGCCAGTGATCAGCAGCACAAGCATCGATCTAGGCCTCTGGGATACGATGACCCGTGTCAAGCATTCGTCCCTTATGTCGCCTCTTACAACACGCACAGTTTACCGAAGGTCAGTTCTAAGCCGTATCTTCACGGGTCCAAACGTTTAATGAGTATCTTCATCCCCTTCTTCAGTACCCAATAGACAGGATATCAGACAAGTACATCGCACATGCACTCGCATTATGTTAAAACACAATGTTAGCCTTACTCTTTCCATGAATCCGAGCACTTGTTAAATGTGATTCGCAGGTGGTTATCAGTTAAGTTCAAACCGTAATAGGTCATCTGTAGAAGGATCATGCTGTTTCATTATCCGCTGTAGTCAGTCTGCTTATTTATTTTTCTTCCCCGGATGTGTCAAAACGAAATACTTTAAAATATGGTACTTGTTGATTCCTGCCCTGCAGTTTGCATGAATGGGTACAAAAAGGACTGGTCGGCTCGGAGTCTGTGTAATGTCTCTCAGTGGGATGTTCATACTTAACATGGTACCTCGGTGAGCTAGTTCTATAAAACCAGCTTAGATCTGAGGTAGTACAAGCAGTCAAACATACAAATGCATTCACATCATCATATGAGCGAACTATACTCACCACACAAACACACACAGGCAGGCACAGACGCAGCCACAAACACAAAAACACACCTTCCCTCCCTCTCTCTCTCTCCCCTCCCTCTCTCCCCCCCCTCTCTCTCTCTCCTATGTATCATACAATTTACAATAATATTTTGTAAGTTCACCTTAACCTTTGTCTAACACTCCGTGTGTTAGCGTTTACATTAGATTTTAAGATGCTTGCTGGCTTAAGTGAGGTACACAGTTGAAACTGACTGAGTCTCGGTGACAGTGGCCCCATCCATCTTCATTTCCCCCAGAAGAACGCGAACAATGGCTGTTACTGATAATTACTGCCTCCTGTTGAGTTGGCGCGTTATATGCACAATGATTGAACAAGGGCGTGTAGATCGTTGGCAAAATTAAAATGAAATTAAGGAATGAAACGGACTGAGTCACTGTGATGAGCATATCCGGGGTTTGATTTACTCCATTATCACAGGATCCGAGCACTTCGACATCCTGGCTGCGTAGACCAAATATGGCGCATATGGTTTGAAATTCCATCTTAAAGCCATAATTTCCTCCTAATTTTAGCATTCATATTAATGAATAGAACCCAAACTAAAGAGTGGAAACAAACAAACAAACAAACAAATAAATAAGTACCAGACGAATAATACAGCATGAAGATATGGCAGAATACTCATACACAAATGTTAAGCACCAGAACTCTCTGAGTAGAAGGAGCAGTGGGTGGTCTTGTACCTCCTTCTGTTGGTCACCATGCCATGTTGGATTTTCGTTTAACTGAGTGACTGATTTTGCTAAAGTTAGATCGAATCCCAAAGAAGTCCGACAACCGTGGAGGGACAACCATGGACCCATGCATACTTATTGTGGCCTGAAGATCTGAATTTCTTGTGTCAATGAACATTGGTAGTGTGATGTTTCAGAAACATAGCACAGGAATACTGCTGTAACTGTCATGATGATGGTTTTTTTCCTGTTTCTCTTGTTGTTGGTGGTGGTGTTTATATTTTGTGTTGGTTGGTTTGTTTATTTGTTTGATTTTATTTTTATTTTATTTTTTTATTATTTTAAATTTTTTTGTTCTTACCTTATTTTTTCTGTTTTGTTTTTGTCTAAGTATATTTTCACATTACTTTGTTTTCACTTTTAGTTGTTATGCGTACACGTTTAACGCTTAAGATGAGTTCGTAGTGTGCTTTCCTCCAAAATAGCCACGCTAAAGGCACGGCTTCCATTCCCCACGTGGATACCATGCGTGAAGCCCATTTCAGGTGTCCTCAGCGGTGATATTGCTGAAATATAGCTAAAAGCCGCATAAAATCATACACACTCACTTAAAAACAATGAATGTCAACTGTTACAGAAGACTTTGATAATCTCTAATAACGTTTTACTGTTACGGGCAACAGACAGCAAATTTATCAACAGGGTCGATGTTGCAGAAGCTGTGTGCGGGGCCACATCAGAGATCTGTTCCATCGCTGACCTTCACTGGCGTCTTGAGAACCGGACACAACTGGAGATCTGAAAGATGTACAAATCGCGTCGGAGAAGCTTGTTCATATCAGGGCCTGACTGTGGGCTCGCATTACTTAACAAATAAAGGCCAAAAAATAGCAAAATAGACACAGTAGTACACACAATTAACCTTTAGCTGTTGGTCAAATAACAGCTTAAGTAGCGGTTTCCGTAGTTATTGCTGAAAAATAGAATGATAATATCTAGTTTATCAAGAAGCATATCCCTCTCCGAGCTTGCACCCTTGCCTCTGAGCAAACACAGAACAAGGAGCTGTGAAGACAGTTTAAAAATGTGTCCGTGTAAAAATGTGTATCACACATAGCAATGAGAATTTCTCGCGGAGAGTCCTTGGACCTTGGGTGACCGTGTCTGTCGGCTTGACCAATGCGAGTTTCTAGGAACTCAGTTCTTTCTCACTACGAAGTACATGTAACACATGTTGTCCCACCCAAAGTAACCTGGAACATAAATTGCCTCTGTTTACACACAAGTTACCTGTCCGGCTGAATTGATCATTAAGACTGTTAATCCTCTAGCTCCTCACAGACAGCTTGCTTCAGCAGGTTAATAATGATTTAGTGCCTTGAGCACGCACAAGTCTCTCTATACAAGCGGTGCATAACTAGCCATTAACAATGGTATAAAGGTGGTTCAATAAAAATATCTGTGTATTAATGGTGAGACTTACAACTTGTTCCACTAGATCAAGTGAATACTGATGCAGTGCGTGACCGTCACAACTGGTTGGGTCTATTGTTGTGAAGGGGTGTATCTTTGTCAGTTGATCTTCAGTATGTCCAATCAGCAGAGACAAGATCGCCGGTTGACATCTCAGTGTCGAGAAATCGTCAGCAATGTCCTAACTTTCTTTAAACAAAGAGTCACAAATTTAATGTATCCGATTCGGGCTTTTGGGCAACGAGCAGCTGCTGGTGTTTCCACTCATAACTGAGCTACGTACAGAGAGTGATGGCGAGAGTGAATCAGATCCTGAAAGTAACTGACATCTGTACGTTATAAAGTTAGTACAAATTTAATTCAATTAAAACATGAAATGATTATTTATTCACGAATGTTGTTTTCTTGGACATGTATTCATTCTTCGCACGAATGCGACTTTAATAACATTCTCTTCTCCCCTATTTATTTAAGTCGACCTGCCGTTCAATGCATAAGCGCTGCGGTATGGAAGCTTGGATTACATAGGATTTCCATGAACAGATACCGCATCCAGCATTTTAGCAGTTTCCTTGTGTGCTTGCCTTACTGCTTGACTTACACTGAGTGTTGGTAGGGCCAACATGCAGATGGCACTCTCTCAGCAGCTGGAGGTACGTCATTGCGATTACGAATTGTAAGGCATGTGTCATTTACATGTTGGCAGCCTTATCACATCCGCCTAGCATGGACGTGGGTTCAGCGAGAAACTGATAAGAATAGTCAGTCACCTTCACCGATGTGCAACACACCTGCAAATGGAAGCAACAGTAACAATAAACAATGCCTGCTGAATAAGACATAGCTCCTTGTAAGAATACATTCAACCTCTGACCCGTGCAGATCCGACTTAGAATTGATCTTCAGCAGTCTGTGCTGGCGACTGACGGGATCGAGTGGCTTAGGCTCGCCATTTGCCAAGATCGGTGGCCTTGCTCCTGGTCACTGGATGGTCTGGTTACAGACCGCTGTCATGTAGCTGGAATATTGCTGTTTAAACATGAAACCCGCCCAATCAACCTTTACACGTGCTGTTTGAATTACTGCTTTGATGATGCAGTTGAGGAATACTAACACTGGGAGATGCATCTCAGTGTTCCACACGCTGACGCATGTATAAATTTTGTTCCAAATTAGCTTCACATAATCTAGATCTACATGGGGGAGATGTTTCTCACAGTATGCCATCACAGCCTGTGTCTTGACGGGTGAAAATCACAAAATGCACAATAGGGTAAAAATCCTAAAAGACCAGTTGTGCTACTGCTTACTACTTCTGGCAAACTGTTAACTTGAAAGCTCATGTACATTCGATTAAGTGACCCTAACGACATATCTTAAGGTCAAATCACCACATTTATCTTTCAACAATAAATGGCCTGGCAGGCCCGTAAATGAAATATGCATTATGTTGGAGATCACAAGAAGAACCTCCAATAGCATCACCTTCATCAATTAGCAGATAATATATACATTCCGTCGGCAGATTTTGAACTCGTTGCATTTATTCGTTCATATTTGGATGAAACGAATTCCGTTTGTTAGAAATTCAACACGAGTCCGGATTCGTAGCTGAAGTAAGTTTAACCTATATGTTTTTATGAAATGCTGATGCACTGTTAGGAAGGAGATTTTATCTTATCTTAACCAGAACAAACAGAACACGGGAGAGTGCCAGGTCACGATAACCAGTGAATTAGGGTTAAGGTTAGGAATATGACTACTTCCCCTCTATTTGCATTACACGAAGTAGTTATCTAAAACCTGTAAAGTTAAAAGCCAGTCTCTGCCCCTGAGAGTAGGGCAATGCTAAACACTAAGTTCAGTAATGATAACCTTCCCATAATATACACTGAATATATCCTTTATTTGACTTTGTCGTTTTCATCATCTCACGCAATCTCAGGACGTTTGATGCGCTTTCACTTTGGCTATTTAGTTTGATTATACGAACCAAGAGAGTACCAGTCGTGACACACAGTAGTGCTGAGGAAAACCGTCCTCCTCTTCTTGTGGCGCCGGTATGTTACTTGTCACCACTAGCCCTTGTCGATACGTGTTGTAAATTATGCCCGGTAATAATACAAATCAACTGTAACTCACGTAATGATTGTCACGATATGGCTGCAATATTGCCGATGTGACGTTAAATGTTAACTCACTCACTCACTCAAGTAATGATTGTAGAGCTTTGATAAAAAATATATTTCGTCATGTTGAAAGTACAATGCACCTAACGAAGAGAATTATTGTGCTGCTTCACACACACACGCACGCACGCACGCACGCACGCACGCACGCACACACACACGCACGCACACTCACTCACACACTCACACACACTTGCATAATTTTACAGAACGGTTGTCACTGGTCGAATTGACTTTATTCTGACGAACTTACGGACTTGGTTTGAAGATTGTACGTGCGCTTCCCACCATTTTCAGGAAATATAATCGCTACGACAGACACACTCAGGCACACACGCAGAGTTACATACACACAGACACACACACAGACACACACACACACACACACACACGCATACATACATACATACATACATACATACATACATACATACATACATACATACATACATACATACATACATACATAAAAGGCGATATCTACCTCTACAAGAGCCTAAAATTGTTATATTGTATAATGCAACAGAAACAGATTTGAATAACATAATCTTTGAATGCGCACACTGTCATCTCCATAATCAAAATAATTCAGTAAATTTACCAGAAACAACATCAAAGACAACTTCTAAGTAAGATTTCTTTAAAGAGTGAGTGAGTGAGTTTAGTTTTACGCCGCTTTTAGGAATATTCCAGCAATATCACGGCGGGGGACACCAGAAAATGGGCTTCAAGCATTGTACCCATGTGGGGAATCGAACGCGGGTCTTCGGCGTGACGAGCGAACGCTTTAACCAGTAGGCTACCCCACCGCCCAGTTTCTTTAAAGAGATGATATCAGTCAAAATATATAGCATCTAGCTACCTCATTATTGCGTAAAGTTATATTTGATGGTCACATTACCATTATTAAAAAATGGCCCTGTCATATGGAACATGAATCTATTTGTGGTGTTGAGATTTGATACATGCACATCAGGTACAGAAACAGATGACGCAGGTACAGTGATAAGTTTGAGGATTTCACCAAACTCACGGTCAGTCAAAAAACTAGTTAGGTCATCACTTGTAAGCAATGCGTTCTTCTTCTCCCTAGAAAGCTGCTCACAGGTCACATCACTGATGGCGGTAGACATCATCCTTTTGGTTTTGTCATCAGTGAAACCAGTGTACGTTTTCAGACTCTCCTACAAGTATTCACTTTGAGATATATTTCAAGGTAGGTATTGTATGTCTCCTTCGTAGGTTTTGGTTATAATCGTCTCAATCTCTATAATCATACTGATTTTTCTTTCAGGTAAAATATCTCTCTTTTCACTTGCCTATTCAAAATGACTTTTGTCTCTTTGTATTTTGTCTATTGCAAATGACCAATCAACATAGCTACAGCAAATGAAGTGTCACGCTGCCATGTGGGTAATGCGAAATATATGTCCCGCTTTCATACATGTCCCACTTTTAATGCATATCCACGGCTCACGTGATTCAAAATGACACCGCTTACATGCGAGAGATCGCCTTAGATGATTGACAGCTTGCAAATATTCACCTCTAGATATTTCGATAAATAAACTAGTTATACATACAACAATTTAATTCACATGAGCGTTTAGAATGTAATAATCGTAACGCGTGCACGAAAGGACTTCCTCCTTCGCGGCCTACAGAGGTGCTACATAGCGTTTTTGTGTGTGAGTACTACATATCCTAGCTGAGAAATGTGTAGACTTGAAAAAGACATTTGATATGAAATGTCAGATACTGCAGGTGAGAGAACGGAGGCATACCCAGAAATACATATGTGTCAATATACTGAACCACAAAATAATTATCGCACCGATAACGGTTTCTTCAAAAAACTCTTTTATTTAATTCACTCTAATTAAGAATCAAAACTGAGGATTGATTTCATGTTTGACGATTATGCTTAGCCTATTTTGTGGCATCACATTTGCACAGTTCACACAAACAGAATCACCACAAATGGTACCGTAACATACACCAAAGTCAGAATTGTGTGTGGCCTCTTTGGGCATCTCTCTCTCACACACACACACACACACACACACACACACACACACACACACACACACACACACACACACACACACACACACACACACACACACACACACACACACACACACACACACACACACACACACACACACACACACACCGTGTGGACCCGGGGGGGGGCATATTTGGTCCCATTTGCCGTGGGTTGCGGCCCTGTGTCGGTGGAGGAAGCGATCCTAGTGGTTGAGGGCGTGGAACCATGTTAGTATTGCCTAACACACCACTTTGGCCCTGACTTCACCTAGACGGGTGTTTGAATGGGCCCGGCTCAACCAATCGGCTGGTCATAGATTGTGTACGCGTCACTGCACAAATTTGATTTGGAATTGTTTGAATTTCGGTCTTGGCACTACTGTTGATCTGTAACTTTTCTGATTTTGAAATATGCTCATATGAACTTTACCAAGAGTCTTATGCCAGAAGGCGATGACGCTTGGGCCAATCTGGTGGATTAGTTATTTATAATTCTTCCGCTGGAGTATATCATTTGAATATCTTTGGTGCTGCAAGTCGGAGACCCACTTGTGTTTAGTATTGTCCTTGTGATACTCCGTGGTGGGTGGGGAGCTCGGATGATGAATTCTAACTAACTAAACATGGCTTACGAAAACCCGCAAAAAAAAGAGACCAAGCGTCAACTTGACACTGATTCCGTTGAAGTTGTCCACAGACTGCCCCACTCAGCTGATTACTGGCCACGTTGTCTTGTCGTTGAGACTATACAAGGCAATTGAATCCTTTTGCCGTAGCTAAAGGTATACAAAGCACAGGCCGGTGATGTTAAGAACATTAGGCGATTACGTTCCGGTGCTCTGCTCGGCATTCCAGTTTCGATCTCAGCTGACAAACCACAACCTAAACACCGTCGGAAGCAAGTATAGCAAAAGCAACCGCAAGCTGTCAAACTCACTTGACTTGGATTACATCAGAAGCTCATCTGATTTTCTCACCTACAATATCTACTCAAAAGCCAGAATCACTTTCGTCTCAGATCCAATCAGTAGCATCCTCTGATCATGAGTCATCTTCTCAATCAACTCCAAAATCTTCAGAAACCGTTATAACTGAACCGAAGACGCCAGATCCTTTGAAAAATCTAAGTGGCAGAGCCCCGAAAGGGTCGGAAAATAGAATCAAAATGTGTATGGATCACTTGAGGACATGGACGTGTCGGAAAACGTCAGCTCTAGGGCACACACCTTGTCGCCCTCCAAACAAGTGCCCTTAAAGCATCCCCCATAAATCCACCTAAGAGATAGGTTATCAAAATAGCATCATCAAACGGAATTGTAGAAGACTAAGAACTAATTTTAACGAATTACAACTATTAGTCCAGGATTTTACACCATCAGGAATATGTCTGCAGGAGAGATATTTAAAACAGACGGATACTTTTGACCTACGCGATTTGAATGCTTATCAATCTTTCTCACCTCAAGGTGATCGGGCCACTGGCGGATCTTCAATCCTTATCAAACAGAATATTATCCATAGCCCAGTTACACTTGCCACTGGACTCCAGGCTGTTGCCGTGCTACTCACTTTACACGCTACGTTCACATTATAATCTTTGTATATCTCACCGTCTTCAACTCTTCAGAAGACTGACTGTCAAAATCTGTATGACCAAATGCCCAAACCTTGTCTTATTATGGAAGATTTAAATGGCCACAGCCCACTCTGAGGCGGTAAACTACTAATTCTAAAGGTGAACTATTGGAAGACATCTGTTCAGATAATGATTTCTGCATATATAATGACGGTTCCAACACATTTTACTTCCTGGCACGGGAACTTATTCAGCTCTAGATTTATCACTTACAGACTCGAAGGAGACCTAAGGAGTGAATTCGAATGGTCAGTCCATGATGACCTCTGTGGAAATGACCATTTTCCCACGGTATTAAAACCCATGAACCCATCTGATACTACTTCATCCTCGAGATGGAAAAAGCTAAGTGGAATTTATATCGTACTCTATGTAGTAACAGACTTAAACCTGAACATTTTATAGAGGTTCCTGATCTCTTAAGTATTTCTCTGATGAACTGAATAATATAGCGGATGAGTGTATCCCCAAATCTTTTGCAATTCCACACATACGAAAACCATGGTTCAACGCTGAGTGCAAACAAGCTAGGAAGGCACGAAAGAAAGCTGAACATTATTTCCTTTGATGCATAACTTCAATAAATTTAAAATTCGAAATGCCAAAGCGCGGCGTTCATTTAAACAGAATAAACGCCAATCTTGTCAAAATTACGTATCCAAAATCAATTCTCGAACTCCCATGTCCAAGGTATGAAACATGGTCCAGAAAATTAAAGGTAAAGGTACTAAATCTGGTGTCCATCATCTCAAACATGGAGATCAATTACGTACCGATAAATCAGATATTGCAAATATACTGGGTGAAACTCTCGATAAACACCGTTCCTCTTCTAATTACGTACCTAAA
Organism: Haliotis asinina; assembly: GCF_037392515.1. NCBI lineage: Eukaryota > Metazoa > Mollusca > Gastropoda > Lepetellida > Haliotidae > Haliotis > Haliotis asinina. The sequence continues at coordinate 38,967,379 of NC_090280.1, forward strand.
TTCCTGCAATATAAAAAACAAGAAAAGAAAACTATTAACTTCAATTCTGATAATGGGGAAGAACTATTTTCTATTCCGTACAATTAGCGACCAATTTCACTAACTAGCCGTGTTTGCAAGACCATGGAACGCATGATAAATAATTGACATGTTTGGTACTTGGAAGCAAATAACTTTATAACCGATGTACAATGTGGTTTCCGTAAAAATAGAAGTACTGTCGATCACCTAGTGCGTTTGGATTCATTTGTATAAACGCTCTAATTAACAAACAAAACGCTGTGTCTTTTTTATCTTGAGAAGGCATATGATACTACTTGGAAATATGTCAGTTTAAGAGATTTACATGACCTCGGTTTGAGAGGTCGTTTGCCTCAATTTATAGCCAACTTTTTAAATGAGAGACAATTTCAGTTCCGAGTGGGTTCTACCCTGTCTGATCATTACAATCAGGATCAGGGTGTTCCATCTTTTAGTATAAAGATAAAGAGTTTATAAAAAGTTTTAAACGATTCAGTTGATGGATCATTATTTGTGGATGATTTTAATATTTCTTGTCGTGGTAAAAATATGCATACTGTAATTGTGTTTAAACAAGATTAGTAAATGGTGTCTTGAAAACGGCTTTGAATATTTAAAAACTAACTGATACATTTTGTCTAATCTTTGATTCACACTTAACGTTTTTACCACGTATTAAATCCCTTAAAACGAAATGCCTGAAGGCACTTGATTTGTGGAAAGTGGTTTCAAATTCTAAATGGGAAGGTGATCAAGCTACCCTTCTCCATCTATATCGATCATTCGTGCGTTTTAAACTTAATTATGGCTCCATCGTCTGTGGTGGAGCCTGCAACATCAACCTAAAACTATTAGATTCTGTTCACCATCAAGGTCCAAGACGTTGTGTTGGGTACTTTAGAACTCCTGCTATTGACAGTCTCAACGTTGAGGCAGATGAACCATCTCTTACACAAGGCCGTATAAAATTAGCTTTACAATATATCACAAAACTATTCTCTAACGAAACCCTGCATATAACTGTGTTTTCAATCCTGACTATGAGGATTTATATAACAAAAAGTCCTCTCTGGTTCCACCTCTTGGGCTCAGAATTAAGCCATTTATTGCTGTTGCCGGCAATGAGCTGGAAAATATAGCTCCTTCAGATTTCTTTCTTCTCCTCCTTGGCAATTGGTTTGGCCTCTAGTTGACCTAACATTAACCACATTTAACAAATCAGAAACTAATGAATTACAATATAAACAAGAATATCATCACTTAAAGTAAATATAGCAATTAGAGATGGGTCCAAAGATGGTGGGGCAGCAGCTTGTGCCACTGTCATTGGATCCAGAACAATATCTTCTAGATTACCGGATAGCAATTCTATTTTCACAACTGAAGCTAACGCCATACTAACGCTCCTTACAAATATCCAAAGACACCCTAAACAAAAACAATATATAATCTATTCTGACTGTCTTTCTTGCCTTCAGGCTATTAAAATATTTCTTGCAAACATACACTCTTAATTGAAATCATTGAATTATATAATGATCTTGCTACTGGCCAATACGATATCGTCTTTTGCTGGTAACCCGGTCACATTGGCATTTCTGGGAACACAATGGCCGATCTTGCTGCCAAGGCAGCACTCAACAAATCTGTGACACCACTTCTTATTCCATACTTACAAAGATGGTATTACAAGTGGGACACCCAAGCTGGTATCAATAAATTACATGCGATGAAACCCTATACTTGGGCTGTCAGTCCAGATTTGAAGAGGTCAGTTTGTGAAGACGTCTTCTTAGCCATACACGACATACCCATGCCTACCTATTGAAAAGTAAGGATCCTCCGTTTGGTTACTTTTGTGATGAGTGAATCACGGTCAAGCATGTGCTTCTTGACTGTGTTGAATTCTCCATCACAAGGGATAAATATTTCAATGTTAAAACTGTTAAGGATCTTTTTACTACTGTTAGTACTCATTTAATTATTGTTCTTTATAAAGAAATTCATGTCATGGATGAATTTTGATTAATATGTTCTGTAGGTAGATGTAATTTTATGACTGGCAGTTCAGATTTATAGTAACTTGAACTGGTAGTGGCTGTACACTCAAAGGGTGTTGAAGTATTGTAAAATTAGTGTCCTGCTGTGAGGGTACGTAAGTCCCCAAACGTTCAAAGTCAGCGTAGACTTACCAGCATATTTCAGTGTGGTATTGTTGTTATTTTAATTTTGGCTAAAATCCCCTACAATCGCCAACGGCTGATGGGATGGTGTAAATCCAACTAGGGTCCATGCAGGTACTGTAAGTCCCCATGGCCCCTAGTGCGGTGATTCACCTTCTGTTGTTGGCGATTTCTAGCCTGCTTTACTATTGTATTGTCCATATCATGATATCAGTTTTAAGTTTCCACGCTAGATTTAATGCTAATTGTGATATTCTAGTTGTTTTATTTTCCTTCTTCGACAGGTTTTATAATATAAATATAGCCCTCTTCACTGTTAAATGTTCTCGTCACGATATGGCTGAAATATTGCCGATGTGACGTTAAATATTAACTCACTCACTCTGTAACGTCCAAAACATGGTACATCGTGCGGTCTTATTGAATATAGCGAGCAGCTGTCATGTCCTCTCCTCAGCCTGGACAAAGATTCTGCTTCCGACCGATTGCACCACACATTGTGATGCTTGGACAACCCCACGAGTCTCTTTCAAGAATACACTCACTGGAAAACGGCTCACCACGCCTTCACCATACTCGAATTCTACCATCGACTGTCGAAAGAAAATATCGACTTTCATGAGATGAAACGCAGAGCTGTCCTTTGTCAATAACGCGAATTCCGATGCTGAGTTGCCCATTGCAGTCGGTTTTAGCGGTGAATAGTTGTGAGGATAGGACCAGGATATGCCTTGTGAGAGCTGAGGTTTGTTCGACGCACTGTATAGGCAGTGGTCGGTCTGTTGTTAGTCATAATGGTCTAGCGAGCAGCGAGCGTTGCTCTGGTGAAGCGATCCTGCAGATGGTTGACCTTGACGTGTGCAGTCTGACAGCCTTTACCTTGTGATATTATGCTCATGCCCTAACATTGATTTCAATCGAGTTTGGGACTCTCCTTCATTGGTAGGGATGTAACGATATTCACGTGCTTCATTTTCACGCATATTATACAGTATGTCCCATATATCTGCCATTTTCGGTGCGTTTGATGGATATGCTTTATCATTAGAAAACAGACACATGTTAGTAATAACTGTCAGTGTAGACTGAAAAACGGTTCAATCATAATACAAACAAAAGTTTGCAAGAACAATATTTTGCATTTGATCTTGAAGAGCGATTTTTCTTTTTTGGTTCGGTTTACAAGGTGAAATAGTTGCGTTAAAGCAAATTATTATGATCATTGCTATTTGTTAAAATGGGTTAGAATCATTAAGAGAAACTTTGGAGTTCCTCAGTAATTATTATCATTGTTGGAATTAAACAGAACGGGAGTTATGGTTCTTGTTTAAGGAAGTATACGGTATTGCGAAATCCTTCTGGACGGGACACCCTTTAAGATCCAGAGCTCTTCAGCAACCGACACGTACCCTTAGAGGCGTCTCAGGCTCGATGACACTTGAGACACATGTCATCATACCCCAAATACGTAGATAGATGTTCATGTTGTTGATCACTGGATTGTCTGAACTAGGTTCTATTATTTCCAAATAGTCTCGATGAGCTTTATGCAGGTTGTGTTGACAATCACAAACTCTACAGATTATAAATCAGCTTCAATGGAGATTATTAACGAATTCCAAGATGTATTCCACTGGATTGGATGTGTCGAAGATGAATATTACATACAGACTGCGGGAAATGCAGTACCAGTTGTATATGCTGTACGAAGGGGTCTCTTAGCTTTGGATACAAAAATACAGAAAGAATGAAGAATTTTCGTGTGGTATGTAAGGCAAATGAACCAAAACGTTGGGTGAGCACAGTGGTGGTTGCACCTAAGTCAAATTGTGAAATTAGACTTGTATCTGGAGACCATCAGGCTACGGACAGCAGTGCTACTCCAACTGCTTCACCGTTAACACACGTAGAGAGTACTCAACAGTCAGATATCAAACCCACAGTCCCAGTGAACCTTTGGCAGCCAATTGTCTACTCACCCAGAGTACGGCAGGGGCTTTAATATCTTTTTGAAAGCCACTTGCCACAGGGTAAAGAAAGTAACTTGTTCTGACTACTTTTCCATTTGTCATGATTGTATGACACAATGTTTGATGTTAATGTTTACTGGACTATTTATCGAAGAGTGATAAATTTCAAAGAACGATGGCTCTACATTACTATTATTGCGAAATGTAATAGCTACAGTATGAGCAGATATGAAATGAAATCCAACTTTATGTGGAGTTTGAAACCATAAGTGGAAATTATCTTCTAGTCCACGGACAAGTAATATACCATAGATACCATCAAGATTTGAATGACTTAAAACACATAAACAGTGGCAGTATATCACGAACTTTGTCTCATTAAAGTGACTTTCCATTTGTAGTTTAGACAATGTTTGACAGTCAGCAGCTTTGAGCCATAACAGAATGACTACTATAGTTTGTTCTTTCGTTTGTGTTTAGAGCTTATAAACAAGAGGGGATGTATGTTATTCGTTTCGGCTACGATCCTATATTTGTTGACAACACTTCGATAAGTTAAGCCTGTACAAGTTTTTGAAACAATACCTTAACAGTGTGTTTGTGTGTGTGATCTCGCAGTGCGGTTATGCCGCCGAAGTTCAGATGAGCTCAATATTGCGTCTTGTTTTTACTCCACGTCGGCACAATAGAAAACATTGTTGACAAAGAAGAAAGAAAGATAGATAAAGAAAGATAATGAGACTCACTTTAGCAATCGTTTCTGCAAACATTTTTCATTTTTAATAGTTCCTTATCTTAGACTGATTCGTTTCGTGTGTGAAGTACAGGTAACGATAATATGTCATCAGAATTACATACTGACTTAAAGATTATAACATACATGTATTTGCATTCTTATTCTAACCATGAACGTGGACATACCTCTCATTCTAAATACAAAATGATACGACAGTCATAGTACGTAAGGTGCGAGAATGGCGTACGTACAGTCACTGAAGACAGAAGAAAGTAGATATGAATATATGGAGACATGTTTTAATTAAGATGATTTTGATAAGGCGCACGACGGTTTATTGCTATCAAGGAGGAATACATAATGAAATCAATACATAATCAATAGCTTCTATTCCATGAAGCATACATTTAAACTTGTCACTGATGGAAAACACAGTGTGAACCAGATAGGAGTTATTGTGTGAGTACTCTCGTTAACACACTGGAACGAAAAACAGTGACACTAATGCGGTTTCATTTTTCAGTCGTAAAATAATGATTGTGTATTTTTATGTATATAGCGCTTGGCCCATCGAAAATAACAACGCTTACTGTGTTAAATATATTGAGGTCATGTGGAAACATTAAATTCTGCCGTGGAACTTACTATTACATATAAATAACATTACAAAATTGAAACGACATTACAATTTTCAATAATAAAAGGAGAAATGTGCTATTTAAATTCTGTAATCCAATGGCCGTGTCTTAAGGACTGTATTTTCACTATGTTAAGGACTGTATTTTCACTAGTTGGTCAGGTGATATTTATATTTGTTTATCACTAAATGTCATTCAAAGATACTTCTTTTATGAACTGTGAAACCCAACAATTTGCACTGAAGACAATGCCTGAACGGAATTGTACCTCCATATAGAAGATAGTACAGCTCCTTTCCGATGAAAACCTGTTTGACACAAAAAATTAGTTCTGTAGTCGCAATTGCGGACCCGAGTCAGGATGAACTAGATAGATATAAACACAACTGGCCAACACATTACCTGAAGAGCGGATAAGACCCCCACAGCAGGGAATTTGTTAACCTTATTTAATTAGATATTTTCCACCGCCACGTGTTCCGCACAAAGTAAGCTCGTCTCATGGACTGATTCCTAAATTAGGTCTGTAATCACTCTCTACAAGCGGTTGTGAGTCAGATATTGTATCAGTGGGATGAAATATTCATGCTCTGTGTGTCTGACGTCATGACCTTCAGTTGTCACTTCTTAGATGCATCAGGGTACAATTCATCTTAATCTTTTCTTCACGTGATCGTGTTTAAATGGCTTCAGACCCAAACAATCCGACAGTGAAACTGAACCTTTTACATGCCATCCATGAAGCTACTGTACAGTCACAATACGAGTAATCGTTTCCGTCCTAAAATTAAAATGTTTTTAGGTAAAACGCTGAATTGTGATGAAAATAAGATAACTACACAAAACATTGTTTCTCGAGCTGATCAGATCCACTGAAATAATGACAGTCTGAAAGGACCTCCACACATCTGGCTGCTGTTACCAGCACATGGACTGTTGCACTCCCCTTCGTTCTGGACAGTATACTTCACCTTGTCATGCGAGTTTCCACAAAAACAATGGTGATAATGCTGAAAGAAAATAGTATTGTGTTACTGTGTTTTCTTGCGTATAAACCAAAAATATAATTTCCCATTCATCATGGTGGCAAATGGTAAGTGTCAATTCCATATGCGTTTAAGTCTCCCTTTCCATAGTGCTACACACATATACGTGCACAAAGTGAGTTTGCACTGATAATACCGTTTATCTTGGAAGATTCCGTTCAAATACCAAGATTCATTTTTTATGAAGGATTTGTAAAAGACAACTGCAATCAGTGGAAGGGATACTAGAATAATATGGCTCCTAAATCATTTCCCTCATCGACTGTTATTGCGTTTGGCTGTGTATAAAAATAAATCTACTTCACTGCAGTTAATACACGTTGTTCATCAATCACCAGTCAACACTTATCAGAGTTTCAGAAAGCAGGAGTGACACATGTACATACTAAGTTGAACGAAACAGAACCATTAATAACTCACTGTAATCAGGTGAGGCTAACCCTGAGCATGCGTATTTGATGCGTTTGCTACACACAATGTAGTGACAGTTGTGCGTTGTGGATTATATTATGCATCGAGAGAACTAACCACTCGAATAGTTCGTATTGAGCTTGGATGTGTCTCGTTCTGGGTAAATATTTCGACTTCTCTTGATTTGTGTTGCATCAGTAGTCAAGGTAAACATTGCGAAGTACAGTTCCAGTTTGTTTTGTTGCGTTGTACTGACTGCAATGGAAAATGTTTTCCAGGTGGGTAGTGTCATATTGTCTTGTAGAAAGGATGTATACCCAAGTGATGTAGGCGTCCCGATCAGTATTTCAGTGATGTCAGTCGCCCTCCACCCCAACCTCCCACCCCCTCCCAAATCAAACTCTGTCACCCACATTCAGCACCCTGCAGCTTCTTTACAACCATGGCTCACGTTCCACTATCGCAACTTATAAACATTAAAACATTTATGCCAAGATTTCAGAATACACCCGCTAACCAGAACTGTCATGACTATACCAGGCGGCGTATTATACCATTCATTCGGTCTTGCCAGGTTAAGGGGATGGATACGTTCCAGTGTTATGACGCAGGGTACAAATTACTTACCTCTAGTCCTGCAAGAAGAAAGCTACCCTGCCTGCAGCGGGTCAGACACATCTCGTGAGCCATGTAATCGTCCACAATGTGCAAGTCGTTGATCAGTCTGTCCAGGTCATCCAGGTAACATCCACGGTACACATAACCTGCAAGCAGTTTAGCATGTCAGATCAATGACTTTCAGAGCTTACTTTGTACATACTGAAACAAATATAAGCTTTTGTTGTTTCTATTTTTATTTTTTGTTGCCTGATGTTTACATCTGCATGCATTCGCAATCCGTCCACTTAAAGCATGAACTGGGAAATAATCAGTTCTGGGTAAACCGTACAGTGATTGACATCGCGATCTTCTATAGCTAGCAATCTTAAAACAGAAACTTTCATGTGCCAAAGCATCGTGTCTCGCCTCTTACAGCACTCGGCTAGCATCGTTAAACCAGTATGCATGTTATGAGCTATATGCAAAGATAACACATGTACAGTACATTCTGCAATTATTTTACGGTGATATACTGTTACAGAGAACACTTTTTAAATGCTCATTAAGACATAAGACCTAGCTTCATTATAAAGGAGAGCTGAGGTAAAGGTAATAATACTGAAACAATTAAGGATGTAGCTACCATGGAATCTCATTTTAGTATCACTATAAAAGGCAAACAGATAGAAGGGGTCGTCTCAAAAGCAAACCAGGACATTTGTCACAGACGATGTTTTGGGTCGGACAAGGGGATAGAGATATGAACCAAGATAGGGTAATCATTCAAGGAAATAAAAGTGGGGAAGTAAACAGCATGAATGTAATAACGATTTAGAAGTAACAAACAGTCCTGTCGATCTCCGGGTGGTCATGCCACCATTATGTTTTGAGACATTTAATGCAATAGCTGATTTAAGGTTTTCTGTGGGCATCATATACTTTTGCACATATCTACATAAAGCTTAAGAAGGAACGAAGATCTTAAGCAAAAGATGAGTCATATTCAACCCATGTGAAAAGGTATAAAACATCTCGTTCCCTAATGCAGCACATGCAGTTCGTGTCAGGTGAGTCGACAGTCTGTCGCCATATGTGTCTGAGCGACCTATAATCTGAGATATTTTTTTCAGCAGCTATTCGTATTTTTGCCAAACATGGTTTCCTGAATATCCTACTTGACATCCCACTGAAGAGCAAGTTAACTGAAAATGAATTTGTCGACACACCTCATTAGCAATTGTGTAAATATTAGGGATACACACTAACAGCGTAAACACTGTTTTTAAAATATTTTCAACCCAGTATATTAACTAAACGACTCTTATGATAAGGTGCTTACAGCGTGTTAACTGGTACTGTAAGCTACATGATTAGTGTGACCTGAAATGGTTACAGTGTGTTGAGGTGTAGATTAGCTAAATGGCTATTGTGATAGGATTGTTACAGTGTGTTGAGTAGTAGATTAGCTAAATGGATAGCGTGATAGGATGGTTGCAGTGTGTTGAGATGTAGATTAGCTAAATGGCTATTGTGATAGGATTGTTACAGTGTGTTGAGGTGTACATTAGCGAAATCGATAGCGTGATAGGATGGTTACAGTGCGTTGAGTTGTAGAATAGCTAAATGGCTATTCCGATAGGGTTGTTATATTGTGTAAACTTATGGATTAGCTGGATGACTCCTGTGATAAGATTGTTACAGTGCTTCAACAAGTAGATTAGCTGCATGGTGATTGTTTCAGGGAGGTTGCTGTTTGCTTAGTTATGCTGAACGACTGTTATGACGGGATGGTTAAACTGTTGCCTAGCAGATCAGGTAAATGCCTATTGTGATAAGGTGTTTCAACTGAGGTAACTAGCCGAGGGAAGATTCTGATACATACTGACGCATTCAACATTTGTTCGTTACATACATTTCAGTTACAGATGCAAAACTAATACTCTACACACAAACATCTCCATATATCAATTATTGTCCATGCAAAGATAATATTGGGATCTAAATTAGCCTAACTCAATTTATTAACACTAAATGGACCCACCAAAATTTGATCGCAAGACATTACCGTGAAACCCACAACAACGATTTGACGCAAATTATCTCAATCATGTTTTTCAATCAAGAGTGAGGGGGGAAAATATATGCAAGAATAAGCGTTGGTAATCGAGATATGACTTAAAATGTATCCAGAAAACAGAGACACATATAATGACACATTTTAACAACATTCCTATCTGAGCCTGAAGAAATGTATATTAGTCAATTAATTAATTTGATGTACTTCATTGTGACTAACCAAGTTTGATGAATGTTCTGGCTCCTGGAGCGTGAACAAAAGATGTTGACACCGATGAATTGTAGAGGAAGCATTGCCCTCCATAATGGGTCAGAGATACACAGGTATCATCCTGGGCACAGAGTATCCCACATTCCAGCTGATTTTCCGTGTAAAGGACGCTTGACGGGATATCTCCAGACTTTTTATTATCCAGGGTGTTCCGTCTCACGAAGTAATTCCTCAAAGTACGCCTCTGTGCAATAAGGATTGGGACGAAGAGAGGGAGGACGAGCACCAGCTTCATCATTTTCCACAGAAGTGTAACCAACTGTAGATGTATATACGGCGGTTGGTATGAGCCCTGAAACAATACCACTGCTACTGCAGCTGATACATGAGACTGGTCGCACATTACAAAGTTGTTGAACACCGTTTCTCCATCTCTATTTAGATGCCTCAACCAATCCTTGATTAGCATAATGGACCGTGGCGCATCGATCTAAAAACGTGAAAACATAGTTGAAGCTATTATGCAATTCACCTGTGATAACAGTATGTAAAATATTAACGACCAAACGATATCATAACGAGTATCGCTAAGGGCACAAATATTGTGCAACTCCTAACACATCTCTCAAGCGAGACATCGTACATGTACGTATGAAGAATATTGTTGACAGGTATTTAGTGAGTAAGTTCGTTAAAAGTTAACATTGCATTTCAGCCATATATTACTCCAGTTATGTTAAATGTAAGAAACATATGTCATAAAAGACGGTGAAACATTTCGTTGTAACTTGAAGATTATTAAGGCGTTAATACCATTAATATATGAGCTTTATGTTACCTTAACGGGGGAAAAGGGGACTAACTGCACATCGGCTTCATGCATGAGCCGACAGCAGGATTTAAACAATCACTTTGGTAAACGGTAGTTGTAGATAATACATGCGTTATTGACTGCAACTATCACAAATCTAGCTTCAGCCAAGAAGAGATATGCAGACGAAAAGAAAATTCCCGTAATGTTTTGTTGATGAGTGAGTGAGTTTAAAACTTACGTCACATGCATAATATTCAAGTGTTATCTTAACAGAAGCTCACGCACGAGGAATAAATATTTTAATTTTGTATAGCAACAACAAAGCAACAAGAATGCCACATATTTTTATAACTAACCTGTGAGCAACTATAATGTTGCACAATCACTTTATGGAACATGGGGTAAAAGGAGCCCACAGATGATTGGACTGTCACTTATGTATCCCTTGTGATCAAATATCACTTCAAACAAGTACTGCGTTCTTTCTTTCGTCACCAGGGATACAAAACGTTGTATCCTCATCTTTTAAATGAAATATTCATTGAGTGGCCAACATGACATGGCCGCGTGATGACCTCTTTAAATCTGAACTGTCAGTCCAGGTGAAAATTGCTGGAAAAATTAATCTTATGTATAACTTCTTCAAAACGACGTGTCCCACTTCTTTTGAGTTTGATTCCCTATGTAGCAACTCAATGTATGGGTTAAGAAGAGGGGTCACAGAATAACCGTTTTCGTTGCAGCATCGGCTCTTGAATGAGGATTTTCTGGATAACTATGATACAAAATACACCATAACGGCCACATTACATCTTTATAGCAGAAGATGGACGGAATAGATCTTGATAATAAAAGATCTGTAGACTGGAACCCTATGATACAAGATGGCTACACAGGAACCCCTACGATTGAAGGTGGTCAGACTGGATCCCTACAATAAAACATGACTAGATTAAACCCCAAAACAATTAAAGTGGCCAAACTTGATCCCTATAGAAAAATATGTTCTCAGGTTTGATTACTTTGCAATTCCACTGGTGTTTCAACAGGGGTAGCAATCTGCGTTGTAATTTTCTTGTTTCCTTCAATGCTTTTATGTTTTTCTTTTTGATTTTGGGGGACATTTCATTTGGAGGTTTCATATTAGATGCTTGTTTTCAGATGTCGGTTTTGCTGGTGTAACATAGTTGTTTGAAGAATGATATATTGCTGACAATCTGAACAATGTATCTGTTTGTCAGATGTTCTTGTAACAGACACAGAATTTATCCACGCCATTTATGTAGAAGATGCAGTGTATGCTGGTGTTGATAGAGGTGGTCTGCTAGCAACAGTTCGTTTGCATCTTGAAAAGAAATGTCGTTTTGTCATTTTTACTGTTGCAATTTCATTTCCCTATGCCACATTGGACACGATTTCGAAGGAGCACCATGTTTGGCCAATTACCGCACTTTAAGCCAGCTGTACAATCAGAGCCTTCGTTACGAACACCACAGTCGGGCGAATACGACAACCACTCGGGCCAATCCAAGATTTGGAATCATGTCCTAATTTTTTACTTTAATAACACTGAAGTTGATTAGGAACATATACCTCCACTTCAGTGTAGATATATCCTGCTGCTATGAATTGTGTATGATTGTAAGAGAAAAAGTGAAGAAATAAGTGCTGGTCGGAATGATATGTTCTCTATCTTTTCTCATGATACGTTTGGCGGAAATGACATGTCGGTCTGCAAGTTCTTTCAATGTTCTTTCCATCTTCTGACATTTCTGCCAGACAGCGGGTTCTGTCGCGAAGCTCTTAAAAGTTGAACAGTCAGTAATATTACATTCAGGCTGTCGACAGAATATAAGTGATTACAAACGTTGACCTGATTACAAACGCGACAGCTGGCACCGATGATCGTTTCATCATGATGAACCCATGGTCAACGTGATTTCTTAGACTAGAGATGACCATCCCAGGTCTACTGGTGTTAGAATCAGTGACCAGACAACTTGTAATCAGCTACACAGATGGAACTGTCAGAAGTCCTCGTGTTATCCCACGACTGATGGACAGTCACATCTGTCTAAGGCTATTTGACTGCTAATGTAAAGCTCAGTAACATGCCTAGGTTAGTTTATTTATGTCAACAAAGACATAAAATATGAAAAATTGCTACAAGATTGTATTACATATCCCTATAGTAATATGCGTAGCTGTCAAAAGTCTAAAATTATGAGTTCAAATAAGGCACAATATCAAATGGCACCACGCAGCAATAGGTACCGTAATGGTGGGTCAAAAACTAGCACAATGTTTGATTCAAACGCCCAAACACAATAGCCTAGCACATATGGGAGGCGGATTTCATAAACAACATGAATGCAAAATGTGTGTAATGATGGTTATGCCTATCATTTTCAGTACGCAAAAGAGAGAGAGAGTGTGTGTGTGTGTGTGTGTGTGTGCGCGCGCGCGTGTGCGTGCGTGTGCGCGACCGCAATCATGGCTGCACCTATGTGTTGTGTTGCTATGGTTATTGCCATCGTTTTTAATATACTTGTGTAAATGTGTGTGTCGTCACACTGTGGTTCCGAATGCATCTGAAACATGACACACTCTAATGTGAAAGAGTGATACTTGTAAAGAAATGGAAGGCAAGAGTGGAACGTAGATAATGATATTTGGAGAAATAATTTAGTGAAATTGATTTTCACAATCGATGATGCACGATGAATTATCATTCCACTTAGCACGAATGCATAAACTGAATCAATATGTTATCAAGTGTTGAGACATGGAGCATGTAAGAACCACATAAAAAGAAAGATAATATAAGTCGCTTTAACAATCGTTTTAGAAGAATTTTTTATTCGTGAGAAGTTCCATTCATGGGCAGATTCGCTTCATACGTAAAGTACAGGTAAGTAAATTATGTAATCAGCATTACATATTGGCCTAAGAATTTTAACATATTTGCATTCTTATACTTCGTATATACAATCATAATATATACGTTGCAGGGATGACATACGTTCAGCCACTGAAGACTGTAGAAAGTAGACATGAATATATGGAGACATGTTTTCTTTAAATTGATATTGACAATCGAAGACACACGGCGGTTTATTGCTATCCAGAAGGAGTCCATAATGAAATCAATGCATAATCAATACTTTGTAGTCCAAGAGGCATACAAACTAGCCACCGACGAAACACAGTGTCAACCAGATAGGAACCATCGTGTGAGTGTTTTTTAACACATTAGACCAAATAATAAAGACTAATGCGGTTTCAGTTTTCTGTCGAGAAGTAATAATGTATTCTGATGTATATAACCCATGGCCACCCTCAAAAAGGAAAACTTACTCCGTCAAATATATTGAGGTCATGTTGAAACACTAATGTCTGCCATGGAACTAACTGTGGACTACAGATGGCAAAACTGAAACGACATTATAACATTGAACTTGATGAACAATGCAAGGGGGAAATGTGTGTGCAGGTTAACTTCTGTAGTACAGGTGTTATGTAAATGACTTAAGTTGATATTCATAAAATATATTTCCCCCTCAAGCTTATATACATACATACATATTCCACCTCCACGTGTTCGGCTCAAAGTAATCTCGTCACACTTATTTCCTCCAAAATTATTTCTGTACTCTCCCTACACAAGTGCGAATCTAAGCAAGGATGAACTGGATAGAGTACAGACATAAACACAACTGGCCAACACATTACCTGAAGAACGGAGAAGACTCCCACAGTAGGGAATCTGTCAAACGTATAATATGACTTACTGTAGCCATCGTTGCAAGCACTATTGATTCTTAAGAGGTTCCTTATCGTTGATCGTTTCTTTAGTGAGTTCAGGTAAAAGAAATACGTGATTCAAAGATTATAGCATATGGGCATTGTGTTGTTACCATGGATATGAACATATCCATCATTCTAAATAGGAAATGACACGAGTTTCATATTGTGAAAGGCAAAATGAGGGTATAATTTCAAACATGGGAGAAAGTTGAAAGTAGATATGGTCACATATTCGAGCGTAATTGATTTTGACAATGGACAATGTCGGACAGTCATAAGAATACATCATGAAATAATAATAATAATAATAAATAATAGTAATAAACATTTTGCAACAAATGAAGAAAACATACTTGTCGCTAATGAAAGACACAGTATCCTCCAGATAAGAATCTTCATGTCAGGACTGTTGTTTATATGCTGGAAAGAAAAATAACTGTTCCAATTCTTGCTCATGCAAGAATGTTGTATTCTCATGTATGTAACCCTTGGCGCGCTGGAGACATTCACATTTATTGTGTTAAATATCTTGCGATCGCGTCAAAACATTAAAATCTGTTCCTGAACTTACTGTACGTTACAAGACAAAATTGAAACGACGGTGTTATTTTATTCTTGAACAATGAAAGAGGAAATGCCGTGCAGGTTAATTTCTGTAATACAATGATCGTGGTGTTAAGGTCTGTATTTTCACTCCTTGGCTAGGTGCAATGTAAATGACAGAAGGTGATGTTCATAAAGGATAAGGTATGATAGAGGCGAGGCCCTTATTAGCCCACAACATGATATTTTTAGCATAAAAAAGGGCTAAATGTATTGTTAAAGTTACCTCCGATTGCTTTTTTCGGCTTTTAGTGTTGTTATTACCTCAAAGTGTCACAATATGTCACAATATCTTCTAGAAACCTACATTTTCTGATTTTCAAAGTGATAGAAAAGTGTGAGCAAAAGCATGACCCATCCCAATTTTTTCACCACATATGAAGAGAGTAAATTAGAATGCTCACCTAAAAAATTGTGGTGGGTCACGCTTTTTTCGGTTTATGAAATTGTCCCATACAAAACCTCAAATAATACACACTGACTAAAATAACACCTTTAAAATCTACCCATCACGTTTACACACTGTGTCATCATACAATAAAATTTTGAATGGTAGTGTGCTCCAAAATACCCATATCAAACTTCTTTATTAACATTTTCAATATCATAAGGCACTCGCAAGGCTGATGTATTTGAGGTAAACATTGGGTTTTGGTAGTTGGTTTCTGCTAGAAAAGTAAGAAGATGTCTGAAGATTTTCAAAATATGAGCACTGTAAAGGTGAGAATCTTTGTTATTATGTCAGAATTTGATGATAGTTGTTCTATCATCTGTTTATCAAACACCTTTGAGTCACCTGTCACTGTCAAAATAATAGTGTCATTCAACAGGATTGCCATGTACAAGCATATACATTTTCTAAGAACTCATGTACCTTGATGTTTCCAATGACATGTCAGATTTCATTTAACCAAAATGATTACACTTAACTGTATGAAAAGTTTTGTGTTTTCAGCTAGAATAAGAACATTGTATCAAGGTCTAGCAGATGATGAACACACACAGACGTCAAGTCATACATTGCTGTATCAATCAGACATGCGGGTTCAAATCCAAATATTGTAATTTTTTCTTAGGTTTGGTAATCTATGTAACAACACTGTTGAAACAAGCTTTAATTAACATCATGTAAATCTTTTCTTAAGCCTGAAGACACTGACCATTCAACTTTTCAAGTCGGTCTCATTGCCTTTGTTCACATTAGTTTAAAATTCATATTTTATATATTTTAATCTCCTTTAGGTTTATACACTCTTGAATGCTGCAGTTCTTGACAGTGAATCAGAAACTGAGATCGATGAATGTGTGAATGAAGAGTAATAGTGGATGTTTTATATCTTTAAAGTGGATAAGTTGTGAATAATTACTCTGTGAAGTCTTTTGAATACTGACTTTAACACTTGCATTGTGTAATATGTACCTGTGCCCACAATATAATTTCACCCAAAATGGGCCCATTTGAGGCCAGGACCTCTGATTTTTAGTGCAACATGGTTGGTTGTTGTAATAACATATGATAATTGAGATGTTAACTTATATTTGCTAAAACTGGTTGTAAATACTGACTTGTAATACTTACTAGTGAAAATGAAGCTGTGTGCAAAATGTAGTTTTACCCAAAACAGGCCCCTGTGATTTTTAGTACAACATGACTGGATATCATGATTACATGTTGTAAAATTGACCCATGGATTACATTTGCAATAATGAGTGAGTTTGGGGGAAACAATTGGCAAGTAATTGAATTAACAACGTTTTGCAACCCTAATTGGGCCCCTTGGGGTTAAAACATTGTGATTGAAATTGACATGTTTCTCAGCATGACCAACCTGTTGCAAAAACTGCTGTAATTTGTATGTAAATACATTGACAGTTGTAAACAAGTCATTATCGCACACTGACATATCAGACTTCTTGTTGTTTTTCATGGGAACTGATAAAACTCATTTTGGGCCCCTCTGCAGTTAAATTACACCTCAGATCATATAAAATATAGCATTTTTATGCAAAGCTAACCTGTCTCTGAACAAATAACATACTTTAAGCTGATTCTGGTGATGGGCCAAAAAACACCTTTATCATACCTTTACCTTTCCCTCCTGCGAGCGCATAACTTCAAAATGGCTTTCGAGGATACTCTTTTATGGAAAATGACACTTGAAGTCAAGGTGAGAACAGGGAAGTTTTGCAACGTTGAAAAATATATATACCGCTCACATGTTCTGGACACATGCTTGACACAAAGAAAGCACATGCCACTGTCTTCCTCCACAATTAGCTTTACAGTGGCTTACCACTTTGCTGAGTGCGGCGTTAAACATCTAACCAACCAACCAAACAAACAAACAATCAACCAGCCCCGAGATTTTCCATAAGTTTTCATATGAGGTACTCATCTGATCTCATGCACTTCGTACAGACCCGATTAGTTACTACTTTCGTTTGCATGATATGAATGGGGAGCATTTGATCGTACTCATTCCTCCGTTGCAAGAAATATCACCATACAAAGAAGTCATTAGTTTTTTAACCCGCTTCCTTAGTGTGGTGGATTGAAAGCTTGCCCAAACAAAGGATAGTTGTGGTTCGAATCCCGGACCCGTCTTTAGACTTTAGCCAGAGAAAAAGCCATTACACTATAAGCATGAAACTGGGGTGTGTCGAACTCTGGTGTGTCGAACTCCTCGGTGGCGACTCTGCGATAGTCTTGAAGCAAATGTTTGGTCCTTGTGTTTGTCATTTAAGTCATTAATACCCGATGGGATAGTCTAAAATGCTGCCGGGAAGGTGGCCTGAACATTTGCTGATAGCGACCTCTAACACGTTTTTATTTTGGCTTGTTTATTGCCAGCTGCCATTTTCACATTCCCGAAACTACTGTTAAAAGAAATGCATTCAAAGACACCCTAAATATAAAGAATATCATCTGTTCACACTCTCTTTCTTGCCTTCAGGCTATTCGAAAACTTTCTTCCAAACATCCACTTTTAATTGACATTTTTATTTATATTATGATCTTATACTGGCCAATACGACATCGTGCTCTGCTGCTTACCCAGCCACGTTGGCATTTCTGGTATATATACATATACAGAAGATATTTATCAGAATTCATCAATAAAATCAATTATTACATGTAATTAAGAAACCTGTAGTTGAGACCTAACAGTGTCAAAAAGATCCTCAACTGTTTTCACAGTAAAATCTTTATCCCGTGTGAGGGAGAATTGAACACAGTCAAGCAGGATATGCTTGATTGTGACTCCGTCATCACAATGGATACAAAACGGAGGACCTTCACCTTTTAACATGTATTTGTGAGTATAACTAGTATGACCAACACGACTTCGTCGCATGATGACCTCTTCAAATCTGGACTGACAACCTAAGTAGGTGTAATAAATGTAGGGTTTTATTTCAAGCAATTTATTGATACCTACTTTTGCATCAAATCAAGGATGTAAGGTCTAATGCTAGCTTTATAGTCAGAGTAAAGAATTATAAGTGGTGTCACAGATATCGTGAGAGCTGCCTTGGCAGCGACAGCGGCCATTGTGTTACCAAAATTAAGGATTGGTAGGTTAGACTGGTAACGTCTATTGTTAGTGGCTGTATCCTCAAAGGGGGTTAAAGTACTGTGAAAAATATTGTCCTCCTGAGAGGGTACGTTAGTCAAAGTCTGTTCCACAGACTTTTTAAATCGCAGACTATTTGTTGTTTGATTAAGGCTAACTATCAGTACAGTTGCTGAAGGGATGATATAAATCCAGTTAAGGTCCATGAACGGCCAAGATTAGCTCTCTTAGCACTAAGATATTCGTTAGTTAGTGTTAACGTATGACAATTACGACTATCTTAGCGCTAAGAGAGCTTCGAAAATCTAGGCACTGGTAGCCAAAGTACTGTAAGTCCCTATGGTCCCTAGACTGCTGATCTACTTTCAGTTGTTGGCGATCCTCAGACTTTTTAACATTGCATTGTCCTAATTTGAAGTCTAATTTTAGAGCTATATGCTAGTTTCATCTCTTGATATTGTGATATTCTAGTCTGCTCTACCGTCCTTTTACAGGATTTTATAATTTGCCATAAATTACCATGTAACACAATTACATGTTCTCGTCACCATATGGCTAAGGCATTGCCGATGTGACGTTATGTCTTAACTCACCCACTCACGGTTAAATAACATGTGATAATCTAGTTATTATATTGTCCTTTGGGATAGCACGTGCATATGAAGGACGTGCATGTTAATGTGATCTGGGGCATGTCTTTGTAGATTTCGGAGAGAATGTTTGCCACAATCGACTCATTGGAAAGTTGTCAATTACGACCGGAAGAAAACATGAATACATAATACACACACGCGCGCCTACCTAATCCCAACCCCTATCAACAAACACCCGTGCCCTGCACTGCCATGCAAACAGACCCCTGCGCACACGCAGAGACAGAGTGTGAGGATTAAAGAAAGAATGAAAGAAAGAGTGCAGTCAGCAATGTTCCAGTTGTATGGTAGCGGTCTGTTGAACTAATCTAGTCTGGAACTGACCTCCCAGTGATCAGCAGCACGAACAACGACGTACGCAGATGGAATACGACGGCATGTGGCAACCAAGTCAGCGAGCCTGACCACCCGATTCCGTTAGTGGGTTACTGAAGATCAGTTCTTACCAAGATCTTCACGTGTAGATAGACAGAGAGACACAGAGATCATTCCACCATCAGGTCTAGACTTACACAAACAGAAAGCAAATTAAACATTCAGCGATCGCGCTACTCTTTGAGGTTATCGACGTATGTGATATTTCAAGCAGATAAGCATTGTTTATTGCAGATGGTATTTTGTAGTGTATCAATTTGTCGTATCATTTTCAAACTCAACAATGGCCACACTCTATAAAGGAGTTTTTGTCAATAAAGTAGTGTTATCTTTAGGCTGTGCTCACTCGGAATAGGTGCACCCTGAAACAGTAGGTTCTTGATAATACCCACATGAATTGATAAGCACCTTGGTCTGCACAGAGCCAGAGTTGTCCATTTGTGAATGGGGCGTATAGTCACATATTTTGCTCTTTTCGCGTACCGTAAGAGATCTTGACAAACATTAGCAAATGTTACTTGTGATTACAAGCTTCTTGGGTCTGCAGTTATACAAATACACTGGTATCATATTTGCAGATTTCAAGAAAGTGTAGCTTTGGAAATACTGATTTTGTTTCAATGCATGTCTTCGGAAACAGAAAAATATAAGCAGTCTCTGTCACAGACAACAACTCAATGTGTGTTAATTGACACCTATGTATCTGAATGCATGCCTGCTAATGTCAATGTGCAATACACAACTTCAGTCACTGACCACATACAGCTTGAACTTAACACCTATCAAGCTTTGCACCGTAAACAAAAATACATTGATTTATGGCTTGTACAATCGAGTTCTGTCTCTGTCACATTATGTAATTACACAGACAGGCAGGTGTGATACTTGTACACATGACGTGTTATTACGTCTGTGGGATGTACACTGTATCCATTTTGGGCGGATGACTGGATCGGACGGAAACTGGTGTAAACTCAGATCGTCTGTTTCAATTTCTGCTTTGTACTTGGCCGAACGACAGTTTCCGGCCACGCGTAAGTTCACCATCTCAGTATTTGTTGACTGGACTAGACTTTGTTGGTATATGCACCCATACCGAAACGTCGCATCATATACAACAAAAAAAGTTGATAATAAGATCTCAGCGTATCGGAAAATGAACCAGCCAATGAAAAGTCTTCTTTGGGTACGCGGTGGGCGAGCTGGCTACAGCGCCAGGCTAATTAGCCAGCCATGTTGAGGTGTCGGATCGAGACCACCCCAGACTGCGTGTATATTTCTAGGAGTCAAACCCAAGAACAAAATATTGCTCTTTTTCGTCGCGATTGTAAGCTTATAATGTTGTATATTTTATTGTTCATTATCAGAAAACAATGTATATGCTATGTCATGAATAAGTGATAATTGTGTATTAATTATGTTCGTTTGTTTTCTTTATCTTTTTTCGTCGTGGCGCTAAGATCGCTTTGCAGAAGGGGACCCTGTACATTATGTAATGCAACTAATTATTGAATTTATGTGGCTCTGGATATCTGTTGAATACGTTGTGACTTTTGAGATGCCCCACCCCTTCCTCGGATCGCTGTTAAATATGTTATAAACTTTGAGATGCTCCCGCCAACCACAGTTTGTGTAATATTACTTCGAGAAACGACCTGATCCGTGATGGAAGCTGTTTGCTTCCTCTGCAGTGGTCTCCTTGCTTTGATGCTTCTAAAACATTCAGAAAGTAGCAATCCTATGGCTCCAGTCAAAGCCACCACTATAAATAAAAAATCACTCCAGGGCAGTTTTGTTATTTCCAAGAAAATACCCACGTTCCTTCGCAAATTATACTGCGTAAATCAAACTGGAATTGGAATGTGTGCAAATCTTTGTAAGGAGACAGCAAGCTGCAAAGCGTATTTCACAACGGACACCTTGAACTGTCAGCTGGCTCGTAGATCAGGCACGGATCGACGATTCAGGCAGATATCAGCTTCAGAGGTAGGTTGAATAACGTTTAGCCCTTTCCGACATTGTCACCAATCCCTGTTGCTGTCTGTATTTACACTGCTGGTTGAAAGTTGTGTTGATGGGAAATCCGAACAGACGAGTGAATGTCATGAAGTATTGAAACATCTGAACTGCTTTGTCAGTGTAACCTTATTGGATGTTCCCAACTCCATGACTCTGACCCAGCAGTTTACATGTTCCCCACACCATGGCTTTCGCCCAGCAGTTTAGATGTTCACTGTCCATGCCTCCGAGATAAAGACACTACCGTGCTAATTATTTTTACGGATTAAAACGAAAATGCGACAGAGACGGTTCCGGTGAGGCTGGCACAGCCTGGCTGGTAAAGCTCATTATCTGTTTAGAGCCCTCACCCCCTCTACACGCAGCCCAGACAGCGAATGGGACTTCTCCCAGGGAACGCTGACTAGCGGAACCCATCAAGAACATTACAGAGGATATGAAGGCTCTCCAACACCGTAGCCTTCTGCATTACCCAAAGTATGAGAAGGGCTGTGCTCCCGGTGGAGAACCAGGGCACTCTCCTGATCTGCGCCAAGACATCAGGAGATACCAAACTAAGGGCACCGAGAACAATGGTCAGCCTGACAACAGTGTATATGGGATGGAAAGTAAGCGAAGTCCGCATATTTAACAGGTTTTTCCTCAATCTTGCCAGTCAAGCTGCTGGGAAAATGAACAGAAAATTAAATTATTTAAATAAATTCATTGGCTTCATCAAAAAGCGCATTATCAGGATTATTGCCTGGAATTCTAAGGCTGTATAAGGGCCTAATTAAAAGTTAAAAAGCATCGTTTTCCATGTCGCCCTGGACATGTTCAGGGTCGTATCATGGATGTATCTAGGCGTCAAACCCACAGGCACGTCGGAGACGGTAGTAAAAGCAGCTAGCCATGCCATCATGCCTTTTAAGATATGCCGTTTGTGCCAGCGAAGAACATATACTGACAAGGTGTGGACAGTCTTTTTTCATAGAGGGAACCCCCAAAACAGGTGTCGTGATTCAACATGACGACACTAACATGCGACTGCTTGACTGAGATGTTTGATGGCCTGTGAACATTAACCTCGAGAAATTACTCGATTGTGGTCTGTAGATTTACTTCATAGCGTCCGTGTATGTGAACGCTAAGTCTCTTGTGACATGGGTAGACATCGAGACCGCTGCTACCAAATGTCAATACTCATATGCAGATCCAAAAGGGTCTCTGTGCGTGTGTATGTGTACAGGGGTACGCACCCCACCTCCATTCTCAAAACGGTGCCCCCGCCCCTGTATACTACAGATGCATTGTGGTTCTCTTGAAATCCGCCCCCAATCATCTCACGTCCGTCTCACTGAATTTCTAAATTTACTCAGGTTCTTCCAACGTTGGTGTTTTATGAAAAAAATTCAGGTTCGTTGATTACTTCTTTACATAATAAAACTGCCCTTTCAGTGTCTTTGTTAAGGCATTTTACTCATTTACATTTATTTCTATTCAAGTGTCAAAAGTAATGTGCAGACATTATACCTTCTTCATACCAAAGGGATCTAGTTTTATAGCTTTGATTTGCTCGTGTTCAAAGACGAGCAAAAGGAAGTATTCATTCCCGTGGCCCGTTCTCGTCAATATTGGAATCTTGTCGTGAGATTTTCTTCAAGATATTGTTCAGCCTCGTTGTTGTTATTTATTCATTTATTATGGAGTGGGGTGAGGAAGGGGTGTGTGTGAATTGGATCAATTATTTTTCGTACATTTATTTAAGAAGATTAATGTATACATTTTTAGATCTTCAGAGACGTCTGGGAGGCAAATGACTGAAGACATTACAAGAACCAGAATGCTGGATTTTAACATATTAGAAACAGACAATTCACAGTTGTAAAAATGTAAACAATTGTACAAAAGGCGCTGTTGGCTCACAAATCCATCTACACATAAAAGCAAACAAATATGCACCGACCATTACCATACAACTGACTGCGAAATCAGTTGAAACGGGAAAGATGCTCAACAAATATAAATGTTATTTTGTATCCATGCCTTCAGACACGGGAGTCGTGCCAACTTTCCTTGTCAGAGGGGTACACAAACTACGTGTTCTACACATCTAGTCAAGTTTCCATATTTCTTAAAAACCGGGATTTGCAGAATGAGAAATGTCCCTGTCTCCTGACCCGGTCAGGAAGGGTTTCGAATCCGGGTTGGGACCCAACCTGAAAAGGTACTAGTGTCTGAACTTTACTGATTAAGTGTCCTCACAAATCTTGAACATGTCACTCGTGTTGGTAGGCGAACATTTTGACATACATTTCCCCTGACTCCTAGTGGGTGTGTTCACCCCGTCCTGATAACAGCGTAACTCGTGGAGTTCTGCTCCCGTGGGTATGTGCAGTTTAAACCGTCATCCTGTCAGCATGTTGTTATCAGAAGTCACACTCAAAGCTTATCGAAGTGTTAAGGATACGACAAGCGTGGGTTGCTGAAGACCGATTCTAACCCGACGCTTCAGCTTTACAGGAAATGAGGAACGTCATCAGTGTTTTCCACGGATCTATCGTCACGGATCCATCGTCATATGGCCTTGTACAACTAGTGGAACGGTGTTCCGCTGACGAGTGATATTACCACATAAAATGACTTTTTGTTCTATGATTATATAATTACTATACATTTTCCCATGCGTTTTGTTGTTACAGATGATGTGGTTGCACTGTCCGAGGAGCTGTTGCAAGAAGGGACAGAAATGTCTGAGAACCAAACACGGAGGGAGGAAATGCATCACTATAGAACGCGGTAGTATATCTGGCAATTGTTCTTGCAGTGCCAATCATTCCTATAAATACAGCCCTACCTTTTCCAATGATTTCTACTCTATACCTGTTTGGGCTGCCGAACAATGGGTGTGTGAAGATGTTTTTGCAACACTGCAAAAATATAAACGGCGGGGGCAATAAACGTGTTTTTAACCAGGCCGGTTATAAAACCTGGGTCCTTTGCGTGACGAGCGACCTCTTTAACCTAGAGGCTACCCTAACTATCTGCTGACCCTGAAACGAATTGTAGTTTCTAATCCAGGTTCGAGCTTGTTATTTCTCTTGGGTTGTCAGTATAATTCCGCTGTTCGTGGGTTTACCAAGACGTAAACGTCTCAGTACTGCACGTGTGATATGAAACAAACATGCAGATACACATCGAGGCATGTTCTGCACGTGAAACATGACACAGGCACAGGGACCATGTGTCGTGTGCAGCA
The DNA here is from genome assembly GCF_037392515.1 of Haliotis asinina. Lineage (NCBI taxonomy): Eukaryota > Metazoa > Mollusca > Gastropoda > Lepetellida > Haliotidae > Haliotis > Haliotis asinina. Next base: position 38,992,355 of record NC_090280.1, read on the forward strand.
AGAGCGTCACGCACAAGAAACACACACGCATGTACATTCAGTTCTCGGCATGTTCTGCCTGAGATACAGACACAATTCAAGACTCGTGCACCACGGGAGTCACAGATGCAACACATACAGAGGAAACATTCAAGTCATGTACAGCACGTGCGTCTCGAACATAAACACAGAAACTTGAGGCGACAATGCTATACCTTTTCAGCGCTTGGTTCACAGATAACGAAACATGTACAAAGAATTTGAGACATGCACAGTGAATGAATGTGTGAGTGAATTGAGTTTTACGCCGCACTCCAGCACTCCAGCACTCCAATATTCCAGCTATATGGCGACAGTCTGTACATAATCGAGTCTGGACCAGACAATCCAGTGACGAACGACATCGATATGTGCAATTGGGAACCGATGACATGTGTCAACATAGTCAGCGAGCCTGACCACCCGATCCCGTTAATCGCCTCTTACGACAAGCATAGTCGTCGTTTATGGCAAGGATGGGTTGGTGAAGGCCTATTGTACCACCTTACCTTCACGGGCCAGACATGAACAGCACGAAATGCATAATATAATACACATTTAGAGACACTTCTGTGTCGTTAACAGCCAAACAGTCAGTACTGACACAAGACTTATTGAGATGGGCTTATACGGCTTTAAGGGTAACAGTGAACCGAACTCACATATAATGAACTGACGAATATAGGAACTGTTTGGGGACACTTTTGCCTGCTTTACGTTTATACCTGCTGTACTTTTCAGGCGAAACGCATGTAAAGAGTCCTGGTTTTCAATAACTGATATCTGAGCAATAGCCAGACGTGTTTTAATCTCATCTTCAGGTCTGTTTTTTCCCCAGATTCAAGAGTACGTCGATGTCGTTAAACGTTGACAGAGGCATGTGTGACACTGGCAAGAATCCTGGTCAGCGATCCTATTCACTTATCAACTGCAACTGATGGTTCACCAAGGGATGCAAAACCCTGAATTCCAATGGACAATGGGATGTTTTCAGTGATCACTACCTGGGGTATAAATCTGGCTGGTAACGCAAATGTCAACGTCATTCGTTCACCGGTGAACACTACCACCACAAACGAAGGACAAAACGTTAGCACTGACATGAACGTCATTATTTGTTTAGGTTTTGATTTTGGAAACTTGTTCTGGTTGAACGTTCTAACATTCAGCATTACACATCTGCAAGATTATTGCACATCGACATTGTCAGCGACAGGATTTAACCAGTTATTTTGAGAGATTTGGTAGGATATTTATCTTATCTTAATAAAGCAAATCTATAACTAATGAAGTCTGTAATAATTCAAAATGTTTTTTTAGAAAAATCAATTTCGGGACATATTATTCATCAACTTTACGCCCAAAATGAACATAGTGATACGCGTTAATTGCCTAAAGCATGGTCTTACCGTTTGACTTATAAGTAGAGGGGGTCTTATTTGTTTTTCATTTACGATTGAAAATATTTAGGAGATTTATCGGAGTCAATTAATGTTGATATGACATTACTGAATGTTTTGAGAGTGCATCACCATTTGCATTTCTTTACAACCATAGTTATTTGGAATGTAGTCGCTTTTGAAAGATGGTTGGTGTATGGCGTGTCATTTGCATTTAATATTTATACGGCTTTCACTCTAAAACAAACGACTAGAAACAAACACTAACAAATGCGTGGTGCAAGATGAGTGTCAAAATTAATGTTCCAAGTGATTTCTCGACCTTTTTGAAGAAATCTCAAAATCAAGAATGGGACCCAAATGCACGTGTATGCAAACTGAGTTGTGCACGTGCACATCATGCGTTGTGTTCAGGTGTGGTAATAGAGGGAAATGGTGGTGCGTTCATAAGATGTCTGTCCTTGAAACGTGTGTTGACGTTAAGACTTCCTATCCAAGTTCAAAGTTCATTATCCCCTACATTTTTCAAGAGTATATAACAAATTAACCTGTGCTTCTTGGTATTGGTTCATCCCTGTTATGTATGAAACGTCTAACTTCCATCTCTTGACTTAACCTACTGTATTGTCCTTGTATACTATCGACATGAATGTACAAAATCTCACTATCGTGCCTCCTTTTATTAACAATCCTCTTGGACGTCGTCCGATATTCTTGGATAACTCAAATCAGCAATCGGTTGAAAATGTCAACACTACCAGAGTATTAATTGTACAAAGGCAAGAAAAATCAATGACTTGGTGTGACATATTCCATAGTGGGTGTGCGTCATCGCCTTATGTTTTCCGATAGGAGGATAGACGTCGCAGTCGAACCTAAGTTGTAGGCACCTACGTAAAGATTAGTGAAATATAGTATGTACACCCGGAAATTTTGGGTTCTTGTATTCACCGAGTAAAGGATTACGAGCGATTTCTCCAACTTATGATACCCTCTCCTTGGTGTGTACATAGGTAATTTAGATTTCCGCAACTACAAATGGCAGGTAGTGGGCAGGAACGTAGTCTGAGAAAAAGACACAGAATTCATAAAGACATCATGTTGTCTCACAAATGAAAGATTGCACCAACTTTAATGTATATTAATTTCTCATGACGATAGGTCTGCACACCCTTCTAACAAAAGAAGGTCAACTGTAATATTTGCTGATGAACAGTGTCCTTAACAGTTAACATGAAGTTAAGTCTCTGTTGTTTGTACAATGGACGTTCAAACAGATATTGATACGAGCCCTCAATACAATCACCACATGTACAATTGGGATCAGTTTTCAATCTCAACTCTGCAAATCATGGTTCAATACGAACGGAATAGCGGACCTTGGTATGAGTGGTGTTTGGTTTTCTTGTACCACACGACTAAAGCTGTTATGTATATGCATGGTTTTCAGTTATACATCATGTGAAAGTTAAAACGGTGGTTGGTAAATTATTCCAGAGCATATCAAAGAAGTAAAGAATGATGCTGTTCAATATTTGAGTCCTGGAATGGGAATTGTTAGATACAGAGAACAGCGTAGATTATACTTGATTTGGAATCAACATAATCAATCAAGGTAACTCAAGAGGAGCAGCTTGATAGTTAACTAAAAAGCAACTGTTATCATGGCAACCGACCACCAACTATTCACCGTTTTCTTTAAAACGCAATCTCTATTTTTGGTTCTTCTTCTTTTTTAAAAGAAGACGTCCCACCAAAATGAAATCGCTAGAGAAATTCTGTGTTTAACTCACGTCAAGTTGCAGGAAATGAAACTTAGAAACTGCATATTTTTTTTCATTTGCAGAAATGTAACTGATCCATTAATAGTTCTGCGGTGAGTCAGAATCTGTCAATATTATCTTACCATTTTTCAATGATTCAGGAAACAAGACACCAATTACTTGTCACACATACAGCATTTCTAGACGGGCTGTCCAGACATCTATTGTGGACACTGCAGGACAGGGCTCAGTAGGGACTAGGCGGCATCTGACAATAGAAGCAAAATGTGGACGGGGTGTATATACATATAGGGGACTCCTCCCAAACATACTTCTTTGTGATTCCTGGAGTAACTTTGGTCGTATATCTTATGAGAGAAAATGCGTTTCGCGCAGAAGTGTCACACGTATTCTGGACACAATGTTCCTTATTTGATTATGTGGTGGTAGATCCTCCGTTTGATTACAACATGTGAAGGCGATATCTCGTTCCATGCTCTTGGGTATGGGAAGACGACTGCCAAGCGTTTCACAGATTACAATTCACTAACTGATACCAGTGCAAGGAAGAACAAACAGTATACATTTGTATGAACAATGTCTCCTCTTCTGTACAATATCATAGTCTAAACATCTTACCTGCATATGTCAAATACGATAAACATATTTAGACATTATATATCCAACTTATATCTGTATTGTTCTTTTCAAGAACTATGAATTCTTTCATCGAGCTTAGCTTTGACTGATCAAATTGCGAACAAGTCAATGTTTCATAACTGAATTCAGTTCTCAAACATCCGCCATTTTCAATACATTTTGATTGGCCCAACCTGATGCCAGTATTTTCTATGAGAGTGGACTTTGATGCCTTCTCGATTGTTTGGCCTCCACATACTCCACATCTAGACACTAAGCGAACATAGTTTGATAGCAGAGGCAGATTACAGGTAACTTCTGAATGTAGTGCTGCCTTTAGAGTTTACAGAGGATCACAGTGCTATTAAGGATCACACGTCTTTATAGAGAATGACAAGTCTTTACAGATACTCACAAGTCTCTACTTTACATCAGAACCAAGTATCGACAGGTAGAATACACGAATACACGACTCCTAAAATTCCACAACCAAGGCAGACCTATGCACGTCTTGTAATATGGACATACCTGTGCACGTCTTGTAATATGGACAGACCTGTGCACGTCTTGTAATATGGACAGACCTATGCACGTCTTGTAATATGGACAGACCTGTGCACGTCTTGTAATATGGACAGACCTATGCACGTCTTGTAATATGGACAGACCTATGCACGTCTTGTAGTATGGACAGACCCATGCACGTCTTGCAATATGGACAGACCTGTGCACGTCTTGTAATATGGACAGACCTGTGCACGTCTTGTAATATGGACAGACCCATGCACGTCTTGTAATATGGACAGACCTATGCACGTCTTGTAATAAGGACAGACCTATGCACGTCTTGTAATATGGACAGACCTATGCACGTCTTGTAATATGGACAGACCTATGCACGTCTTGTAGTATGGACAGACCTATGCACGTCTTGTAATATGGACAGACCTATGCATGTCTTGTAATATGGACATACCTGTGCACGTCTTGTAATATGGACAGACCTATGCACGTCTTGTAGTATGGACAGACCTATGCACGTCTTGTAATATGGACAGACCTATGCACGTCTTGTAATATGGACAGACCTATGCACGTCTTGTAGTATAGACAGACCTGTGCACGTCTTGTAATATGGACAGACCTATGCACGTCTTGTAGTATAGACAGACCTTTGCACGTTTTGTAATATGGACAGGCCTATGCACGTCTTGTAATATGGACAGACATGTGTACATCTTGTAATATGTACATACCTATGCACGTCTTGTAATATGGACAGACCTATGCAAGTCTTGTAGTATAGACAGACCTGTGCACGTCTTGTAATATGGACATACGTGTGTACGTCTTGTAATATGGACAGACCTGTGCACGGCTTGTAATATGGACATACCTATGCACGTCTTGTAATAAGGACAGACCTATGCACGTCTTGCAATATGTACATACCTGTGCACATCTTGTAATATGGACAGACCTGTGCACGTCTTGTAATATGGACATACCTGTGCACGTCTTGTAATAAGGACAGACCTGTGCACGTCTTGTAATATGGACATACCTTTGCACGTCTTGTAATATGGACAGACCTTTGCACGTCTTGTAATATGGACAGACCTATGCACGTCTTGTAATATGGACAGACCTGTGTACGTCTTGTAATAAGGACAGACCTGTGCACGTCTTGTAATAAGGACAGACCTATGCACGTCTTGTAATATGGACATACCTACGCACGTCTTGTAATATGGACAGACCTATGCACGTCTTGTAATATGGAGACCCTGTGCACGTCTTGTAATATGGACAGACCTATGCACGTCTTGTAATATGGACAGACCTGTGCACGTCTCGTAATATTGACAGACCTATGCACGTCTTGTAATATGGAGAGACCTGTGTACGTCTTGTAATAAGGACAGACCTATGCACGTCTTGTAATAAGGACAGACCTATGCACGTCTTGCAGTATAGACAGACCTATGCACGTCTTGTGATATGGACAGACCTATGCACGTCTTGTAATATGGACAGACCTGTGCACGTCTTGTAATATGGACAGACCTATGCACGTCTTGCAGTATAGACAGACCTATGCACGTCTTGTAATATGGACAGACCTACGCACGTCTTGTAATATGGACAGACCTGTGTACATCTTGTAATATGTACATACCTGTGAACGTCTTGTAATATGGACAGACCTATGCACGTCTTGTAGTATAGACAGACCTGTGCACGTCTTGTAATATGGACATACCTGTGTACGTCTTGTAATAAGGACAGACCTGTGCACGTCTTGTAATAAGGACAGACCTATGCACGTCTTGTAGTATGGACAGACCTATGCACGTCTTGTAATATGGACAGACCTGTGCACGTCTTGTAATATGGACAGACCTATGCACGTCTTGTAGTATGGACAGACCTATGCACGTCTTGTAATATGGACAGACCTGTGTACATCTTGTAATATGTACATACCTGTTCACGTCTTGTAATATGGACAGACCTATGCACGTCTTGTAGTATAGACAGACCTGTGCACGTCTTGTAATATGGACAGACCTGTGTACATCTTGTCATATGGACATACCTATGCACGTCTTGTAATATGGACAGACCTGTGCACGTCTTGTAATATGGACATACCTATGCACGTCTTGTAATATGGACATACCTGTGCACGTCTTGTAATATGGACAGACCTGTGCACGTCTTGTAATATGGACATACCTGTGCACGTCTTGTAATATGGACATACCTGTGCACGTCTTGTAGTATGGACAGACCTATGCACGTCTTGTAATATGGACAGACCTATGCACGTCTTGTAATATGGACAGACCTGTGCACGTCTTGTAATATGGACAGACCTATGCACGTCTTGTAATATGGACAGACCTGTGCACGTCTCGTAATATGGACAGACCTATGCACGTCTCGTAATATGGACAGACCTGTGTACGTCTTGTAATAAGGACAGACCTATGCACGTCTTGTAATAAGGACAGACCTATGCACGTCTTGTAATATGGACAGACCTATGCACGTCTTGTAATATGGACAGACCTATGCACGTCTTGTAATATGGACATACCTACGCACGTCTTGTAATATGGACAGACCTGTGTACGTCTTGTAATATGGACATCATATACACAGAACACGCCATCACTGTATTTGATGAGTACGAGGTCAATAGCACTGTGCATTAGGACACCTTGAAAGGTCATCGTCTCGAGTTTATTTGAAAACAATTTGGCACATGCGGGATGCACAAAAAAACTTTAATTTGGGCTATAACGTTCAGACAAGAAGAAACCATTACTGTGGTCAGCATAAGCGCTGTTCTCCGCATGGCCTGTTTGCTCCCGCATATGAAAAAAGAGAGTCACTGATCATTACCGTGTGTCGAAGGCGCCAGGTGAATCGTTCAGTCGTCCAACGTACGTCAACGTACGTGCGAAACTGGTCAATATTGAGTTTTTATGTGAAAATATGTTGGACAAATTCCCTTTTAAAATTTGACTTGAATGAAAATGTCGATGTCACTGTAGCATTTAACTTACCTTAAGTTAAGATAATCCATAAAACACAATGTACTAATGCATGAGTAAAATTTCACTATATACAAATGTATATCTCTAGCATGCAGCCTAGAGGAGAGTGGATTCATAATGCTACATTGCATATGTTTAAAGAAGGAAATGATACAGGTGTAATCCTAACACGTAACATCAACATAAATGATTTAAACGTCCTATGGTGACAGACAGAATAATCTGCTTGATTTTGCTTATGTGCTCATAGTCATTCTCAATCTGTATGAAGACAGTCAGTATAAAATTGTGTCTGGATGAGACAAGCCAGTGATTGTTGTATAAACGTTCACCTGCTGTTACAATGACTTACACCAGCAGAGTCTGGTACCCTGACAACCCGATCTGGCAGGTCACCTCTGTAACAGGCATGGGTTTTTCTATACTCATAGCCGGAATTGCCACAGTTACCTGCCTCATTCATTAGACTATATATCCTAACACTTGAGATGGAAGATATATTTTCAGAAAATTTCATATGAAAATGAATTCGTACAGTCAGTTCCTACAATATTTACAATGCATTTTTTTGGATTTTCACTTCTGAACGAAAAAACCCCAGCTACAGTCAAATTCACAACCAATTTTCACATTTCACAGGTAGTACTCAAATTCGGGAACTATGTCATATTAAGAGCATTGAAATTAGGTATCTGCGAAAGTAAATACCCAACAGATGGTTTTGAATCTTCTTCGATCGAAGTATTTACAGGTGCATATTGTAGATAGAGGTACGTCCTCTATAAGGATGGTGTACCGTTACTACTGTATATTATCCCAAAGTTCAGGATGAAATCCTCTTTTGTGTACTCTAAAGGACTGCACTCTCATCCCCCGGTAGTATTATGTGTTCCCAACTCTTGGCAAAAAAGTTTCATTATTTTCAAGTAAAAGAGTTAATGCGTGTAATAAACAATCCCCGTGGATAGACAACTTGGAGGTACCAGGGACATCTCTATGGAGGGACCAGTTTGAGGTACCATGTACAGTATCTTACCCACAATTCCAATGGAGAGACAAGACTAAGATATCAGGGATATTCTCTCACCCACTATCCCAATGGCAATACCGGTTTCAGGTCCCAGAGACACTATGACACATAGGACATCAACTGAGAGACGCGTTTAAGGTACCAGGGATCTTTTCTCGTCCATGGGGAGACTCGCGTTTTGGTGATCCATACCCAGCTTTCATATTGTATTGTCGTCGGACCACATTCTTATTTATACACCACCTGTAATACTTTAAGTGTTTTATCGTCCTTCAGTTTGGTTTAAGACTGGCCTTTGTGTGTGTTTGTGAGAGATGCAGACAGTCCTGAAGCATGTTTAGGGAAGATGAAGCAAAGATTCCGTATCCTTCTGTAAAAGCTTAGGTGGTTTGAAACACAGCCTTTTTTGGCCGGCCCCAGCTGTTGACGACATCTCAAGAACGAGATTCAATCATGCAGTGAATCGAGCGCACGTCTCCAGCCTACTACTGGACCGACCATCCTTGTGTCATCATTTTTCAACAAGCCTGCAAGATACTAACTATATACTGCATGCAAGGATTTGAACCCGAGCGTGAAAACAATTTAAGATATGTTACATCACTCCCCCATACTTCTGCGGCCTTAAAACTAACTTAATAAACACTAAATAGGAAATAGTAACAGAATATTCTGAACGAGTATGATATTTTTTATGTATTTTATTTCAGTAACTTCAAACCAACATGCACTAGAATATCTGTTGCTGTTTTAATGAAATTGTTACCTAAATCGATTACAGGCCTGATAATACAGGTCATGTGAACGAACAACGGATATTGCTGAATGTCTCAGTGTCATTTATTGGAAGGATACCGGGTGTTATATAAAGTCACAGTGATACTGATCACAGCTAATGTCAGTGAACTCTGCAATGGCTGACTTCCGGATTGATCTCTGACCATGTGACTGACATGTGACCACGTCCCATTGTGAGAACGAGGCTTGATGTCGAGGATCTCACACATTATCTGGTACAGGTTGACGTTGGAGAGCCTTTCTGACTTCATACCGGGGATAAAACCTGACAACAACGCAAACATGATATGCTGGTGAATGTCAGTTAGAAATGTTATGATTACTTCTTTCCATTCAAATAGCTATAGGACACTGACCTTTATAAAAACTAATACATTTGGAGACAAACATTGTGTTTAGCAATTTGCCGGCAGTATTGCTCAGTTCATGTACTTTTCAATGTTTGTGGCCCTTTCACGGGACATCTGGTGCAAAGGTACGCCCTTCATATGTATGTCATTGAGTGAACCTACTTGGTCCAAATGCTGTAAATATTCCGCTCATGTTGGCCTCCGCTGGATCAAACCCATGTTCGCCAAGCATAGGTCCTGTGTCATAAGCGTAGTATCCAAAATTGGGCTGAAAAGTGAATAACAAAAAACAAAAATACGTTTGGTTTCTAAATTAGTGAACACATTGTTTGAAAATACAAAACATTTGTCGCACATGAATTAGGTCAGTTCAGAGATTGTTTCCATGTTAGTGTGATAATAGCCCAAATACTCATGCATGTAATGTATGTGATCTGTGGTATCATAAGTGATGAATTCAAATATATTATAAATTATAAATAGACATTTTGTTCATTAAGCAACTGAAAATATGCATATGGACTAATACATCAACTGTTGATTTTAGTTTGCATTTTGTTTTCCTTTTTTAATTTTTTTATTATTTTTGTTTTGTTTTGTTTCTTGGTTGTTCTTTATTTGTAAGTTGCATGTGACTTTTAACGAAACAATCAACATTGTTCCAGCTATGTGGTAGAGGTCTGTTGGAAAAAAACGAGTATGGACGAGGCAATCCAGTGATCCAGTGGATACTGTGAAATGCGTCAATGAGTCAATGCGAGTCTAACCACCAGATCCCGTTAGTCGTCCCATAAGATAAGCATGGCTTACTAATAAACAATTCTGATCTGGAAATTCACTCTTTTCGGATTCGCCGCAGTCCGAGAAAACATAGCTTGTCCAGGGCCCGCTTGCACAGAGCAATCTTAGTTACAATCAATCTTAGGCCCCTACAATCAACTTTACAATCACCATACAATTGCCCTAATCCACAGCATGGCCTTAAGATCGCAATCTTAACTAAGATCGAACTCTTCAACGTTGGAGGTAGAACGTTCTTAAACTCGACTCCTGTCTACAGTTGTCTTCAAGTGCGCAAAGAATGCAGCGCAAATAAAACGTGGAACTGGTTTCTGCACGCAACTGACATTCCTTCCTTAACCTCATCTTGCAGATTTTTCATGAAAACAAAACAAAAACAAAACAAAACCAAAAACAAGCAAACCCCTCCCCCCCCCCCCACAAATCTGTGTAATGATAACGTGGGATTACTCGTACCTCGTGGGTTATTGTCTAATTTTTCTACATTCTAATATTATTTATGAACTAAGAATGTCATACTGCAAATATCACGTTTTATGAAAATATTGAAATACAAGCAAATACATTAACAAATTTGGGTTTTGTGTTACTGACCTACTCATCATGAAAATTAAAAGATAACATAAATTATAAATAAGATTTCCTTATGATACAACACATAAATGTACCATGATTTGTCAATGGTTGTCAATGAATCTGAGTTTGGCATCTGGTCGGTGTTGTTTGGAGAAAATCCCAAATGTATCCCACAAGCATTAGATTTGTAAAGATATGAAAGGGTGACATGACTGGGAGCGTTGTGGGAAATGCATGGCAGGGAAATATGAAAACGATATTATTCCGTGTGTTTTCTATGTGTTTTTAAATACTTATCCACAGTATGTTAATTGCTTTACACTATTTTGTTGATAATTATCTTTTCTCTTTGTTAAAAAACTTTTTTACGCAAATTTCACATGCCTCAGCAAGTGTATTTTCCTGTTTGAAGAATACTTGTATTATATTTAAAATGCATAGATTAAAACTGTATTCTCTCCTCAGAAAGAAACATAAATTTGTACGTTATCCAACTGTAGATTATTATAATGATAAACCATTGATACGTCTATGATCGAAAAGAAACATATGTGGAGATCTGCGATGTCACTACATGCCATACATTGTATTTGGGCATGACAGATTTTACGGCAACGGCACAATACGCAAAGGGAAACTACTCCCATGTTGCGTAAAAACTAAGATTAGCTGCCCTTGAGTTATTGAAAATATCCATGGCCACTGCTAATCGCATGCAGACACCTTTCGTTACTATCCTTTCTTTGGCTATCAAAAAGGTGTGGTACTTCATACTTTTTCCAACACTGAATCAGGTGAGAATTGTACTTTTATGATATCGACTCGAAAATGATGTGGATCACTTCGGCAAATAACGATGTTTTTCAAGTTAAATCGATGTTACATTCTCCGTGTTGATGAAGTGTCGAGGTGAATCATACAGTTTTATGCAATATAAAAGTAACCCCCATAAGTAAAGCTAATTATTTGCGTGACACTGACACCAACTGGAACGCCATTTTGCTACTGACTACAATGATCCTAGCTCCTTACAATTGGTTCCGACCAACTGTAAGTTTTGATTGTAACTTACAATGATCGTAGCCTACAATCGCTTTGAGCAAGCGATTGTAGCCGAAGCCTAAGATCGATATCTTAAGGATTTACAATAATTGTAGCTCTAAGATCGTTTTGTGCAAGTGGGCCCTGGAGACCTTTACCGTATCAATATACCAGGGCATCTCCGCAGCCAGCAATATTGGGGGGATCCGTCTGTGATGCTGAAAGTGCCACCTGTTGGGGATGTCATCCTTCAGATAGGCTGTCATGTGGGGACTGTAGTCCTTAAGTGCATTGTAAACCTGACTCGATAAAAACATACATTCAGAGAAATCATTTTCGTTGCCATGCTTCACGTTGATCAAGATGTGAAATATTGACCTCAGTTCTGATTATACTTACTAAAACAAATTGATCACGAAATAAATAATTTTGTAAATACTGCGATGTCTACATAAATTCACCACGAATTATCCGTGCTTTCTTTCAAATACATATGTCATGTTACACATTGACTTTCGTCCATTGGCAGCGTGAGATGTATTGACCACTGCCTGTATGCTGGTTTTGAATACGGGACAAAGGGCAAATTTTGTCTTCTAGGTGTGTTGCTGGGTTGATGATAAAGCGGCATAAGATCACACCAACAGTACTACTTCCTGCCCCAAGTCAAAATATACCGAAGAGCAAAAGAAAGGCAATTTACGAAAACCATGAAATCTCCTAAAAGTTAGCGTTCATGTTTATGTCTTCTATTGAAACACTTGACAAAAACAGAATTACGTTTCTGTTGCCGTTCAGGCTCTAGAGTTTCGAAGCTCTCTTAGCCCTAAGAGAGTCGTAAGTTCTGTTAACGTATGTCACTTACGACTATCTTAGCGCTAAGAGAGCTTCGAAAATCTAGGCCCAGTATATCTTGAGAGGTGAAATGTGTTTCTACTGGTTGACAAGTATTAGATGAGCCACGACCTGACAAATGACCACAATTTGCATACATGGGAACTTCCTCCAGGACCTTCTATTTGAAATACGATGGAAACAGGTCGTGATCTAAATATTGAAAAGTTCGATTTCCTCGTGTGAATTGTGTGGTAATAGTGTTTTGTTGAACTATATATAAATCGCTCTGCGAGACACGCGTTAAACATTAGCGGTATTGATTTCACGCCACGGTATTGTTCGTGGTTAATCGCCAATGTACCTGCAGCAATTCGTCCAGGTTACTTGCCCCGCCTGCTTGTCACAAACGCGTTCACTGCGCTGGCTCATCTGACACTTGTCAAGCAGTAGATTATTATGATGTGACGAGATTGATGACGAGGTTCAAAATGCTAACACTGACATGTCATGCCACTCGTGGATACCCAACTAAGACACACTATATAGTCCTTGTTTTATCCCTGAGTGGCTAGTGCCAGGCAGGGTAACAACAAATACCATGCAACGCCTTTTGGCATGTTGCGGCCAGGGAAGGGAGCTGAACCGCAGACCTTCCGCTCTATGGGTAGAAGCTTTCTCCACTTCGCCACTGAGACGATCTTTCTATTGGATTTTATGATTACTATAAAATGCGATAAGAATAATATCGATATTAGCCTGTTATTATTGCACAATCTCCAAAATATAATAAATATCCAAAGAAACATCTGCATTGCACCGAACGCCATACCATACTTACTTCTTGTACACGGTCTTGTTTAGGCCAGATATAGACATGGGAGCCGTATCCGTTAAGAATGACGTCGACGGACGACATAGGAATAACGTCACTGACGTTGACGACTTGTGACGGCGATACTGTCGTCATCCCGTGGTCAGAGAATATCATCACGTCGACGGTGTCGTCGAGGCCGTGACTTGCAAAGTTTTTTAGCATCCGCCCAAGTTCTTTATCTACTTCCTCTATTGCAGAGTTGACCTCACTGGTCATCGGTCCATACCGGTGTCCATAGTCGTCCACCTTCTCATGGTAGACCACTGCAGGTCAAATATCAAATTTAATTCGTTATATATTATTGTGGGGAGGTGTGGAATTGTTGTCTTGTTTTAAATAAATGTGTGAATGGTATGATCAAAATGCACGGCTTCTCGAAAAGACACAAGTGTTTTAAGCAATAATTAATATTGATTCATATTGTACCTACTTTGTTGCCGTTAAGAAGATCTGAGACATAAACCTCTTTAAATCCACACCACCGGCGCTCACAGCTACATAATAATGGTACTACTATTGCTGATGCTGATGCTACTACTACGACTTCTCCTACCTGCCAGATCTGCACTGGAGTTGAGGAACAGTTCCATGCTCTCGTCAAGATCACGTCTAAAGTCAGCAATGGTGGGCACGTCTGTGTGCGGCCGACAGTATGTTGGTTGCCTCCCTTGTATGGTCACTTCACAACCAACCCAGTGAAACATGTACACTCCCTTGTCCTTGAACATAACGATAGCTTTAATAGTAGTTATAATATGAACAGCAAGTGTAAAAACAATAACACTCATACGGTATTAATGAAAAAAAGCATTCAAGCAATAGTAATAACAGAAATAAACTTCAACAATGATACTAATAATGCCAAACTATAGAAATAATAGCACTAAGACTCAAAACATATAAAAAATAAATAACGCACAAACGATAGAAATAATAATAGCACTCAAACAATATACAGAAAAAAATGACAATGACAAATAAAAATAATAATAATACTCAAACAATAGAAATATTAACAATAACACACAAACAACAGAAATAATAAGACCGCCTGACCAGAAGGATCATTTCTGATAACAGATCCCACCCTCCTCGTTCCTCTCTCAATGGTTTAAATATGCCCATCTATTCGGGGTAGGGGTTTGATTTATGTGGAGATTCATCATGGTAGAATTCTTTCGTGTACTTTTGCACATATTTATTTCTCGGATGATCCCCTAAGCTGATGCACGCCATGACTCCTGATGAAAGCAGGACCCCCAGGTCTGCCAAGAGTCGGACATGAGAGAAACTGGCGGCTTCTTTTTTGCTGCTCGGGACCAATCACATTACAATCGGAATCTCCTCAGTGTGAGTCTTAAAGAAAAATATTACCATGAAATGGAGATTGTGTAATCAAATTACAGAAACTGTCCATCAACTTGTCAGTGGATATTTTCCTTGACACAAACAACATATCTTAAAAGACATGATGGCATGGCTCCTTGCATATATTTCTGCCTCCATCATGCCTTTGAGTTCCATCCATGATATGAGCAAGAACATGACCTGGAGAATGATGCTTTCAAACGTCTTTGGAATCGGCCCATGTACAGCTTTATAAGAATTTCAGCCAACAAACCTGATCTTGTCCTTTTTGATAAATGAATTTATCATTGAATTTTCTGTCCCTTTTGACAGCAACGTGGCTGGCAAGATTCGGGAAAAACATCCCGAATGGAATGCGAACCTCGTTTTTGAAATGTCCAGCTTGCATCAAAAGTACACCGTCGTCAGGCTCTACATTGTTCTCGATGCCCTTGGTTTGGTACCTGCTGGTGGCGCAGGCAAGGAGAGTGCTCAGGTTCTCCAACGGGATCGCAGCCCTTCTGACACTCTGGGTAATGCAGCAGGCTGCAGCGTTGGGGAGTCTACATATTCTACGGACAGTTCATTGTGGATGCGACTAAGTTGCCCTTTCTGTGAGAAGTCCCATATGCTATCTGGGCTGCGTGTAGAGGGGGTATGGGTCATGAGCTGATGATGACCTTTACCAACCCAACAGTGCCACGATTACCCAAACCCTCTCTTCTGTATATTTGTTTTAATCTGTAAAACATACTCTAACAACAAAAATAATGACACAGAACCAATAGAAATAATAATAACACAAAAACAGAAATAATAACAATATGACTCAAAGAATAATAACAATGATACTTTTCTTAGTGCTCCCACTTGTAAATACACTGAACGTGGAAATTTGACGAGGTCACATGTCAGCCTGTCTACCTGTTTAACTGCAGATATCCACAATGGTTCAGACTCATCATACATAAATGATCTGTCTGCGGCTGTCAAGTTGTCGAACCATGGAGAGTACGTTTTTCCTGTTGTGACGTCATACATTTCGTTACCCACAAACCCGTGCGACTCTATATAAAGGCCTGCAAAAAATGAAAAATTGCAACGTTACTTTCAGCAGTACATAAATAGGGAACAGTAGAATCATTTCTAAAAAGTGGGTTATAGTTACAGCAGCCCATTTGAAAACAGAGTGTAATAGTAACAAAAGTAGATTTACCTGTAAGCAGAGTGTGGTGGTTAAAGAAGACCCACCTGTAAGTAGTATGTAGTGGTTGGAGTTGACTCACCTGTAAGTAGTGTGTAGTGGTTAGAGTAGACCCACCTGTAAGTAGTGTGTAGTGGTTAGAGCAGAACCACCTGTAAGTAGTGTGTAGTGGTTAGAGTAGACCCACCTGTAAGTAGTGTGTAGTGGTTGGGGTATGACACGGGTGGATATGCAGGCACGAGCTGTTTTGCTCGAACACCACGCCGGAAAATCTCGTTGAAAGCAGGCAGATCGAGCACTTGGTCGAAGTAGTCCCAGCGGAAGCCGTCCAACAGGATCAGGAGTAATTTGCCGGAAGACGCCTTACCAAAAATTGCAGCGAGTACCACAAGGTTGTTTAGGAGCTTCATGCTTGCAATCTGAGGAGATGCAAGTGTTTGATTTATATTGTCTGACAAAGCTACCTCGTCAGCAAATACACAGCTTGAACTAGAAACTGCCAAAAAACACGATCCGTACATAGTAAGGTAAGTTTTTTTATTTTTCACAGTATAACGTACCAGTTTTGGGACAAGGCGATCAGTTTACACACAACTTACAGAGTCTGTCAGAAGCTGCCAAAGGTGAAGTGAGACTGGCCCTTGGCCAGTAGGTGAGCTGTATTGACAGGTGAGTTCGTTTTTCCTTTTGCCCAGGTGGCCTTTAGCTTGTTTCTCCGTGCACATCTCGCTGTCTACCGGGTACACCCTGTTTGCCTGTCCTGTTGCTCTTAACAACTGAACGACTAACAAATTTTAGGTTCCCACGGACGGAACTGGTCGTAATTTGACGAGCGCTACATGTCTGACAAGTATGCACGGCGAACTATGTTTCCAACTCAAACTGGTTTTCAAAACAAGGTGTGTAAAATTGGAATCTCACTAAAAGAACGCAAATACCATATCCTTCTATATACGATGTCTTCCACAAGATAAGGGAAAGATAAAATGTTTTGAACCATTATACATATATCCCATATATCAATACATGTACTGAAATTTTCGTTATATCTAGAAACTTCAACTTTTATATTCAATACAACCAGCAGACATTCCAGACAGTCGGTCCAAGTCGTATATGGTATGCGCATCAGATGCAATTGTTTAGCGCATCAGGAATCTTCCATGGGATGTGCCGAGATACTCGTGAAGATCATTTAGAACTTTAAAGTTATATTTTATGGGATATATTACACCAGAAAAGTGGAACCAACCACACGGCGTTAACCATAGTCTGTGAACAAAACTAGTTAAAATATTATCAGAATAAACCTTCAAGGACCAGACAAAAGGGATATACCCCTAGAGCCCACTGGATCACGTGGGTCAATGTCGGGCTTTTTAATGGGCTTAATCATACTATGGCCCCGAATATCGGGGCATGTCCCGTTATCAAAATGAAAAGTAAACAGTTTGTGAAGAATGTCAAGGCATGCACTGTTCTTCAACGACTCAGCAGGTTAAAGTCCGGACCAGCTGCCTTCCCGCATTTCGGACCTGCAACTGCTTTCTCGACCTCATCACAGATGATCGGTTTATCTAGGTCACTGGTGTCAACTGAAATGTCAATCGTCACAAGGCGTGCCGACGAAGTTTACTGTATCTGGCACAAATAAGAATCGTCGAAATGTGAAGCTGATGGTTCCACAAACAGTGAGCTGTAGTCACTTTTCCACTTACTAATACAACAGTTCTGTCAGTAGACGCGCGATAATCATCATCATCATCATCATCATCATCATCATCATCATCATCATACACTTCCATAAGAACGCTTCTGCCACGACCACTAGCAATACCTAGTTCACCGATAGGTTTCTAGAAGGCACTTGGATCAGAGCCCGTATACTTATCTAAGAGACGTTGTTGTTCATCCAACAAAGGACGTCATCTTAATAGACATAGACATATAAAAGACAACCTGCAACAGATCAGCATCGGGGCCTAGCCAAGGGGTTAAGTCATTCGTTCATCACGCCGAATACCCTGGTTCGATTCCCTATATGGGTATACAGTGTGTGAAACCCATTTCTGGAGTCCCCCACCGTGATGTTGCTTGAATATTGCTAAAACGGCTTAAAACCATACTCACTCACTGTATCAGTTCATGGCATATTGCGGATATCCTCTAATAGTTCATAACATATAACAGGTAAACTGCAACAGTTCATGACACGGGGCTGCCCATAACATAACAGACAGCAGTAAATGCTGCGAGAGATCACAAAATGCGTGATCATCTCCGGTAGTTTCTAAAGCAAACAGATTTTACTTTTCACACATTTGGCTGTTGACAGGAAAGTACTTACAAAACCCGGTTTTCACCGTAACAAGGCATATATGTACTCATATATGTATACTCACATGTATTATGTGTACTCATATGTTTCACGTTAGTTCAATGGCACAACGTTCCGACAACTGTACAGAGGCGATGCGCTTGATCCTGGCCAGTAGAGCTATGTGTGTCAATCTGCCCTTTCTGACAAGGTAAACAAAGCCACTATTTCCCCTACTATCATAACAGCACATCAACGGGACACGCCTGACGCTTGGCATTTTTCTATTTTCGTTTTATCAGCTCAGCGTTCCCAAAATACTAACCTCTACCTTGCTGTAACAACGTTCGGGAATCAAGTGTCTGCGGTATAATGAGGATCATAACAGACGGAGGAAATGGAAATAAAAAGTATATTAGTCAGGGTTCTATACTCCCCAGGAAGCTGAGATAAAAACATCTAGGTTCTGCGCCTTAGCACACGTTGTTTGGAATAAGTGTAACAAGTGGACACATATTATTCTTTAAATACTTCAGTTTTTGTAGTGGTCGCGGTGGTGTTGGCAATGTTCATATCACTGTAGATGTCCTGCGTAAGACATTTGTCGGTATCTTATCACAGCCTCACAGGCCTCTGGATATGATCCCGATGGAGCATTAGGGGCGTGAACTTGACAGACGTTTAGATCAACGTCAACGTCAATGTCAACCTCAGCGTCAACACAAGTCCCATACACCTGTATAACGTGTTGCAGAAACAATAGAGACACATTTCACTTTTCATATAGACACAGAACGTGTACTCTGTAGATATAATGACTATGAGGATATCGTTACAGTAGTTTTGTTGTGGTTTGTAGAATCTAATATATATATACACATATATATTATCCCATCTAAATATCAGTCCTGGCCATCAGTTCTTTCTGTATGCTGCTGTCACCAGGAAAGGAGCAGCTTCTTCAGGACGTGGATACGTTTACACGAACTATCAAAATGCAAAGTCGCATGTACCACTCACCCATAATAAAGGTCTTGTGTGTACTGTTAAGAAACATTCCACTACAACACTATCCATGTGATCAAAGCCTCTCGAAATCCTACTGAGACTCTAGGAACAGCAATAAGAAACGTATGTCTCTGATTTACTGGTGTATACAATAGAATACTTTGCTAATAAAGATGTCAAAATCTTTTTTTTATAAATTGTTGTATCTTAAAGAAAAAACATCTAATTTCAACAACTTAAAAGCTCTACGCCACTGAATCCTTCCAAGAAAGAACATACCTTTAACGTCTTTTTACATGTTGCACATGATGACAGTGCAAACATTCAAAGTCGATCTCAAGCGTTGGGGTATTACAATTATACCTCTTTTGAAATAAAAGAAGAAGAGACTTTTGTTAATCTCATAATCTAGCGTAATTACTACCAGATGCTCACCTTATATTTCCAAATGTATGTTTCTGAGTAAGGTTTATGAATCACAAAAAAGGATTTAACTTACTGAATATGCAAATAAATAATCATTTTTATAGCTACAATAAATTTCAGAATAGATACTAAAAACTTAACTTTAAAGTATTTCTCAAACTGTACACTCGTGTAACCTTCTTGTCAGAGTACGGTGGAATTTGAAAATGAATAGCTTGCAAGAAATATGAATGACTGCCAAAATGTCATACTAACATATTCCAAGATACGTGAGGCAATATGAAAGACAGAGGTATGTCAGTTATATGCCGATGTCGCATTATTGTTTTGTAACACGTGGTGATAGCATATTCATATTTCCTTTTAAGAAGGACGGAAAGCGCACGTACAATCACCGAAACAACCTCGTCAGAAATAAACTCCATTAAACACGTGAGAGCTGTTATGTATGCAAACACACGTGCGTGTATATGGATCTCTTACCGTTCGTGGCACTACCTTTATTAAATATATGTATTCATGCCTTTTTAAACGATTAAAGTTCTGAGGAATGTGTTTTGTTTTCGTTTTATGCGCGTTCTGATTCGTTTTTTCGCACATAGCATTTGTCGAGAGGGTTCTAGTCTTCATGAGGATGTGATATTAAATACCAATGGAATCAAACAGGAACGGAGTTATCGTTCTTGTCGAAAGTAGGTTTAATGTTCATGCGCCAGTAAAAAATCCTTCCAGAGGGGCACGAGTCGATATTCGGCTTGCTTCGGAATAACACAAGTTGGTTACGAATGCATGTAACTGAGTGATACTCGTTCAAAACAACGATTCGTATGGTGACATGGCACTGATTCAGTTTCCTATCTCTCGGCTCAAAGCTGTCTGAAAGACGGCCAAGATCGACGTCATATAACTCGAATATTGCTGAGTGCGGCGTTGAGTTTTTCTGGGTGTTTTTGTTTGTTTGCTTGCTTGTTTGCTTGTTTAACACCTCACGCAACAGTGTCCGAGCAACTTCTCAAGGTCAGCTACGCAAAACACAACCCACTCACTACAAAGATCTAAAATATGAATCCGCCCTAACGATAGCACAGTATACCAGATTTTTAGATTCTCATGCTGTTTAGCACTGGACTGTGTGGCACAGACTCGATTTTATACAGACGGACGTAATATAAGTGGAATATTGCTGATTGCAACGTGAAACAATGAACAAAAATGGACGAAAGACAAAAACACTAGTCCTGCACTTGGCACATACACAAGATCCCCGTTCGAGGCATCGTCGCAGCATTCCCATGAGGGCGGAAAAAGTAAAGATACTCACTCACAGATTCATACAAAATGATTAAACTTTCCACTGTTATATTTATGTATATTATCCACCAAACAAGAAACGCATAGGCGATTTGTATATATAAAAATCTATTAATAACTTGTTGTGTTCAAACAATCGTCAAAATATGTAACAGAAATGTTGATAATTTGATTTTACACAGTTGCACAAGTAAAAATTCGAGCTTACCAGAAAATGTTGATTTTGATGAGATTTCTTACAAGGATTAGAGAGGCATCGCCTCAAAGCAACAGAAAATTGAAATTGAGCAGCAACGAGCATTCACTGTCTGGCGATAAAAATCCAGATTACTTTCAAATATTGTTATTCCTTTTGAAGGAGTTTTAAGGTCAAACCGCCACGTCACATGTTGACTCTGCGACCCGGGACATTGCCACTGAAAGCATGGATGCTGGAGATTACCAATCTTCTGTTGCCAGGCGTCTGAATGTTAGACTGCGCAAGATATCATGGCTTGCAGCTCGTTGCAACCAAACAGGTATAACATATGACCGTCCCGTACAGACAGACCTCGAGTGACCACTACAGCCCAAGATCGGTACATCCGGGTACTAGAGCTGCGTGATCGTACTGCCACGGGTGAGAGCACAGCAGCCAGGGTGCCTGGACTTCAGAGGATATCCGGTCAAACTGTGCGGAACAAGCTGAAAGAGATTGGTCCTTCTAAACTGGTGTAAAATTTCATATACTAAAGTCTATTTGTGAACTAGTTATACATGTTTGAAAATACAACATTTTCGAAACAGATACTCGTCTATGCGGTGATGTAGCCCAGTGGTTAAAGCGATCGCTCGTCATGTCGTAGACCTGGGTTTGATTCCCAACATGGCACAATGTGTGACGCCCATTCCTGGTGTACCCCGCTGTGATTTGGTGGAATGTTGCTAAAAGCGGCATAAAAATACCCACTAACAGACTCACTCATTAAGGCGTGAAAGGTAACACATGCAGAAAGATAAGATATGCCGAAAGGTATGCCTACACATCATGTAATGTCATTGATGGCTTCAGGTGCTCGATAAAAGAGTGCGCTTGTCCTGCTGAGGAGACCTGCTATTTAAACAATGTGATTTAAAAAGTCCTAACCACAGAATCATCCTGCTCATCCAATACCCCTAACCATTAGGGAGTATATACCCCTACCTAACCCTCATTTAACACCCCTCCCCACCCTACTCCAATACTGTTCAGCCGTAACGTCGCCGGCTACCGAGAAAGCAGCGTCACATATCCATAGGGTCACGGATATTCGGTGAACGGCCCTGATTGAGCGTTACAAAATGGACAAGACGGGGTCTCAATTTTGACCCCACGCTATCTGTACTAAATAACACACATCTATGTCACGCGACGCGTTAAAGGTACACCAGTTAAACGTGTGTCCATTTTTTATCGGAACTATATCGGTTTAGCATCAAACAAACAACATCGAAAATTTCGCTTCAAGGTTCCAGCTGTGAAGGTTCACGTTGAAGATGACTAAACAATGATATGTGAGGTGAATGACGTAATATTATATGTGGAACTTGGAGCACCTTTGTTATGAAATGAGCGGATCGAATAGCACTTATTTGGAAAGAGTGAGTGAGTGAGTGAGTGAATGAATGAGTGTTTTTAGTTTTAAATAGTTTTACGCCGCAGTCAGCAATATTTCAGTTATATGGTGGCTGTCTGCAAATAATCGAGTCTGGGACAGACAATCCAGTGATCAACAGTATGAGCATCGATCTGTGCAATTGGGAATCGATGACATGTGTCAATCAAGTGAGCGAGTCTGACCACCCGATCCCGTTAGTCGCCTCTTACGACAAGCATTGTCGCCTTTTATTGCAAGTATGCTATGATGAAGGCCTATTCTACCCCTTATCTTCACGTGTCTCTGTAAAGAGTTTAGCTTGTAGCACCTTTGTTATGCAATGAGTGGAACATAATGCAACTTTATTATATACTTATTGGAGATTAAAGCACTTTGTTATATACTGAGTAAAGCATAACGCACCTTTATTATATACTGAGTGGAGTATAAAGCACCTTTGTTTTATACGGAGTGGAGCATAACACGCGTTGTTATGTAATGAGTGGAGCTAAAAACACCATTGCTATAAAAGAATGGAGCATAAAGCACATTTGTTATGACAAAAAAGAAGCGTGAAGCCCCCTTTGTTATATAATCAGTGAAGCATAAAGCACCATTGGTATGTACGAGTGGGTCGTATAGCACATTTGTTATATAATCAGTGAAGCATAAAGCACCATTGGTATGTACGAGTGGGTCGTATAGCACATTTGTTATATAATCAGTGGAGCATAAAGCACCGTTGGTATGTACGAGTGGGTCGTATAGCACATTTGTTATG
The DNA here is from genome assembly GCF_037392515.1 of Haliotis asinina. Classification (NCBI taxonomy): domain Eukaryota; kingdom Metazoa; phylum Mollusca; class Gastropoda; order Lepetellida; family Haliotidae; genus Haliotis; species Haliotis asinina. The sequence continues at coordinate 39,016,058 of NC_090280.1, forward strand.
TAATGAGTGAAGCATAAAGCACCATTGGTATGTACGAGTGGGTCGTATAGCACATTTGTTATGTAATGAGTGAAGCATAAAGCACCATTGGTATGTACGAGTGGGTCGTATAGCACATTTGTTATGTAATGAGTGAAGCATAAAGCACCATTGGTATGTACGAGTGGGTCGTATAGCACATTTGTTATGTAATGAGTGAAGCATAAAGCACCATTGGTATGTACGAGTGGGTCGTATAGCACATTTGTTATGTAATGAGTGGAGCATAAAGCACCATTGGTATGTACGAGTGGGTCGTATAGCACATTTGTTATGTAATGAGTGAAGCATAAAGCACCTTTGCTGTATTATGAGCGGAGCCTCAAGAGTATATTTCAGTAAGCAGAAAAGTAGTATGTTGAGTTGACACTGAGAACCAAGACATGTGCCTAATTCGAATTACACATGGAAGATGCCGTGTCGCTTTAACAGTCCCAAACAGCCATCAATACGGGCACCTGTGGCGTCCAAACAGCTGATTTATTTATACCTGATCCTTATCTGCTGCGCTATCAATGCCACACTGTCACAGTTTGTGACTCGTGACAACATCGACTTGCATTCGTTTAGCTTGTCAACCGATTAACAGCCAGGTAGGAGCTATATTTCGGTAGGTAAGTCGTTGACATGAGTCTTTTCTTAGCTACATGTTGTTTGTACCTGCACTAAGAACGTTTCCAGTTTTATGTAAATGATTCAGTCTGGGCCAGACAACCCAGTGATTAGCACAAGCAGACTACCATTAGTAGGCTACAATGGCATATATCAACTAACGCCCATCGGTGTGCTGATAAGAAAGCAAGTTCAAGATACGATTATCGTGTAGAAAGGTAAAACTGATATTCCGTCGTTGTTTCGAGAAAGAGTGATATGTTTATCTTATTGTATGGTGTCGTGGTAGTTTATAATGTTAAGTTAGTACCATTCGTTCAATATTCGGAGAGCCTTTACAACTGTGAGTAGGCGTATGAGTTCTTTTGTCGCCGTTTCGATTACCCAAACAACTCTTGCATAAGTTAGTCCGTCTAGACAATATAAAGCTGTAGCTGTATAGACTAGTGGGAAATGTACGTTTGCCACAGTGACCCAGACTCGATTCCTGTTATGGGTACAGTTTGCTAAGCCCATTTCAAGGGTCCCTTGTGTAATATTGTTGGAATTTTGCCGACAGGAATTACAAAAGCAAAAACAAAACAAAAACATCCTCACACACCCAAGGTGAAAACAGGTGTTCTAGCAACAGCGGCAGCAAACGTTGATCAAATACCTACTCTATCACAAAGTTTACAAACATCAGCACTGACAACAAACAAATATAAAAAGTGTAACATTTGCAGAAGAAAAACTAATCGATTCATACACAGACCACGTGCCACATACTGCCTAGTCCATGACAAGACGCCTGTCTAACTATAATCTACTTAGCATTGTAACACCTGACAGGGTGGAGGTCAGAGCCTTGTGGTGTCCTGTGTCAATACCCGCTCTGGAGGACGTGAGCGGGGTCACCCTTACCGACATTGGTGACCCTAAAGACGAGACTGCAGATAAGAATACAACGTTTTAAATTTTAGGTTTTTTTTGCGTATCATTTTTTACGTTTATTCCACCATGAACGTAATTAAACATATACCAACGCCAGAAATGAACGAAATCGATTTCAATGGAAAGTGAAAGTAAAAGAATTGTGAAAATTGTGTAATGGGGTCATTCGAAATCCGTCATTACATAAGGGGTTTGAGAAAAGGGTAAGCACGCACTGCTTTCCAAAAGCGCACGCAACCATCACAATTTGCAAGAAAGTAAATGTTTGTTTGTAAATGATTCTTAATGAAGATTTGTCTGACTTGATACCATCCCTCAAAAGTTACACAGTACGAGGGGCGTTTATTAAAGATTTCCCCTGACCCTCATCTGGTTTTCACATGTGTTTGAAACTACAGACATGTCTATGGGTCATGTGGTGACTTTCAGCCTTGAAGTATGAAAGCTATTTCTTTGATACGCGTTATCTTGATGTAAGGTGTAGCAGTGGAATCAGTTGAGTACCGAGCAGTGATTAAGTTTTTATGCTGGAAACCTCTCACCCTAAGTGAGGTGGAGTAGCATAGCGGTTACAGCGGTAGATCATCATGCTCAAGATCCGGGTTCGATTGTCCACTTGAATGTAATCTATGAAGCCCATTTGCGGTGCCGGGCAATATCACGGCGAGGGACACCAGAAATGTCCTTCACACATTGTACCCACGTGGGGAATCGAACCCTAGTCTTCCACCTGACGAGCGAAAGCCTTAACCGCATAGCTACCACCTTGCCAATAGCACCACACTAAGCATTAACCTGAGAAAAACGAGACAGCATGTCACCGTTCGCTGAAGAAGCCATTCGAGTGACTGAAGGCATAACCACCTCAGTAAGCAAAGAAGGCGAGATTCCCCACCCGATATCCATTTTAGTGAAAAACCTCTGTTTTTCTATGAATGGTACATGGGTAATCCGGATAAAATACATCCATGATAACCCGGTAACCCATGACTGTTACCGCAGACTAAATTGAGAATGGGTTGCTTGCAAAAGCATGGGGTGTCAAGCTCACTATCGCTCATTGGGTACTAATGGTTTGGGATAGTTCCTGGCGAGAGTTTTTTATTTATCTGATAGCTTACATGGAGACTGCTGACATGACAGATGATCATCATCATTCATCATCACCATCTTCATCAGTCATTCATCACCATCACTATCACATCAGTCATTCATCATCATCACTATCACCATCAGTCATCATCATCATCATCATCATCAACATCATGATCATCGCCGTCGTCGTCACCACGACCATCGTCGTCATTATCACCATATCCATAAACACCATCATCATCAATCATCCGTCCTCCTCCTCCTCCTCATCATCATAATCATCAGGATAGTTGTACAGACAGTTTATCAAGCACAGCCGTACCGAATATGTAATGTAATCTTATTTTAAAATAAACCTAGGTATATCTTAGAACAATGTAGAACGTGTGTATATCTGGGACGCAAATTCCAATGGAGCCAAAAACAACTTTGGCAATCTGGATATCATTCCTGACTTGAGTAGGCCTCCACCTTCTTATTATAATATTCTCCTGGGTCTGGGACATAATAGTTTTTGACTAATCGTGATAGAATTATGTATTTTCTGAAAGGAATGAGTGCGAGTACCTACCACCTATACAGTCTTGTTTCAAGACATCCAATTTGTCATTTTTACGTTTTATCAATTTTTTTCTAAAATAAATTACCCACGCAGAGCAAACTAGGGGTACAACAAACTCGACGGAATCTCTAATTTTGGTTTGTTACGACCGTCGTTTGTTATACACCCTTGGCTACTATACAAGACGTGTCAGTTCGTAAACAGGTTTAATATTTGCCATGCTAATAGACTTGAAATGGTACATTATTCCATAGATGTTTATCAATTTGTGGTAGCACATCTTGTCTCAAAATGTGTTGCCATTGTATCTATACGCATGAATTATTTGGAAGCTGAAAGATTATTCCAGGAAAGGAAAACAGTCGGCTGTTCGTTCACTGTAGCTCAACGATAAGCTATCAGATTGGGACACTACATGTAGTTTCAACTCAGTTCATCCGATACAGATCTTGAACAGATATAATTATTATTCATCGAGTAAGGGTGATTACAGTGATCATTGTTGGTACTATGCAGAGTGCATGTGTGGCTGCCTGTACTAGCCTAAACATAATCTGGTGTTGTTATAGTCCTAGCTCACAGAGACACCATACCACAAGCACGAAAACCCCACTCAGATACATCCTACTGACTCTCCGAGTAGACCTTGTTGTACACATTAATGCAGAGAGGCAGTCAGGGACCAAACAGTGCTATTATATTAAATGCGTCTTTTTATGTGACGCAGCCGAGGATCGAACCCGCTACGTTCGCTCTCAGGGCGGACGCTCAAACCACTACGCTATGGAGGCGGTCACCCTGACTGAAATACATGTGTCAGCCAAGTAAGCGAGTTTGACCCGATAGTCGCCTCTTTCGACATAGCCTATGTATCAACGAAATATTATCTTCTGTCGGTGCGCCTGTTTCCAGATGCACCAGATACAATTTGTCTCTTTATCCAGGAATCTCAACACACGCTGTTATTTTGACCAGTAATCCTCTAATTCCGGAAAGCTCCGACACTGTGACAGGTAACCCCCGATAACGTCTGCGTCATGGGGACGATCTAACTGAAGATGTCCTCCAACAGGGGTAAAGTCCGCATGACTGAAACCACATCTGGCAGCAGGTCTGATAATACTTTGCCTCGGACTCAACATCGATCAAAGTGAGTGAGTGAGTTTATTTCTACGCCGCACTCGGCAATATTCAAGCTATATGGAGGCGGTCTATAAATAATCGAGCCTGGACCAGACAATCCAGTGTTCAACAGCAGGAGCATCGATCTGCGCAACTGGGAACCCATGACGTGTCAACCAAGTCAACGAGCCTGACCACCCGATCCCGTTATTCACTTCTTACGACAAGCATAGTCGCTTTGCACGGCAAGCATGGGTTGCTGAATCCCTATTCTCCCTCGGACCTTCACGGGTCAATCGATCAAGGCATGCATTGAAGTAATATACTGAAACGCAACTTTAGAAAATAACATGAAATCTCATAAAAGAAAGCGGTCACGTTTTTGTCTTCTAACCATCAACTAGACAGAAAAAACCCGTTGCGTTTCTTAACGTCATGACGATAACAAAAGCACGTACCTTCCACCCCATCTCCCGACACACACACACACACACACACACACACACACACACAATAAATAAAAGCCTGTTCATTTTGAAAAACAAAAAAAATAAAGTTCGCTATGACTATTTTCCTACTGCTAATGTATGCAAAAATGTGCCACCACGTCTGGCTCGGGGTGAATATTATCTTCCACGAACAACATTATGTGTCAGGACTTTTTCTGGTCTGAACTGAATACAGCATGACTCATTATCCCAGGTATTCCCGTATATAAATAGAGCCGGTGTTTTGTGAACGGTGTCAGTCACAACACCGTCTATTGGACAGCAGTCATAACGGCTCCTTGATCTTTCTGAAGGTAACCTTTCATTCTCTTCGGTTTTATTGTGCAGTTTGAATGATTTACGATGAAAGGTAGACTGATTTACTCGCACTCGCCAGTTTCCTTGTTACGGGATTACATAACGTTAACGATGCAGCAGGAGGGAGGAGGGGTGTGGTGTGGTGGTGGGGTTTGGTGGGTTGATTAATTAGGATGACTGAAGGATCACATAGGATTAAGACAGTTCACCTAAACACGATTCATTCCCATATTTTACTTTATTTCACATGCACATGGTAGATTTTGACATAATGATCAAGCACTACCTCTTAGAACATCAACAATGTGTAAGCAGCAATCAAATGTGTAACATATCCTATCCATTCACGAGATCTGTCACATTTCAACACATTCAACAGTCTCCAAATGGTTTCAGATATCTCGTTGACCCCCCTCCCCCTACTGATCAGTGACAAAGTCAGTAAACTGCAAAAGTCTAAGATAGTCTCCATTCCTCTTCTTGACTCTGAATTTATGATCCACACCGACATACACACACGTGCATATGTTATGTGATGTGCATTGCATTGCATCGTATTATATTGTCCTTTTTCCTGTCTCATGTATATATCTTGCCAATACCATCCTGGTGTACATGTGTATGTAATGTGTATATATACATGTGTATATTCAGTCATGTACCACCGTTGGTGGAAGGTGAGAAAATAATTACCTTCGAAACTTTCGGTATCACCTTTTGCCATTCGGGCAAGTTTTTGTATTTAAGGAGTAAGAGGATTATGAGGTATGGTCGACAGGATTTGTTTGTTTGGTTGGTTAACAAATCCCTCACTGCCTTTAGAGGGTAGAGCGAATGAATTGTTTTCAGTTATTAAATAGAGAATCTCACCCAAGTATCTAGTGATATCAAATATATCAACACGAGTTGATAAAGTAACCTTTTTTACCTTTATCAACCAGTGTTGATATAATTGATATCAGTAGACATGAGGTTGAGATTCTATTTATCATCCAAAATCATTATTCATTAGTTTTCAACGAAACATGTACATCTCTGAACACAGCACTAGCATTAGATTTGCAGTGCAACGATGGCATAGCATTGTGATGTCATCGAGTTCATGACGTCATGTCATTATCAGGGCATTGTGCAAAATCTACTGTCAAAATGATATCTCCTAGGAGATATCGTCTGATCTCACACAAGCGATATCTCCTGTGGAACGCAGTTTTGGATGATAAATTGCTGGTCTATAACTAACCATTTGCAGAAACATACCCATCCCCACTCTTCTCCCAAACAGGTGTGCACTTTCTTTTGTACCTCAGTATAGTTCGAAAATGTCATAGCTGTATGTCGAACAGAGAATGTTACTTAATATACCGTTATTCACTACTGTCATATGGGTGTTGTAGCTAGAATTAGACCTGTTTCCGTCCTAACAATGTAGCACGAGAGATAAGAAACCGTTCCATTACCGGCTCCCCGTGAATACATGTATGTAAAATTGATGACTCGGTGTTTCTATATAATCCCTTTTTGCCAGTTTAGGAAAGAAAGGGAAAATTGCAAATAACGTCAAATGCATCTCGTCAAGTGCAAACATAACAATGACATATTCTTCGGGCAATTATATGACCTGAAAAGCAAAAATTGTCCGATTTTTCACAATTCATGACTGCTCATTTCTCAATGTTGTAATCGACGCTATAAGAGCCACGATTTTCTGAAACATCGCCTCCCGCTCTTTACTCCTAACGACACTAACAGGAGTGAGTATGGTTTTACTGAGAGCTACATATTTACCTGTCAGGAAGTTATGCAGTTTGAATTCACCTGATGAAGGGGCAAAACGTAGCCCAGAAACGTCGTGGTTTAAATAGTAAATAAGTTGTTCATCCATACCATATCTTATTATGTATGTTGTAAGATTGACAACTCACTTGATGTCCGATTGTCTACACGTGAAGTATTCATCATGAAATTAAGTTATATCTATTTCTGAACACCTTCACTTTGCTGTATTCTATTTTACAGGTATCTCAAGTCACAATGGTGACAATACAATCTCTCCTAGTCATCTGGATATTCAGTGGATGTCTCTCTACCTCCAGTACCTTTGACATCTTTGACGAGAAGACGAACCTTATAAGCCTCATTCGGGCGTCGGCCTCCTTGGACCCTAACACAGAAACAGTTGGCTACGGAAATGGAACAGTCTACGTCCGTTTTCCTGGAAAGCCAATCCAGAGGATCTTCTACTTTGAAGGGTTCAACATCGCCAGAAAGGTTAAAACGGAGAAAGGATTCAATTCAATGTCAAGAGAAGTGTTTGTGTACCGCGATCTGGACACTGCAGAGATATTAAGCGTCTGGATGAATCCGTTCACAAAGACAGCCAATGAGGTGTTCAACGTCGCTAATGATCCCATTGATACGCCACAGAACTATGGCGGCGACAGGAAAACCATCCTGATCCCACCCGAGCGAGTCAGCTTCAACGAGGACGTCTTCCTCCAGTTCCCAAATGTCCTTGATCCGAAAGATTATCCCAAATTTTCATCCGGACCAATCTACCAGGGAGATGAGCTGTTCGAGTACTATACCAATCTGACAGAGTTGGCCACATCAAACGCATCCTCGATCCAAATGATGGGTTCCTGGTTCAGAAGAGGAGAGTTCCTGCCTTGGATGGAGATGGGCGACACTCCAGGATGGCTGTACTACCATCAGGCCTTCTGGAAGCTAGTCAACGGGTTTGACGATGTGGCACCTGACCTCTTGAAGTACGTGGAAGAATATTATCCTCAGTACCTGCATGCGCCTACTACATTCAGGAACAAAATGGTGACGAGTTGGGATGTGTTCAAGAAGGCGATTGACGCTCGTCGGGCTAAGGGTGACCCCGATATCATCATCCCTCAGGTGGACATCGAGTCAAATCTGAAATCAAAACGAAACTCACTTGACCCTAAGATTGTGGACGCTGCTCTGAAACGAGGGTACTTCAGAGTATACTTTAATGGCAGCGTGTACTCTGAGATTACAGGAAACGGATCTGTAAATTTGTTTAACTTTGATGGACATGTTCAGCTGAGGTTTTTAGGCCTCGGTGTTGATTCTTACAAGGTGGAAGTTGAGATTAATGGCTTATATCATGATCCAACCACGGGAAAAGTTCTCGAGTACTTCGATAACCCGATCGTTGGCAAAACTCAGAAGGTTCAAAACTTCTGTTACAAGGTAATGGCAGAGATACCCGTATCTTCAGCTTTCTCCTACCCGCTCAAAGGGATGGATCTGCAGACTGTGTTGTATCATGAATCGTACAGTGTTGTACACCCTGACACTCTGACAGAGGATTGGGCTATCAATATGGTCAGTCTGTTTGCTGAAGATAACCAGCTGGACCAGGACTCACCCTATTTCTATGGGACATGGGTTCGCTTCACCAGCTGGTTGTCCTGGTTCGACATGGACAGCACTCCAGGGAACATGGTGTGGAGGATGAACTTCTACAAGATCGAGGATGACCCAGCTCGTGTATAATAGCTGTGTATCGGGGCAGTGTTTGTTGTATTTCGTCCGGACAGAGTGTGACCCCGACCCGTGTAGTTTAGTGTTGCTGGTGCACCAGGACAAGATTTGGAGGGCGTATTTCTTCCAGACAATATATGGCCCCAGCCGTGTAGGACAGGCTTGTGAGATATTATGGAAGGTTTACCTCTCCAAAAGAGGGTGGCTCTAGTCGTGTAGGGTACTTTCTATGTACATGGTGAGAAGGTATGAAGGGTGTACTTCTACCAGAAGTGACCTCGGTAGTTGAGAATAGTTTCTATATATATTTATGTCAGAACAAGGTATGGAGGGACTGCTTGTGCTAGAAGTGACGACAGTAGTTTAGTATAGTTTCGATACTTTTACCAGATAGACGATCACCTAGATAGTGTGAGACCATTCCTCAGTGCACCTTGTTCCTTGAAGGACGTGAGAGTGAAATTCACGTTTGAAGAGAGAAGTTGTCTCTACTATCTAGGATAGATAGGCAATGGTGTCGATTGGTTGTTGTATATAGCAGTATTCCTGCACTGTGATGACTGTGTGTAAATACCCGAGTGTGCACCAGACAATCCAGTGATTGACATATGTGCATCGATCTGAACAATTGTGTTACGATGACATACCTCACCCAAGTGAGACGGTCTGACCATCCGATCCAATTAGTTTCCTCTTACAAGCTTGGGTAAGGTCTACAGAAGATCTATTCTAACGCCACGGGTCAGACATGTGGTAGACTTTCTTTGACAGGACTGAAGAAGGCCCCCTTGACGTGTCTGATAGATGTGATCACATTCGTCAAACGTACAAGTAGTTTGATCAGGTTTGAAGACACATGGACCATTTCCGCTGTCCTCTGTATGTTACTGGCGACCAATAACCAATGACTGTATTGTGTTGTTAACAATTAGTTTTTAATGCTCTTAAACTAATTTTATAAGATATGTGATTATCTAGATCTACTGTTCCTCGATGACAGGATTTTAAAATTTTCAGATTTTAGTTTGATATATGATTGTCTCGTCACGTTATGCCACTGCAAACGTGTCGCTACATTTTAACTCACTCACTCACTCTGTCACTTACATAGTCTTTTTACTTCAGCCAGCATCCACCCATCCATCTCTTGTACTATGGTTTGACGGATACAAAGATCAATGTTGACATGGAGGATGCATTCATCCGTTCAGGTTAAGAAACGTAACCGATGTGGGTTCATCAAATTCACACATCAACCAGATATTAGATATACAGGAAGTCTTGATTAGTCCAGTTTATGCCCTGGAATATATTCAGTAATACACAAATAAAAAGCATATATTAACATGCATTGCGTCCAAATGTATTTTGTAACCTTTTAAACAACAGCTGCGACTGAAACTTCTAGTTCACATGATAATTATGAAGATAATGCCGCACTTAAACCTCATGATGGTTGTATGAGGCGACATCTAGGTGTGTTTAATGCTGTTACAAATACTCGTACAGCCATACTTACTTGTTCACCTTAACCTGTTCCTTAACTATCTACGATGTATTTGTGTGGTCTGTCCCAAGCAGTTTGTGATGGTGGTGAGAGATGTCATCGAGTTGTCTTTAACGCTGTTACAGATACTGATACAGTCATTATGACTTGTAGACCTGATACAATCTACGATGTATCTGTGTGATCTGTCCCAAGCAATCTGTGATGATGGTGAGCGATGTCAGGTAGTTGTGTTAAGGCTGCTACAAATACTGTCACATCCATTATATAACCTGTAAATCTGGGTCTCCTTTCACAAAGCAGTAAGGTGATCGTAAGTCACTAAGGTAACCTTAGTGCAGTGTTAAAGAATGGCAGTTAAGGTTAACCCTGGTAAAGGTTCCTTCGTGAGAGGAGCACCTTATCCCTTACAATCTACGATTTACCGGAGTTATCTGTCCCAAGCTGTCAGTGACAGATGTTATCCAGTTGTGTTTAACCCTGTTACAAATATATGACACAACCATTACAACCCGTAGAGATGTTCCTTTACAATCTATTTATCTGCGTGATCTGCCCCAATGGGCTTCATAAATTGTCTCGTGTGGGGAATCGAACCAGCGCCTTCGGCGTGACGAGAGTGAGTGAGTGAGTGAGTGAGTTTAGTTTTACGTCGCACTTAGCAATATTCCAGCTATATGGCGACGGTCTGTAAATAATCGAGTCTGGACCAGACAATCCAGTGATCAACAACATGAGCATCGATCTGCGCAATGGGGAACCGATGACATGTGTCAATCAAGTCAGCTAGTCTGACCACCCGATCCCGTTAGTTGCCTCTTACGGCGTGACGAGAGAAGTAAAAATAACTTTTTGATATGTCGATGAATAACATGACGTAAACATCATGTATCTAATCAGTCGGATGTTCGCATTTCTGCACACGCAAGGTCAGATCAAGTGATTCAAAGGTCAGATGTCTGAAAAGAACGATTTTGTCTACTTGCCTCATCATTCGCCATTTGCCCCTTGTGGTATTGTCAAGCATTTAATTACACTTACTTTTCGTTATTCTGAAAAAGGGATATAATGCGACAACCCGACT